>NW_027397141.1:4581813-4827691 GCF_003265705.2 Callorhinus ursinus
CCACCAGGACAGTGCCCACGCCCCAGGTAGGGGTGGGAGGCGGGGGGCACTCTGGGCTGGAAGAGCCACCAGGCTGACTGACCCCGTCCCTCCAGCGGCGACACAAAGAGAAACAGGTGGTGCATCTCGAGGCCTTGAGAGCAAGGATCGGTGGCAATGCAGACTGTGGGAGGCGGTTATCTACAGAGCGGGAGAAGACTCCTGCAAGTCACATATCTGATGACTATTCTGGGATCCAAAATACATAAAGAGCTCCTACAACTCAACAACAAAAGACAAACGACCCACTTAAAAACGGGCAAAGAACCCGAAAGACATTCTTCCAAAGATATCCAAACTGTCCGCATGGACATGAGAAGATGCTGAGCATCACGTGTCATTACAGAAATGCAAGGCAAACCACAGGGAGATAGCACTTGGCCATGACAGCCAGAATTTTTTTTAAAGGAAAATTAACAAATGTTGGTAAGGATGTGGAGAAAGTGGGGTGCTTGTACGCGGCTGAAGGGCGTGTGGAGTGGTGCAGCCGCCGTGGGAAAGAGCTGGGAAGTGCACCAGCAACCCCGCTGAGGGCCACACACTCCCGAGAACTGAGCACAGAACCGAGCATGTGAATGTCCACAGCAGCCAGCAGGTGGGGACGATGCAGTCGCGCACCTACGTGTGGGCGGGGCCATCGCTGCCTGGGTGTGTGGGGGGTTACCTGATGATCCTGCAGGGTCCCTCCGGGTGATTACAAAGGGAGAAACTAGAGCAAGGTGGCAGTAAGTGCACTAAATATCACCGAAGTGTACACTTAGAAATGGCTAAGTGGTGAGTCTGGGTTATGCCCATTTTATAAGACGGTTGCCAGCGTCATGACGGAGGCTGCGGCCGCTCTGTGTCACTGTGGTCACTGAGGCCACTCTCCACCCGGTGTCCTTCTGGGTGAGGCAGGGAAGGGTATAAACACATCCATTCTTTTTTTTTTTTTTTAAGATTTTATTTATTTATTTGAGAGAGCGAGAATGAGAGAGAGAGAGCATGAGAGGGGGGAGGGTCCGAGGGAGAAGCAGACTCCCCGCCGAGCAGGGAGCCCGATGCGGGACTCGATCCCGGGACTCCAGGATCATGACCTGAGCCGAAGGCAGTCGCCCAACCGACTGAGCCACCCAGGCGCCGTAACACATCTGTTCTTGTTGGAGTGTAACACACGCTTGGTAAACACTACTCCGTGGATTCCACGTATGTGCACAGCGTGGAATCAGCAGCCAGACCAACATGCGGGACGGTCCCAGCACTCCAGAATGTTCTCCCAGCTCAGTAACTCCTCCCCCGCCAGGGCTCAGCATTCTTCCAAATTCTATAACGTCTGTCAGTTCTGCCTATTCTGTAGCTCATAAAATGGAGCCAGATCCACTAACCCATGAGAGGTTGCAAAATGGATCCTAATTTTACTTTTCATTTTAATTTATAAACTGAAGTAACTTTATAAAGAAAAGTTGCCCTTTGTCTGCCATTTGGTGGCCTATTAATGAAGTTCACACAGAAAGTCAGGATAAATGCTTGATGATTCCATTTATTTACCAGATTTTCAAATAATGAGTTAGTGCCCAGTCATCCGTAGAAGGTGAGTAAATGAGGCCTTTTTTGTAATTTTTTTGCAATTATTATTACTATATTATTGATATAATTTACATGTAAAATTCAACCTTCTAAAATGTACAATTCAGTGCTTTTTAGCATATTCAGAGTTGTACAACTACCAGCACTAATTCTAAGGGATTTTCATCAACCGACAAAGAAGCCTCCCCTGGGAGCCCTCACCCCATTCCCGCCTAGGCCCCTGGCAGCCACCACCCCACTGCTGGTGCCCAGAGCTGCTTCTTGGGGACGTTTGGTAGACATGGAATCCGGCACATCCTGCCTCCACATCTGGCTCCTGTGGCTTGGCGTCCTGCTCTCAAACTTCCCACTGTGGCCCCTCACGGGACCGTGTTTCAAGGTGTGGGTACACCTTCCCGAGCGAGTGTGCAGCACACGCCAGCCAGTGTGCTCCGTGCCCCAGAGAATCAGGAGAAGCAGCACGGGGCAGCACTGCCCCCCCGCTGGGCCTCAGTCTCCCCTCTGTGAACAGGGTGGCCAGTCACCAGGACCAGCAGCTCCGTGCACAGCTCACCAGTGGTTCTCAGAAAGTGCTCCCCACACCAGCGGAAGTGTGGGAAGGGCAGACCCCGGGGCCGTCCCCAGCCGCTCCTGAGCACAGAACCCCGGGTTCTAACCAGCTCCGGGGCAACTCCAGGCTCTCACTCACTGTCCTAAGCCCGCCATCCATTCCCACACTCCAGCTCTGAACGGCCCCATGAACGGCCCCAGCTGGAGTGCCTCCCCATGGCCTCAGGAGACCCTCTGGGAACGGGCTCCTCCCAACACAGCCACCCTCTTTCCTGGTGGGATGGCCACACCCAGAAGCCTCAGAACCCTCTCCAGAAGAACCGTGCTTCCACGGACATCTGCTGTGGTCTGACTACCCTTTTCTGAAAGTTTCCACGCACTTCCATCCTCTACAGCTAGCGTGTGGATGATGAGCATGATTGTCCTTCCTGTCCTCACCCCTCAGAAGCACCCCATTACCCACCCAATAAAGCACTTCTGCTCAGCCGGGCATTCGGAGACCCCCACAAGCCGATGCCCATTGGCACGGGCAGGATGACCTTCAATGACTCACTTCAACTGAGCCAAAGCGCAGCGCTGGCCAGCGCCTGTGTCTCCTCACGCGTGGGCCATGCTGAACCTCCGCATCCCGAGCATCCACAACCTGTACACCCCTCAGAGCCGCGCAGCACGGCTGCACTCCCCCACCACCAGGGCTCCCTTCCCTACCCTACACGAACGCTGCGATTTCGTGCATGGGGCCTTCCCCTTGCGGCAAGCAAAGGCCAGGCTGCCTCACGGGCTCTGTCGCTCCTTGTTAGCTTCACAAAGCCATTCGCATGCTGAACAAAAAAACATCCTTTCAGCTAACTGGGAACCACCCAGAGGTCCAAAGTCCTGGGCCTGCCAAGATGACCTCAGATGTGTCCCCCGTGGAATGTTCCGAAAGACAGACTTCTTCATGACAGGCCAGTAAGAAGAGAGGCAGCTGGAAGGTGCACAGGATGGAAGGCGGGACCTACGCAGGGACCTAAAGAATGACTTTAAAATGATTTCTAAAGGGCCATGGGCTGTTCTGTTCACTGATTCGTGTACGGGAGAGGGGAAAAGCTCTGCCATGTCTCTAGCTGCAAGGAAACAGAAACGCCCCCTGGATCCCAGACCCACCCAGCACTTCTGGACTGCCGTCCCCACCTGAGTCACTCCCCAGACGCGTCCCAGGCTGTGGTGCCCCCCTCTCCCTGGGGCCTGAGCAAGGTTGTTTCAAACCCAGCGGACTGCAGCACCTCGACTTGTTCAAAAGTCCCAGGTTATTTTTAATATTGCTATTGGTCTAATTAGCAGGAAACACTGCCCAGTTTACAAGCCCGCTGCCCTGTACAAGCCATGGGCCATGAGGAATGAGACCATATTGACACACACAGGATGTTTTTTGGATTTTGCCGAAATAGAGAACAAAAGAACTTGTAGGAGACTCAGCTCTGACTTTATCTCCCCGTTCAGACCACCCCACGCCCTCCCCAGTGTGGGACTTCTGTGCAGCCCAGCCCCCTCAACCTCCAAACCCCAGGGCTGTGTTCAGGAGTGAGGGGTGGATCGTATGGGTCACCACACCCCCACAGACCTCAGCAGCCAAGGGCACCACTTTCGGCCCACAACACGGTCTCCAGGTGGGACTGGGGCCCAGAGACAGAAGCAGAAGTCGAACCGCTGGGTCATCTGGGCTCCTCACCACACTTAGCTAAGATGGTGGACATCTCTGCGCCCTGAGACGCAGACCGACTCTGACACAGCCTGCAGGCACACGGGCAGCGATTCCATTCTGGGGGCATCCCCTGAAAAGGTCCGTTGTTCTGAGAGTTCTGCTCCCTCGAGGCAGAGCCCCAGGGTCCTGGGCTCGAATCCCCGCCAGTCACACAGAGTATGGTCCTACTGCAGGGTTTTCTCAGTGGTGGTCTGCACTGGGCTCACCCCGCTACCCCTTCTGGCCAGACGTGAGGGAGCCTTCACACCTGGATGAAGAGCCGGGCTCTTCATCTAAACCATTCTGCTGCAGAGCCTCACCAGGACCGGTGCTCACTTGGGTGGAGACCGAGCCCACACGCATCAACCTACACGCCACACCATGGCGAGCCCGCAGGTCAGTGGCCCTCATACGTGCTGCCCTCGGAGCACCGGGCATTGCACTGACTTCTTCCTTTCGAGGTTTGAAACTCGGACCCTCTCCCCTTTCAGGGTCTGGGAAGTGTGGAAGAAGCAAACAGCAAAAGCCAAGTCTGTGGATCGGCTTCCCATGGAAGGTGTGTGCTGCTCTGGGTCCTCAAGAAGTCACCAGTCCAGCCCAGAGCAGGGAACCAGAGTCAGAGCCCACCCTGCAGCTCCCCAGCTCCTCAGCGTCCTCACTCGCCAGAGCAAGGGCAAGGCTGTGTCCTCCTTAGACTAGCGCACCTGGCAAAGGGAGCCATCAATGAGTCAGCTTGCCGCCAACATCATGGGTGCCTCTGGCAAAATGAGAGGCAGTCCACCAGCTTAAGACTTAAGGGTTCCTTGGGATTCTTTGCAGGACATGTGCCTGATGGCCTGGTGGCTACTAGACATGGGGTCCAAGTGAACGCTCCCAGAGCGGCCTTGGCCAGTTGAGGGGTGTCCTGGAAGAACCTCGCATCCTCCTTTGTGGTGTTTCTTGTTGGATCAAAGCACAGGGATCTAAAAGGCCCAACGTCACCACCATATGCACTGGGAACCCCAGAAGCACATTATATCTATTCCAGAGATGCCCATCTGCCAAAGGGAGTTGCAAGGACCTGAGCCCTGGAGAGAGCTCCTGCCAAGAGGCAGGGCCACAACCTGGCCCACTGCCAGACACAGCCAAAACTTAAGAAGGGCCCACAGTGCCCACCACCCGTCACCCACCACAGAAGGGCAGAGCCACTGCCAGCACCAAAGCCCAGCACCGCTGGGCTGTCTTCACCCGAACCTTCACCTCGCAGAAATAGCCCCTCTGCCTGAGCCTGGACCCTGGGGTCTCAGCCGGTGGCCCTGCCCCAGCCTAGGTCAGCCACCAGCCACAAGACAGCTCTACTCCGCTGCCCCCCGTGGAGAACCACAAACCAAATGCTTGTGTGGGCTGCTGGATTTGAGTCCTAATGGCAATTTTAGAATAGGAAGAAACTGAAAACTTAAAACTTTGGTTTTTCCTTCCTTATTTATCACTGTGACAGACTGCCCAGGAGAGATGGATGTACCTTCCTCTTCAGACCTAACACCACAAAACATCGGCCAACCAGTGGCTCACACAGAAACGCATCCGGGCCACCAGCACCGTCTCCCACTCAGCCACTGCACTGACAAGCTCTGGCCCTTCCCTGCTGCCCAAACCCAAGGACCCCATGCAGCAGGTGGCCCCCCTGCAGGCCTTCCCAGCTCACAGATAAACAAGAGGCCCCAATTCCCTGAAGGGTAAGACGATCAGTCCTTCCTGGGTCAAGGGGGTCCCCAGGAACAGCCACCACCCGAGGTCCTGAGCCCCTGCACCCAGGGGTCCCTGGCCGTGTCCCCAGAAGGCCACCAACCATCTGATACACCTGTGCCTCCTGCCCGAGTCCTGACACGTTGGGCAATTGAGGCTGTAGAGCAAGCGACTGAGAGGTTTAATTACAACAGTGGCTGAGGGGCGCCTGGTGCCTCTGACCCTTGATTTCAATTCAGGTCATGATCTCAGGAACGCGAGATTGAGACCCGTGTTGGGCTCTACACTAGGTGTGGAGCCTGCTTCAGATTCTCTCTTCCTCTCCCTCGGTCCCTCCCCCCTCACATGCACACGCTTTCTCTCTAAAAAAAAAAAGAAAAGAAAAACCATGAATATATCATTATCTAGGTCTCCTAAGAAAATACAGTTGACCCTTGAATAACACAGAGGTTACAGTGACAACACCCTGCACAGTCAAAATATCCATGTATTATTTTTGATTCCCCAAAACTTAACTAGTCTTCTCAAACTATTCCAAAAAATAGAAAACAAGGAAAACTTTCAAAGTCATTCTCTGAAGCCAGCATTACCCTGATACCAAAACCAGATAAAGACTCCACCAAAAAAGAAAACTACAGGCCAATATCCCTCATGAACATGAGATGCAAAATCCTCTACAAAATACTAGCAAACCAAATCCAGCAATACATTAAAAGAATCATTCACTGCGATCAAGTGGGATCTATTCCAGGAATGCAAGGGTGGTTCCACATTTGCAAATCAATCAACAAGAAACATCACATCAATAAGAGAAAGGATAGGGGCGCCTGGGGGGCTCAGTAGGTTAAGCGTCTGCCTTCAGCTCCAGTCATGATCCCAGCGTCCTGGGATCGAGCCCCGCGTTGGGCTCCCTGTTCAGTGGGGAGCCTGCCTCTCCCTCTCCTCTCCCTGCTTGTGCTTTCTCTTGCTGTCTCCGTCTCTCTCTCTCAAATAAATAATCTTTAAAAAAAAAAATAAGAGAAAGGATAAAAACCATCTGATCACCTCAACAGATGCAGAAAATGCATTTGACAAAGTACAACATCCATTCATGATAAAAACCCTCAACAGAGTAGGTTTAGAGGGAACATACCTCAGCATAAGAAAGGCCATACATGACAAACCCACAGCCAACAAGCATACTAAGTGGGGAAAAACTGAGAGCTCTCCCCCTAAGGCAGGAACAAGACAGGGATGGCCACTCTCACCACTTTTACTCAACACAGTCCTGGAAGCCCCAGCCTCAGCAATCAGACAACATGAAGAAATAACAGGCTTCTAAATTGGCAAGGAAGAAGCAAAACTCTCACTATTTGCAGATACATGATACTATTTTTAGAAAACCCTAAAGACTCCACCAAAAGTCTATTAGAACTAATAAATGATAATGAACATAATAAAAAACACATAAATGAATTCAGTAAAGTTGCAAGATACAAAAATTAATATACAGAAATCTGCTGCGTTCCTTTACAGCAATAATGGAGCAACAGAAAGAGAAATGAAGACAACAATCCCATTTCCAACTGCACCAAAAATAATAAAATACCTATAAATAAATTTAATCAAGGAGGTGAAAGACCCGTACTTCAAAAACTATGAAACATTCATGAAAGAAACCGCCGAGGACACAAACAAATGGGAAGACATTTCATGCTCACGGATTGGAAGAACCAGTATTGTTAAAAATGTCCATATTACCAAAAGCAATCTACAGCTTTAATGCAATCACTATCAAAATACCAACAGCATTTTTCAAGAACTAGAACAGATAATCCTAAAATTTGTATCCACAAAAGACCCCAAATAGCCAAAGCAATCTTGAGAAAGAACCAAGTCAGAGGTATCACAATCCCAGATTTCCAGATCTACTATAAAGCTATAATAAAACACTATGGGACTGGCACAAAAACTAACACACAGATCAACAGAACAAAACAGAGTAATAAACCCACACTTGTATTTTCAAGTCATCTACTACAACAAAGGAGGCAGGAATATGCCATGGGAAAAGACAGTCACCTCAACAAATGGTGTTGGGAAAACTGGACAGCAACACGCAGAAGAATGAAACTGAACCACTTTCTTACACCATACACAAAAATAAACTCAAAATGGATTAAGGACCTAGACCTGAAACCATAAAATTCCTAAAAGAAAACATAGGCATTAATCTCATGGACATCGGCCTTAGCAACATATTTATGGATATGCCTCCTCCGGCAAGAGAAACAAAAACAAAAATAAGCTATTGGCACTATACCAAAATAAAAATCTTCTGCACAGCAAAGGAAACCGCCTGCAAAATCAAAAGGCAACCTACTAAATGGGAGAAGATGTTTGCAAAGGATATAACCAATGAAGGATTAATATCCAAAATATATTAAAAAAAAAAACTTGTATAACTCAATACCAAAAAAACAAATAATCCAATTAAATAATGGGCAGAGGACCTGAATAGACATTTCTCCAAAGAAAACATCCAGATGGTCAACAGACACATGAAAAGAGGCTCAACATCCCTCATCATCAGGGAAATGCAAATCAAACCACAATGAGATATCACCTCACACCTGTCAGAATGGCTAGAATCAAAAACACAAGCAACAACAGGTGTTGCTGAGGATGTGGAGAAAGGGGAGCCCTTGTGCACAGCTGGTGGGAATGCAAACTAGTGCAGACACTCTGGAAAACAGTGTGGAGGGTCTTCAAAAAGTTAAATATAGAACTACCATAAGATTCAATTAATGCCACTACTGGGTATTTATCCAAAGAATATGAAAACACTAATAGGATATATGCACCGCTATGTTTATTATGACATTATGTAACTTTTATCATTATTTTTATATTATAATTACATATTATAGTGTTTATATTATCATATAATTATATTACATTATTTATACTATCATATGTTTTATTTAGCCACAAAAAAAGAAAGAGATCTTGCCATTTGTGACAACATGGATGGACCTAGAGGGTACAATGCTAAGTGAAATACGTCAGAGAAAGATGAACAGCATACAATTTCACTTATACGTGGAATTTTTAAAGCAAAACGAACAAACAAACAAAAAACACTCATAAATACAGAGAACAGACTGGTTGGTGCCAGAAGGGAGAGGGGTGTGGGATGGGCGAAACAGGTGAAGGGCATTAAGGGGTACAAACTTCCAGGTATAAAATAAGTCCGGGAGGGACGCCTGGGTGGCTCAGATGGTTAAGCGTCTGCCTTTGGCTCAGGTCGTGATCCCAGGGTCCTGGGATCGAGTCCCGCATCAGGCTCCCTGCTCCGCAGGAAGCCGGCTTCTCCCTCTGCCTCTCTCTCTTTCTCGCTCTGACTCTCATGAATAAATAAATAAAACATTTAAAAATAAATAAATAAATAAAATAAGTCCGGGAGATGAAAATGACAGCATAGGGAATGCAGTCGGTAATACTGCAATAACCTTGCACGGCGACAGACGGCAACTACACTTACCGTAGTGAGCCCTGAGTAATGTACAGAATTACCGAACCACATGTTGTACACCAGAGGTTAATACAGCCTATTGTATGTCAGCTCTACTTCAACTAAAAAAAAAGACTAACAGTCTACGGTTGACCAGGAACCTTACCAATAACACAGACAGTTGATTAATACACATTTTGTACGTATTTGTATTATAAACTGTGTTCTTATAATAAAATAAGCTGGAGAAAAGAAAGTGTTATTAAGAGAATCATAAGGGAAGAGAAAAAAAATCATAAGGGAGAGAAAACACATCCATAGTACTGTGCTATATTTACTTAAAAAAATCCACACGTAAGTGCACCCATGCAGTTCAAACCTATGTTGTTTAAGGGTCAACTATAATCCATAAAACAAAGATTTATAAATGATCAATGTTTATTATAACAATATTTATGTTGGCAAGGAAACACTTAAACATTCAACAATGGGAGACTCCAGCAGATCAAGTGCCTTTGACCTCGCTGGGCCAGGACGCAAGGCTGCAAAGTCCAGGTCAGATCACCACCCCCGAGCTGCCTGTCTGTGGGGGAGGACGGCAGGAAGCCACACGTGTCCTGAGCAGCATGGAGGGCCGGGCGGAGGCGTGGGCAAAGCTGAGGAGAAGGCCGCACGGGCATCAAAGTGATCTTTACGAAGAACTTCCAGAAATACACAGAAAGGTGTGGAGCGAAATTTTTAAGGGATATGTGGAATACATATGTGTAGACATGTGTACTTAACATCTAATAAGTGCATATGCACACACAAGACATCTCCATATGAAAAATAAAAATGGAAAAGAAATGGTTGAACAGAAGAACAAGAATGTTACCCAAATGTTGACTATGCCAAGCCTCTCACTGGGGGAATGAGTCACTTTTCTCTTACTCTTGAAAATCTAGGGCGCCTGGGTGGCTCAGTCGGTTGGGCGACGGCCTGCGGCTCAGGTCATGGTCCTGGAGTCCCGGGATCGAGTCCCACATCGGGCTCCCTGCTCGGCAGGGAGTCTGCTTCTCCCTCTGACCCTCTTCCCTCTCGTGCTCTCTGTCTACCATTCTCTCTCTCTCTCTCTCTCCATAAATAAAAATCTTTATTAAAAAAAAAATCTAGGTTTTTCAAAATTTCTATAGAGCATGTTTATAATTAAATAGAAATGCTTATAAATTTAATAGCCAATAATTCCTTCATTTTATATTAAACAGTGACCACATCAATTTATTATGTGTAATAATAAAGGCAATTCCTGATAAAGTTTAAATGTAAAATAAAACAGAATTCAGAGCTTTTTGATTAAATGCCCACTTTATTTACCTTAAGTTAGAAACTCATTTACAAACCCCATTTAGGCTGGGTGCTTCCTACTGCAAAGTCTGAATCCCTAGGACTGGCAGATTTGCTGTATCTATCTGCTCAATTAATCACTTTAATTATTTTATTAGTTATTTTCTGTTTAACTCCTGAACCAGCTGGGTCCAAACTGTAACACATGCTACAAAATCATCTATCCCATTTCTGGGTATACAGTAGGCACATAATTCACAGTAACTGAATAATATGCATAGTTCCTTTTAGAAAGGTCCATGTTTAAAACGAAGAGTTTTAAAAGGAAACTGTATTTTCTATCTATCTTTAAATATTTCTAATTACAAAGGAAATATTCATTGTAACCACCTACGAAAGCATACATAGAAACAGTAAATCATTTTTCCTTGCCTTCACACTGCTGAGCTGACCATTTGGTTCAAAAGCTTCCAGAGCTTTCTCTGAGATCTCATGACTGTATAAGAGATGTATGCCTGGGAGGGGGCAGTTCTAAACTGTTCACAGAAGCAACCAGCTTCTTCTCTTTGCCATATGATAAATTTGGTACTACCTGTGGATTTATCTCCTTCCTTTTCAGGAATGGCACAGGGTCCACAGGGGGCACCAAGAGGGATGGGTCCAAACTGCTGTCTGAAAACAACCTGCTGCCGCCGGGTGCCCCGGGTGCCCCGGGTGCCCCGGGCGCCTATACCGTACCACGCTCCGGCTCCTGCCGCCCCAGTGGGGATGACAGCAGGGCTGCCCACAGGGGTGGGGGCGCACACCAAGTGCACTCCAAGCACCGCCAGCACGCAACACACGCCTGTGCACGTGGGGTTTCCAGGCCCAGGTCCCGTGGGAGCACACTGGTCAGGTCTCGAGCAGGTGGGTCATGAACGTGAGCCCAGATACTTCCTTCCAGTGCGCTATTTATCTGGTGTCTTCTGCCACACTCAAATTTTTAACTCTTACATAATCAAACTCGTCATCTTTTCCTCTTCAACCTTTAGTTTACTGATCACTTAGGAAGTTCTCCCACATTCCACAGGTTATTCACTACAGCCTCCAAAATGTTATTTTATTCTATTTTTACATGTTGTCACCATCGATCCATTCGGAATTTGTTTTGTATGGTGGGAGTTTGGGTGTCATTTTTTTCAGGACAGATAGCCAATTAAGCCAACTCCACTTACTAACTATACCACCTTTTCCTCAGTGAACTAAAATGCATCTTTATCATAAATTAGGCTCCCATACATGTTCTGATCTCCTTCTGTGTTCTCTATGATACTTTTTGTCTACTAGAAACCTAAGAACATCCTGCCTAACATTTTTAAAGAAGTCAGCTATGCAACCAAAGATGACACACATGCAGTAAACACCTTAGTTAGTGATTCTAGCACTTTTGTTAGTCTCCAAGTTGGTTTTTTTTAAAGAAATAGTTTATTTATACACATATATATACACACACACTTTTTTTTTGGAGAAGGCAGAGGGAGGAGCAGAGGGAGAGAGAATCTTAAACAGACTCCCCGCTGAGCACAGAGCCTGATGCAGGGCTTGATCTCACGGGAAGCCTGCTTCTCCCTCTCCCACTCCCCCTGCTTGTGTTCCCTCTCTCTGTGTCTCTCTCTTTCAAATAAATAAATAAAATCTTTAAAAAAAAAAAAAGAAAGAAAGAAAATTGGAGGGGGGTGGCGCCTGGGTGCCTCAGTCAGTTAAGTGTCTGCCTTCTGCTCAGGTCATGATCCCAGGGTCTTGGGATCAAGCCCGTGAGCCCGCATCAGGCTCTCTGCTCAGCAAGGGGTCTGCTTCTCCCTCTCCCTCTGCCTGCCGCTCTGCCTACTTATGCTCTCTCTCATGACCCTGAGGTCGTGACCTGAGCCGCAACCAAGAGTCGGATATTTACCCGACTGAGCCATCCCAGCGCCCCAAGTCTCCAAGCTACAATCATGTTTCCACGTGCTAACTTATATACAAAGCAGGCACCTTGCCCTCTGACCTGAATGATTTTTTCTGGTTTGAAGTCTAGCTTCACATTGTAATAAATCAATGCTGAAATTTCCACATTTAGTCTTTAATTTACTGTAATTTAAACTTCAACTATCCCCTCTTAACACACATGGCTGCTCGATTAAAACAAAACTGTAGAGAAAGCTCTCTAGCCAAACCTGGACCTGCCCCACTTCCTCCGTCAGCCGCCTGGAGCGCAGAGGTCCGCGGCGCTTGCCGGTCCCGTCTTGAGACTCTACCCTCCGCCAACATGCCCTTTACCCACCACTCCTATTTTTAGCTACTAAAATCTGAGGCTTTGGCTGGCCTAGGCACTCTGCCTATTATTCAATGAAGGGCCAATTCACAATTTTCCATGAATCAAAATAAGTTTAATACCTAGAAAACCCCCCAATCTTAACATCTCCCATTACGACTAAGAAATGAAAAGTACTTGGAGCCACCAGGCCTTCTGTAGGCTGGACCCCGCCAGAACACTGAGGAAGGAGGCTGACGCTGGGGGCCCAGGGTCAGGGGGACCGGGGACCGGGGGGGCAGGGACGGAAGAGCAAAGAAGGCAGAGGGCAGGCCTGGCAGAGGCAACAGGACGACAGCCGGAGGGCAGAAGGCAGAGAGCCCGGTCAGGGCAGGTGGAGATGCAGGGGCAGAGAGTGGCCTGAATCAGAAACAGAGGAGGCCGCAAGCTGTGTGTTAGAATAGTGAGCGACTGCCCAGAACATCTGAATCCCAGGGGAAGGAGGAAGTATCCCGACAAGCCTGGGCACCCGCACAGTCCCTCGGGCCCTGCAGTTCAGTCTTTCTCACACTGACGGTCATAGATGTGACATCTTGTGCCTGGCCTTTTTGTGCTATAATTCCACGGGTTTCACTTTCCACCCTCATAAACTGTTCTAGCAATGTCTGCATCTCACATCCTGGCAAAGTGCGAGTCTCCCCCACGGGGCAGGGACCAGGCCACCCCCGACCCGGACACCTACTGTGGCCACGCAGGCGGCCCAGAGCCTCTCCAGGAGGTTCCTGTGGCAGCAACTGCCCCTCATGGACTCCACCCCCATTAGAGTATGTCCTGCCCACCCACCCCCACATCCCAACCCACCCGAGAAGCTCCAAGCCACCAGAATGAGAGGAGAGCAGGGCCCTGCAGGGCAGCATGAACCTCAGTGCCTGTGGAGGGGCTCACGCTACCAATGCTCTTCCCAGAATGGAGCCAAGCACGATCCTCCCTGAAACAGGGACTTAGAGTGATGGTCCCGCGCCCGGCCAAAATGCCTGCCCTCCCCCAGGCTGTCACCTCAGACTGGACACGAGCCTCTTGCTAAGCCTCAGTTTCCCTACCAACAACAGGGGATAACAGTGCCTGAGCATGCTTAGCGTGGTTCCTGGCGTGCCCACAGAGTAAACACCCGTGCTGATCATTCCGAAGCTTTCAATCCTGCTCACACCCAACATGAGAGTTTCAGCAGTTACCATCTGACCGGGGACCGGTCACCGTCCCCACCGTAGAGCCTTCTTGGTGCTACAGCAACATCTGACTGGGGACCGGTCACCATCCCCACCGTAGAGCCTTCTTGGTGCACCAGCTAAGGGCACAGAGGAGCCCCAGAGATGCTGGTCTGTCGAGACACCACTGCACTCTGGGGGCTGCAAACCACAGAGGGGTGTCAATTCCCCAACCACGACAACAGCTACTGCACTTGAGCTTTATTACCATCCTCAATGTCCCCATAGTAAACCATGGTCTTTCCAGGAAGACCTGGTTCCACTAAATCGTTGCAGTGAATAGGCAGTTTATCACAGAGAGGGACTGCAGAATAAGAGCCAGCAGCAAACCAGACATGCCCTGGTTCCCAGCAGAAGTGAGGGCAGGAGGCTGCCGGGCTGCAAATGGCGCTTGTGAAGTCAGGGCAGGGCCAGCACCGGAGCTGGACGCAGCGCCCATCTCAATCTGCTTACAACTTTCAATGAGATCAAAATCCAAGTTTCCCAAGGGAAACTTCTGAGAAACCATCAATTCGTCAGGTCAGACAAGAGGCAGCACGGAGCCGGGCTGACAAACGGGTTCTTAGAGCTTCATCTCAGTCATGGGACGCTCGGCTGGCTCCACGTCAAGCCAAAACCTCTGGCGCCATGGTCTCATCTTGAGAAAGGCGTTATGTAAACAGCAGGTGCTCTAAGGCACCTTTTTCTTCCTTCACTTCATGCCCCCAACTCGATCACAGTGCTCCGCTTGGTTCTTCTCCATCGACACCAGAACCACACCCCAGCACCAGGAGCCCCATTCACAGCCTCCTCTTGCCTCCAGCACGGGATACGCCCCACGCATGTTCACATAATCCCAAACCAACGACAGCCCAAAAAGACAATGACAAAACCAACTGACATTTCTGTCAACCTTCTCCCAAGGCACAAAACTAGCAAACGTCAAAGCTAAAACCAAACCCCAGGCCATCTGACTTTAACTTGTCCTCGTAATGCCGAACCAAGGTTTTGTATGCCTACCTGTGAAACCAAAGCCAGGCCCTCCAATCTCTGAACACAGTGGACGATCTCTTTCCAGCTTCTACAGCAGAGACTGCGGTGGGCCCCATGCACCTGCTTTAGGCCACATGGGATGTTGGCACTGGGACCACCCAGGCAGCAGGTACCCCATAAACATTCCTGTGTCTTAGCCACTCACACACAACAGTGACAGTCCAGTCTCGTCCCCAGAAAGGAAGTGTCTGGGGTGTTATCCATAAAAAAGGTACCTGATGTAGAATTATAACTTTTCATAGTCTAACCTTGCTTTCCTATATCCCCCTGATCTTCTCCAGTGAAAATGTGTACTTTTGTAAACACATACATGGCATTGAAAAGACACAGAGCAAACAGTGGCTGGAAGCCTCGGAGACCAGAGACCCTGGGAGCAGAAGCGGTGGACACAGATAGGTGGGCACTCTTCTCTGGTGTCGGGGTGCCCCAGCACCCCCTGCACAGGCCGTGTTGAGATTCTCGCACCAGGAGGCGGTGCGTCAGACAGTGAGGGTGGCAGCATCAGCCTGCACTCAGAACAGCTGGTGACACGGTCCACGGGCCACGGAGCCCAGGCTCCTGAGGGGCCTGAAGAGAGCCTCATGGCACAGGCACACACTCCCCTGAAAACCGACAAGTGGAACCCTGGTTCATGCTTGTGTGGGGACTGTGCATCACCCTAAAAGCCAGACCAGCCAGTGGGACTGACCCTGGATGCAGGCTGCACCAGTTTCCACCCCAAGGCCCTGGCAAAGATGCTGGGCCAGCACCTTGTCATTCAGGGATGCCCAAGCGAAAAAATTCAAATTGCAGTACAGATCGGCAAACTGTTGATGCCACAAGTGAGCTGTGACTTTGGGAAAGAAGCATCACGTCCCACCCCACACAAAAGCCCGCCACCCTCCCATGGAGAGGCTCAGTATTTTTGACGACATTCGTGACAACCTTCCTTTCCAAAATAGCCTCTAACCACATGAACTGTTCAAAAAACCTCAAATATAACGGCAGAGTATGTAAAACCTCTATCCAAGGTCAGTAATTAGGGCTCTCCCTGGTTGTAATTTGAGCAAGACCAGTCCTTCTGGGGGCGCATCAGGTCCCAAGTTGTGGCTGGAGTAACAATGCACAGCAACAGTAATTCAAAACAGAACATGACCAACGTCAAATACCTTGTTCCTGCTGCTGTGGGAGGTGCACATTTCACCCTACCCTTTAATTCTAAAGAATGGGATGTGGGTGTTAGTGGAAGAAACAAAAGCAAAAATCAAAGAAGCCCCTTCGTGGGGCTGGGTCCATGGCACTGCCCCGTCCTCTTCTGTCAAGTCCGGCCGCCCGCACCCCACGCGCACCTCAGTCTGGGCACCCTGTGCAGTCTGCGTGGGACATGCCGCTGTGTCATCAGACCAATGTGGGAAACAAAACAGACTGTCTATGCCAACGGGTGTTAGCACAGCCCCCAGAGGGGCTCTTGAAAAGCTCCTTCCCTGAGCTGCTGCAGAGGTCCCAGGGAGTCGGAAGGTGGTCCTGGTAGGACCTCCACCCGGGAAAGTCAGGGCCTCTCCCCCAGAGCCGGAGCACCTTCCACAGGTGTGGCCGCCCAAGAGGCCCTGCTGGACTCTCAGCTCTGCTGTGAAGACTAGCGGCCCTCAACCTCGGCTGCATGGGAATCCCTGCAAACAAGGGTCTCCAGGCCCAGCCCCAGAGTCCCTGATTCTGTAGGTCTGGGGTGGGGCCCAAACATCCACACAGGAAACCAGTCCCCAGGTGATGCTGCTGGCATGAGGACCCCACTTGGGAGAGCCCTGGTGAAAAATCTGAGGGAGTGTGACAGGCATGCCTCCTCTTCTCCCACCTCCGGGGGGGCCAGCAGACCCCTCCCCCCAAAAGGCAGCAGAGCTGAACCAGCTCACACAGACTCGGCAGCCAGTGCCCAGTACTTCAAACAGGAACCTCAGGGGGAAGGAGATCATCTCCTAGTGTGGGAGTGGGGAGAGCGATGGGACATGCACAGGGCCAGGGCAGGAGGGCTGGGAGGGCACTAAGATGGAGAGAGAGCCAGGACCCTCGGCGGCGGGGGTGTAGGAGCTGAAAGAAAGTCACTGGGAGCCCTTTGCTGACTCAGGGGAGGAGCTCAGGGTGGTCCTGGGACAGCCCGAATGAGCAGGTGAGCAATGCTGGCCCCAAAGGCGGCAGCTTTCCCTGTTCTGCTCTCCCGGGCAGAGCTTGCTCAAGGAGGGGCTCATGGGTGGCACCTGGGGTGCAGAGGTCGCCCCCTGCCAGGGGTCCAGCCTGGCACACCTAAGCCAACAGGTGCAGCCCAGGGCCCCCCAGAGCCCCATGCACCCTCTGGGCAGGTCACGGGGTCACTCAGCTTATGGCCCATGGCTGCAGAGTGGTGATACCTGAATCGAAAGGGGTCCCTGCTAAGCCCACCCGGGGAACCAAGCTGCCTTAGACTGCTGAAGGAAAGTATTAATGAGGAAACCAGACTGGTGAACTTTGTCACCTGCATTTCAAGATTGTGAAACAGTTTCTATTAGAGATTTGCACAATTTACTCCACAAACCGTTATCAAGCGTGTGCAATGCAGACGTGTGCGGGAGCCTGCACAGCGCTATCAGAAAGCCAAACCGCAAATGATTTCCTCCCGTCATTGTGCTAGCTCCCTATTCTGGATTTCCTGGGGTTTCCTTTATTAGACTCAAGTCCTAACCAGCCTGCGAAGGACACTGGGTCATCTGGGCCTTGCCCACGTAGGGGTGAGGAGAGGGGGGAGGGCAGACTATTAACAGCCATCAGCTCATCACACAGGGCCCAGGGGCTACATGGTACAAAATGGGTCAGGACCCTCATTCTACCTCTGAAAAAATAACACCTTATTTTTAGCTAGTCTTTAAACCATACAAGCTAGTCTTTAAACCATACAAACCATAAACTGGGTGGCTCAGTCGTTAAGCGTCTGCCTTCGGCTCAGGTCATGATCCCAGGGCCCTGGGATGGAGCCTCGCATCGGGCTCCCTGCTCAGCGGGAAGCCTGCTTCTCCCTCTCCCACTCCCCCTGCTTGTGTTCCCTCTCTTGCTGTGTCTCTCTGCGTCAAATAAATAAAATCCTTAAAATAAATAAATAAACTGCACAAGCCAAAATGAGTGAAACATTATCATGCATTTAATTTTACTTATAAAAGCAACTTGCTTTTCTTCATTCTTCACTAATCTTTGTTTACTCTTCTCCGTTAATAAAATGTTGGCAGGTTTTTAGTATAAACTTAGGAGTACGTAAACACTCCCTCCAAAACTTGTTTGGTGTTGACCCCTCAGCAGCCCCATTTCCAAATGCAGAGAGAAGGCAGACTCTATAAATCGCCAATGAAATTATCCAAAACTCCCAGTTAATCCTGGGGCGGGAAGAAGTCAGCTCAAGTGGTGGGCTCCTCCCGCCGCGCCAGTGTCTGTGTGCAGAAACCACCCGGTCCCGCATGCAGAGGTCATGCCTCAGGAGGCACAGAGTAAGGCCTCACCAGCTAAAAACACCTCCAGCCCACAAGGGCCTCCCTTGCTGGTGGGTCACCTGCAACTGTGTCCAGCGACCCAACATTTGCATCTTGTCTAACTGCAAGAGAAGTCACAGTTTTCCTGGGTGTCTCTCCTGGTCAGGGTCAGCACATGAATGTAAGGTCTCAGTGACAAGCACCCATGTCATGAGAATGACAGTGGGGACTGGAGCCATCAGACCCCCACTGTGATCATGGGAGCCTGCTCAGCACACAAAAACAACACTTGTTTTTCAAGGGGGGGGGGGTGCGGGGCGCCTGCACACTCTAAGTGCAGGCTCATCACAAGATAACTTCCTACAGTTTCCAAAATAGTTAACTGATTCATTAATACCACTTCCCACCATCAGGGCCTGTGCCACTGAGATAAAACCACGAAATGATCCAGAAAAAACCTACAGAATTCAAAACAACATGCCAAAAAACTTGAATTGTCACCATAGCATCTAGGGGGCCAGCGTGGTCCGCTGTTTTCACAGCTTCTTCCATAATACACGCAGCCTTGTAGGAATTTTTTTAACTGCACTAAATGCTTTATAACTAGCCGAGAACTCACGAATACCTCCTATTTCCTACTTCTACTGCATCCCAAGGGAAAACACAGCCTACAGGCGCAACTATCCCTGCAAAACTAGATACACATAAATGTGAGATTATACTTCTTGGTTAATATTTTACTTTTAAGTCACAGGCAGCATGCTTAAGGAAGAAACAGGGATACCCTCCATGAAGAGAACAGACAGGCTCGGAAGCAGCCTGCAGTGGAGCTGGAGAAGTCCCTGGGCACCCCCAGCCTGATGGGGTGAGCCGGCCCCAAGGGCTAGGGGGACAGGTAATGCAGGTGAGCCCACCCAGCCAGAAGCATGGGGGCCAGACCCCAGGTGCCTGCCACCAACTCGTGCCCTCCCAGCCCGGCCCTTCCCATCCACATAGCCACATCCTCTTGAGGAATCTGGCCAGCAGTCCTGCTTTCAATAGGTCATGAAAATACTGTTGGTTGCCCATCCCAGCCCTGTGATGCCTCGGGCCCTCCTCAAAGTGAGGAAGCGCTGGACGAGATAGGTAAGGCGCAGGCAGGCCCAGGACATCGCCACCATGCCACCCAACCCACTTAGGAACCCTACGAAGCCTATTGTTACTCATTTCACAGAGAGGTTAAGTGACTTGCCAAAGTTCACACGGCAGGTAAGGTGCAGAGCCAGGAATATCACCAGCTCAGCTCCAGGGTGCTACCCTTCTTGTCCACACCACAGACCCTCAGGCTGTATCAGTCTGGTCCACACTGGGGGGCGGGGAGGGTCTTTCCATGAGGCAAGCATGAGATCTGTCTACTCCCTGCCCCCAAATGCGACTGACAGCACTTCAAGGCCACATTCCAGGAGAGAAGCAAAGAGAGCTAGTCAGACACACCCTTGGCATTCAAGGTGCCCTAACCTCTCCCCACCCAGTGTGGACATTCTGGAGGTGGGCACCCTGTGCTGTCAGGTGCTGAGCTGTGGGGGCCACCCTCCCTCTCCCAGTTGTGACAAACAAAAACATCCCCAAACATGGCCAAATGTCCCCTGGGGTGTACAACTGCCCTGGTTTAAAACCATGGCATTAAAGGAAAGTTGTGTATCTGGACACACTCACTCCCAGGTGACCAGCACGGGCTGGAAACAGATGTGCATGAGCCTAGGATGGGTCTCACAGAGCTGGGTGTGAAGACGGTGGTGCACCTGTCCACAGGGCCAGGCCTGCTCTCTCAAGGAAGGAGCAAGGTTCATGAGTCGCCCAAGACCAGTCTAAGAAAAACTCACTAAAAAAAAGCTCCTCTCTCCTCTGGTTTTCCACTCTGTTCACAGGATCGAGGACTTGAGTAGTGCTGAGCAAAAACGCAGGAAGCTGGGGGGCTGGGGCCCAGAGAGACAGTGCTGAGGCCTTCCCACTGTGCTGTCACTCATGGCCACGAGGCCAAGATTTCTGGGGAAACCCCAGGATCCGGAAGCTCTCCCAGAAAGGGGCGAGCCTTGCCCTCCCCACACCTCCCCAGTCGGGAGCCTCGTTTCTGAAGCATTTTGCATGACTGCTTTCTTATGCTCACTCCCTCGCCCTCCCACTAAGGGTCCTGCAAACGACAGAGGGGTCTGGACAGGAAGAAGACACACAGGAACAAAACCGTGTTTGTGTACCACCGGCTGCCTGTGGGCCTCAGCTGTTTCATGCCACCCTCCCCCGTCCTGCAGGCCCTATTTTAGCTGAAGATTTTTAGCTGAAGATTTGCAACTCCGAAACGCACACACGTAAATACCAATGTAGAAAAGAGCATCCTGTCCGGCCTCCCAGTCCCTAGCCCTCCCTGCTCCGCTGTCCCAGAGACCCCCCACCTCAAAGTTTGGTCCACACTACGAAGCCTCTGTTGTAAGACAGACCACTGTCACCTGCTGCCAAGGGAGGGGAAGCAAATCTTCTTCAGAGCTGTTAAAGGTGGGGGAAATTGCACTAGAATAGATAAAACACGGAGCTGATTTTTAATTTGTTTTTAAAGATAAAATTAAGTGCTCTTCTTTACGATGGGGGCCACTCTGCATAATTAAACCTGAGTTCTGCAGGTCTGGGAAGCACGTGTGCACACGGAGGCGTTCTGCTCCTCGGGGGCAGCAGTAGGAGGTCAGACGGTCCCCGTCTTCTCAGCACAAAGGAAAACTTGCCTCCACGGGACCTGAAAATTCCCGTTATTATTATTCCCATAAATACGAGACTATGTCTTATTTAGCCTTCGGTCCATAAAAACTTAGAAGGCAAGGCCTCAATTTTCTTTGTGTGCTGTGGAATACCCAGTTTATATGGCTCCACAGCCCTGTATGAAGCATTGTTTTTTTAAAGATTTTTTATTTATTTGACAGAGAGAGACACAGCGAGAGAGGGAACACAAGCAGGGGGAGTGGGAGAGGGAGAAGCAGGCTTCCCGCGTAGCAGGGAGCCCGATGCGGGGCTCGACCCCAGGAGTCTGGGACTATGACCCGAGCCGAAGGCAGACGCTTAATGACTGAGCCACCCAGGCGCCCTGTACGAAGCATTTGATGGTGGCATCCAACTAGCGGGAAACAATCAGAAACATCAGGCCCCCCGTGGGCTGACTTCGGTCAATAGTCGAACCATGTGACACAGAATCACCGCCTAAGCAACCCGCGAGCGCTTGACAGCAGGAGAAAATCCTCTGAAAACTTCTCCCCAGCTAGCATTTGGGATTAACACATCAAGTCAAACTCAAAGTTCTTGCCATTGCCTTGTGGTGACCCAAAAAGTCATCTGTCTTACTCTACTTGTGGATGCCACTCCTCCTGGCCTACCCCCATCCCAACACGGAGACTCAACACATACTTCCCACGCCCCACAATGCCGCCCAGATTCGATGCACGGCAGATTTTCCAAAGAATTCTGAAATATTTTATTTGAAAACAACACCATCACCACTTTGAGGCCATGGCAAGAAGGAATTCTGAATGAGCTTCTGGAGTATGAGGCAAGAGCTGCTGAAACCTGTGTGCTCAAGCTGGCTTGTCAGCTGACCCTCTCTACTGAAAATCAACACATACATCCTACTATTTAAAGTCAACATCCTTACGTTCACAAAACCAGCGATTCTCATACAGTTGTCCACAGGAAGGCTGGCGCAGGCTGGGCGGGCAGGGGCGTGTTCCAAAAGAAGGAGAAACACCAAATTAAACTGTTACTAATCATAGTGAATAACGACTGGGTGAACAAGAAGAGTCTAACTCCCGGGACCAGACACTCAGCCTGCCCCTCCTGCTCCCTCCTGACCACCCCCTCTGCTCCCTTGACTCAAGAAGACAGGAAAGGGGTTCCCTGAAGAGAGCACTGGAAAACACTTTATGAAACAATAACAAAGAGAAAATCAAGATACTGAGCAAAAACATAATGACAAGTGGTTTTTTCTTTCCATGTGACCCTTTATTTCCAGTCAGAACATGCATAAACACATTCTTGGGTCCAAATGCTGAGAAACTCTTTCTCCAAATACTTGTCGCAAGCTGTGCAGAGCAGGAAATGATGAAAAGAGAAAGGAATGCCGCAGATTCCAGATGGATGGAGCCAGCTGGGGGCTCAGGAAGCCAAGCAAGGTCTTCTGACCATCACCTCCCAGGATTTCTCAAGGAGTCACCATCTGCAGCAGACCCAGCTTGGAAGGAAATGGGAAATCATCACCCCAGGCAAGGCCTCGCCTCTTCCAGAGAGGTGCGTGCACTGGCTGCCACTCGGGGGGTGGGGGGGAGGGGATTCTCCCAAGCAAGCTGCTTAGTTCCAGGGTTTGTCCCCATGCATCTGGAAGGACACAAGAGCCCGTGTATGCGCCTGCCCCAAGTTAACACACAGAAGGAGCTTCTCACCCAAACCTACAGAACTGCCCAAGGACTGCTTCCCCGTGGCACCGCCAGATGCTCCACGGGGCCGCAGCTCACCGAGGCAGATCTAGCACCAATGCTGGTAGCAGGCCCCTTCTCCCGTTTCCCGAAGTGACATCCCTCATCCTCATTCCACTGTGTCCTCCTGAGTTGCACAGCCCAGCCCAGAGTCCCTGGAGCTGGTCAAAGATGGGGAACTCCCACTCAAGGGCAGCCAATTGACAAACAGGCCAGAAACAAATGGGGAAAAAAGCTGCAAGGCCCAGGTTGTGGGCCTGAAAAGTGAAAGGCTTCTGATTCAAATACAAAAAATTAAAAACTCAAAAACAACTGCAGAAAAAGCTCTCAAGTCATAGAAAGTGGAAAGGTAAGTGCCCAAGTACCGAGACTCCAGGGCAGGCTCTCAGACTACAGGTGCCCCCAAAACACAGCCACAGACCCCTGGGGTTCAGGTCACAGAGGCCATGTGACTCTCTGCAGTGTATCTGCAGCCTCCACCACATCAAGCAGAAGAAAAAAGATTGATGTGCTTGAGAAACAGGAACTCCTCTTAAATGCCACACACTCTACTATGCATGGCCAGTACCCCCCATGCCAAGGATCTCAGCTAGTGGGAAAGAGTTGTCACAAGGGGTGTGAGCCTCCCTTATGTCTCCATCCTACCACCACACTGGGCACACAGCATCACGCACCTCTACCCTGAGACAGGCCCTAGGGCCCACGTGTGTATGTGTATGAGCGATGTGTGCCCATGTATGTGCCCGTGTGTTCATCTGTGTGTTCTGTGCATGTATGTGTGTGTGGTGTGCCCGTGTGTATACACGTGTGTATTCTGTGCATGTGTGTACATGTGTGCATCAGTGCATGTATTCTGTGTGTGCATGCGTACATCGTGTGCCCGCATGTATACACGTGTGTATTCTGTGTGTGCGTGTGTACACGGGTGCATCGGTGTATTATTCTGTGTATTCATCTGTGTGTGTGCATGCATAGTGTGCCCACATGTACACACGTGTGTGTTCTGTGCATGTGTATGTACACGTGTGCATCGGTGCATGTATTCTGTGTGTATGCATGCATAGTGTGCCCGCATGTATACATCTGTGTATTCTGTGCATGTGTGTGTACACGTGTGCATCGGCGTATTATTCTGTGTGTGCGCATGTGTACATAGTGTGCCCGTGTGTATACATGTGTGTATTCTATGCATGTGTGTGTGTGTACACGTGTGCATCGGTGTATTATTCTGTGTGTTCATCTGTGTGTGCATGCATACATAGTGTGCCTGTGTGTGTGCATGTGTGTGTTCTGTGCATGTGTGTGTGTACACGTGTGCGTCGGTGTGTGTATTGTTTGTGCACATGCATATAGTGTGCCCGCATGTACACACGTGTGTATTCTGTGCATGTATGTGTGTGTACACGTGTGCATCACTGCATGTATTGTGTGTGCATGCGTACATAGTGTGCCCGCATGTATACGTGTTCTGTGCATGTGTGTGTACATGTGTGCATCGGTGTGTGCATTGTGTGTGCATGCATATAGTGTGCCCGTGTGTATACACGTGTGTTCTGTGCATGTGTGTGTACACGTGTGCATCGATGTATTATTTTGTGTTCATCTGTGTGTGCATGTGTACATAGTGTGCCCGCATGTATAATTCTGTGTTCATCTGTGTGTGCATGCATATAGTGTGCCCATGTGTATACACATGTGTGTTCTGTGCATGTGTGTACACGTGTGCATCGGTGTATAATTTTGTGTTCATCTGTGTGTGCATGCGTACAGTGTGCCCGCATGTATACACGTGTGTATTCTGTGCATGTATGTGTGTACACGTGTGCATCGGTGTATGTATAGTGTGCCTATGTGTATGCGTGTGTGCATACTTGTGTGTGGTGTGTGTGTGTACATTCTGTGCCCATGTGTGTGTACACACAAAACCATGTCCCAACAAGAGGCAGCCTCGTAAGTACAGACGGATGACTGCCTCCCTCAACTAAACCCTCTGCCTTACAGGATTCAGCCGTGAGGAAAGTTCAAGAACACTTGGCTCCTCTGTAAGCCTGACCAACTCCGGGACATACTGCATGCTGGTGCTAAGTATTTTCCGTGTATACATCATATAGGCAGAGTTCACTGCCCTTGAAACTCACCCCTATAAATTAATAAAATATCCAATTATTTGATCCTAAGTTAACTATTCATGAGGGGCGCCTGGGTGGCTCAGCTGGTTAAATGCCTGCCTTTGGCTCGGGTCATGGTCCCAGGGTCCTGCGATCAGCCCCACGTCGGGTTCCCTGCTCCGCGGGAAGCCTGCTTCTCCCTCTCCCTCTGCCTCTCCCCTTGCTCGTGCTCTTTCTCTCTCTCTCTGTCAAATAAATAAATAAAATCTTAAAAAAAAAAAACTAAACTATTCATGGCAGTCAGCCCCAGGACAGGCTAGCAGGGCCTTCTAAGCAGACAGAGCTTGCCAGCCTCAGCCCTGAGTGGTCTGGAATTCCCCGGCCAGGCCCTCATCCCAAAGGCCATGGGAAAATCAGCAGGTCACAGCACGCACCCCAGACCTCAAAACAAGTAGTGGGCTTGGTCAGGTCCCCTAGGGTCTTCACACTGATGGGTTTTCCAGAACCCACTCGTATTCCTGGATCTCAGTCTGACCCCAGCCTTGGAAAGTCCCAGTTTAGCTGGGCCAAAATAAGCAGGTACCCAGAGGCTTAGGGGCCTGGGGCTGACATACCCTCTGAAGCGTCCAAGTTTAATTGCCCCACTCGACCCATCTTCCACCTGCCGCAAGGCCACGCCTTCACTGCCTGCCTTGTCCAGAACGCTTTCCCTGCATAAGGTAAGGTTGGCACCAGGGGGAGGGGGGGTGGGGAGTGGGGCCACCCGACCAGGAGGAGGGGATGATCAGACAGAAGCCGGAGGGCGGGAGTCAGGTGGGGCAGCCCTCCTTCTGAAGCAGGTCTCAGGTGCTCCAAGACAGCTCAAGACCTTACTCAGCTGGGAAGTGGGTCAGCAGGCTCTGAGCCCCTGGATATCCACACATTCATCCGAAGGGGTCACTCTGCTAAGTCCCATAAATGCTCATTGAAGGGTTCACTGAGGGGAGAGGCAGGGGTGGGGAGGCAGCTGTCTCTTGTCTGAGGAAGTAATCTGATAACACACCCAAGAAGGCAGTTCCTCCCTAACCCTAACCTATGCTGGGTCTTGGACACTGTAAGTTCATCGCAAGCCAACTTGGGCAACCACAGGCTCTCTTACCAGTGTGATTTTAGAAAAGTCACCAGCTTCTCTGAGCCTCAGAGGTGGGGGCCAGTTAAAATATCTGTCCTGTGCATTGCACAGAATCATTAGAAGACCAGACAGGAAGGTGCACTGCTTTGCTCAGCGTGTGCATGACTCCCTAAGCAGTGACTGATCTGGTGGAGTGAAAAGGGACAAAATCAAACAAACCTTCTGTTCTTGTACCTCCCAGAAGTGGATTCGGGACCAAAAACAGAAACCACAAGAGCTAAAAAAGGAAAACGAATCTTTTTCCTTAAAAGAAAGGAAACACACAACAAAGCCGCAGAGATCTAGAGGCACACGTAACAGTCCTCAAGCACTACATGGGCTCTTAGAACGTACAAGACGACAAAGGAGGAACCAGCCCTGACCCGGTGCATGACACAACTGGCTCACACGAAGATCACACCTAACTGGACCCACGTTGTAACTTAGAAAACTGTGGAGTCCAAAAACAAAGCTCCAGAAAGAAATACACAGATAATTAGCACTCTCAACTCTGTTAAATGTCCTGAAGAATCGAGAAGCCAGAGCTCCATCCCAGGAGACTGCCAGCCCTAGAGACCGAGAAAGGAGGAAGATGGTTCTCAGGAAAAGCCTGGTGACTGGGTCCTGCTCCTGGTGTGGAAGGAGCCACCGAAGGCACCTGCAGCTGCTGAGCAGAACGTGTTGCGGATGATGAGCAGGGGGCTGGCCAGCCTGAGAGGAGAGCACCACTGGCCACGGGTTTCCAGGCTGAGTCACCCCTGAGTCTAAGAAAGATTTGGTCACTTTGTTTACCTTTGGGTTTTATCCCACTGGCAATTGGGGGCCATGACAGAATAAGGCTTCACATTTTGGAAATCATTCAGATAACAGGAACAGAAACAATGTAAAGAGGAAAAAACAGGCATGAGAGTCATTCCTCGACAGACTTAGGAGTGAAGGGTACTGTTCTGTTTCTAGAAAAAGTTCTGTTTTACTGTGTACCTTGAGCACAACCTTCAGCCTTCTTCCAGCCCTCAGATGAGTGTGCTGCCCCTCACAATGTGGTTCAGATGAGAGATGCACCATGTGTGGTTCAGATGTGTGAGATGCACCATGTGTGGCTCATGTGTGAGATAAACCACATGTGGCTCATGTGAGATGCACCACATGTGGCTCATGTGTGAGATGCACCACGTGTGGCTCAAATGAGAGATGTACCATGTGTGGTTCAGACGAGAGATGCACCACATGTGGTTCAGATATGTGAGATGCACCACGTGTGGCTCATGTGTGAGATGCACCACGTGTAGCTCATGTGTGAGATGCACCATGTGTGGCTCAAATGAGAGATGTACCATGTGTGGTTCAGATGTGTGAGATGCACCACGTGTAGCTCAGATGAGAGATGCAGAATTTACCAACTGTACCAGGATGCGGCTGTCCCCAGAGAGGGGTTTAAGCTTACTGGAAAACTGACACCAGGGGCACCTTGGTGTCTCAGTTAAGCATCTGACTCTTGATTTAGGTTTAGGTCATGATCTCAGGGTCGTGAGATCAAGTCCCAGGTCGGGCTCCTCACTGGGCAGGGAGCCTGCTTCTCTCCCTCCCTCTGGCTCTGCCCCTCCCTGCCCACAAGCACTGGTGCATGCACTCACCTACTCTCTCTCTCTAAAAAAAAGAAAACTGAAACCAGCAATGCTAAATTTCAGAATGGACAGAGCTACAGCCCCAGGGAGTCCAGCCCTATGTGCAGAAACAGGCCTCACTCTTTCAGACACTCGTCAAACAAGGGATCACTATCTTTGATCCCACTGTCAGCTTGATGATCCACAACTTCCAGCAAAGACAAAATACACACTCAAACCAAAAGCTTCCCAGATGCTGAAGCCCAGGTGACCCTTGAGTCTGACCTAACAAACCTTGTGTGAGAACCACTTCCGGTGCCCCAGCCTGCTCTGCGGCCAAGAATCAGGGACTCACCTCCTTATTTCTAAGGATGATCATGGGACCTGCACTTATACTGACGACTGAACATGTTAAGTGTTAATTCTGAACACTGCCTCACACTTAGAGAAGAGAACTGGGCCATCTGTTATGGATGATGTGACTTTAAATTCCCTTTCATCTGTGTCAGTTCTCTGCACGTGGCAGCTGCCTCGCGGGCCACTCACAAGCCAGTCCCTGCACTGTGCTCCCACAGCCCTCCCTTTGCCCCAGCATCTGGTTCGCTGTTTCTGGACCCCGACGGCAGACCCACTCCCAACTCTCCCACACCTGTCAGCAATCTAGGTAAATTATTTTGCCTTTCTGGGCCTTTTCTCTCCAGAAAGTTATTCTTTCCATTTTTAAAGTTGTGATTTTTAAACTCTTCACATGCCCATCTATATACACAATTCCCCATGCGCGTGCCTAACAGTAACATCCTTGATTTTCTGAAACAGATCTCTTCTTTCTCACTGGCTTTCCTCTTCCACACTCCCCACCCCAGCGAGTCCAGCTGATAGGCTTGTGTGCCCCTTTATGTCCACACATGCACGTGTGTATCTGTGTTTTACTATTCTTGAAGGGGTGAACTTAGGTAGATTTTTCTGCGTTTTGTTCTTCTTCCTAGTCATACCCCTTGGAACTTCCTGCATATCACACAGCCTGGCCGGGCTCTAACTCATTCCTCTAAAAGCTGCATAATATTCCACACTGTGGAAACCCCATAGTTTAATCACCCTTTCGATTGGCATTTACTTGGTGTCTACTTTTTGCTAGTGTTCATTTAACAGCAGACTGCCGCAGATCATTCCTATACATTACTACCTGCTGGTTAAAGCCCCCTTAGTCGGTCATGGTATAAGCCCTTCCTTCGCTGTGCAGATACAGACCCCCACTCCAACATCAGGATGCAGAAGACCAATCAGTGAGGACTCCCTGCTCAAAAACCGTGATCTCCCCTCTGCTCTCAAGCCTCAGAACTTCTAGGGGCAACCACCACCGCAAGACAGGACATTAAGTCCCCACAAGGGTCACCTGGAGGCATGAGGACCATCCACACACAGCGCTGACCATGCCAGCCGCGCCAGCCACCATGCTGTCCCCCCAGAGGCATCCATGCAGATCTACATCACAAGCTGGCTCCCACTTCTCAAAAACTCATGGCAGGTTCAGGGCCACTTTCTCCCAACACCTTTCCTGACCTTACCTACGTGCAAACACACACGTGAAGTCCAGCCCTCTCTTAACTGATGCATCTAGCTATAGCGGGAACTCCACTTTGTCGCCCGACTAACAGAATAGCTTCAAACTGTCCAGGCAGTAATACCTCCTGCCTAGAAAAATGAAGCGGGGCAAGTGCCTTTGTTCACACGGGCTCATTAATTGCACAAGAAAGGTCTTATGCTCCGCTTTGACCGACAAAGAAACCGAGGCAGGGAGGGTTTAGAAGATGGTCTGAAGTTGCAGAATTAGTGAGAAACACAGTCTTGGATCTGGGATCCCAGGTACTGTCAGTCACACCCCCTCTCCTTGGCCAGCTCCCGGGGACTCTTATCCCTCCCTTGGCCAGGGGGGCTCTGCCTGTGCCTCCAACAGTCTGAACCCACCTCCAGGGGCACTAGGAAGCGGGAAGTGCACTCGAAGCCTCACCTTCAAGGGCAACTTGCAAACCTCAATTTTCAGGCGTTCGCAGCTACCGCTTCTGCTTGTTTCCAGCAAATACATCCATCTCCTTTCTAAACAAATACACAACTATGACGAAAACATGACACGCCGATGCTCCGATTCCCCGATACCTTCAGGAAGGTGTGAGTGTTTATACGCTCAGATGCCTCATTACTTTCAGGGAAGCAAATCTAAACAGCCTACCAAATGCTGTATATTCCAACCAAGCGAGTCCACCCACAGGAACCCACGCTCTGCTCACCTGCCCAATGCCTTTTTACAAAACGTATGTGTTGCCAGTGACCCTACTTAACAAATCATCTCTGGATTTCTGTATTCTGTTTAAGACTCCATCTCCGCAATTCCTCGCCTCCCCAACTTCCACCCTGGCAGGCCCCGGTCAATGACTACAAGTCTCAGGACAAGAAGGCCAGTGCCCCGGCTGTCCACCAAGAAACAGCGGTCCTGCTCCCTCCTGGTCGTAGAACTCACCACTTCCGTCTTTGCCAGCCCTGCACTGTACCCCCCACCGTTCAAATCCATGCTCACACAGAAAGACAGACCACGGTAAGTGGAGAGAACAAGAACATCAGCATCAGTTTAAACCCCAGCTCTGCTCTTACAGGCTAGGTGACTTTGGGCAAGTAAATTAAGTTATAGGGGTCTCCCTTCCTCAACTTCAATGTCACAGACTTGTGAGAACACAGATTAAAATGAGATAATACACACAAACTGGATCCCGAAAGTCTGCAACTCTCTCCACGCCACACATGCACAGCAAACCCACCCCTCCCAAGTAAAACCTGGGGCCACAAACTAAAATCACCCTTGGCCCCTGAGCCCGGCTGCTCCCCAGCCATAGCGCAGATCTGCACACTAGTCTTTAGGGGTTAAAAATAGCACAGGCAGCTGGCTGAGCTCGGTTAATAGAATATCCAGGTTAATTTTAGCATCAGAGAGCTCAAGAGAATATAAAATCCCTGATGCCAAGAATCATGTGTGGCCTCCCCTTCTTTCGCTGTCAAACACAATGTCACTGATATCACTCCCTTATATTCACAAAATGTTTTCTCTAATTGGGAAAACCACGTCTTCTTAGCCCTGTGAAGACACTACACCAACCACCTTATCACAATAATCTTATCATCTGACCCTTCTAGGGCCCCGCAATGAGCACACTACTGCCTCCCATGTAGGAAACTTGGTTAAAGATCCCACTTTGAACAGAGCTGACCCAGAACCGCAAGCTCTCAGCCCCTGTGCTCTGGGCCTTCTTCACTACACCCCTCCAAAGCAGCCATCTGGCCAAGGGAGGTGCAGGCCAGAGACCGTCAGCCACCATTTCCTGCTCTCTCACCTCACTCTGTTCCCTGCCCAGGGGACCTCCTGCTTCTGGTGGGACTGTGTTTGCGACTCGTTGGAGGGAGGGCGCGAGGCTGGGGCAGGCCTGCCTGGGCCCACAGCACCAACACCCTGCAGGGCCATGTTTTGCTGAATGGGAGGGGCTGTCAGTTCTGATGTGCCATTGACCTTCTTGGGGGACAAGTTGTAATCTTACAGAGAAGGAACATGAGAGTGTGCTCTGAGCCCAGCTGAACACAAGAGGATCCAAGAAGGAAGGGAGGAAACAGGGAAGAGAGGAGAGCCTGGGGCAAGGAACCAGGCAGAGTGTGGCCTCACATGGGACATACACGCCAACACACCAAGGAGATCCAAACTGGGCCCTCAAGCCTGATGATGAAAACCATTAACAGAGCAAGAGGGCTTTTCTCACTCTGGAGTGCAAGCCTAGGATTTTATTTTATTTTATTTTTTAGCTTGACAGAAAAACTTTTGTGTATTGCTCTTAACTGAACACAGTTATCAAGATAAGAGGGTACTTTTAAAAAAACCAGAGGTAATTATCATGGAAAAGGAACACAGCACTGGGAAGTAAAGCTATACCGCAATGCCTGTGTCCAAAATGTCCAAAATAACACAGCCAGAAGGGCTCTCGCTGTGGGTCCTCCGCACACTCCTCCCCCACAGTCTTCAAGCTGCTTCCCTCCAGCACCAAGGCCCTGACTCATGGAAAGTCAGAAAAGCACACTTCCTCTAAGTTAGCATTTCATAGGAAGTGCATCTGGCCTTACACAACAGGAGATGCTAGTATAAAAACACTAACAACTGTTACCAAAGGTAGACAATGTTTAAGAGTTTTAAGTGTACATAAGAACTACCCAAAATAACTGCAAGATTTCATTGGGGAAAGCAACAGGTTCTTCAAGATAAGGACTCAAAAACAGTTACAGTAAAAATGCCTCCCTCTGATTTGGCTTTTGCAAAAGGTGGACGGGCAAGAGAAACGGCAGGAGGAAAACGAGGGAGAGATTCTTCCCACTGTCCCCAGCCTTAGCCTCGTACTAGTCAACGAGACAAGTACCACCACACAATCCCAAACCATTTAAGAACTAAAGGCCAAGGTCCCAACTCCTAAAAGACTGTTCACCCCCCAAAAATGTTCTGCCTTTTTTCTTAGCAACAGGAGTAGTGATATTGCTTACTGCTTAACTTCAGGGAGAATTTTTCTTTCTCTCCCTTTCTGGTAGTGAGGGGGTGGGTATTAATGCAAGCTGGAACAATACCGTCTTGTAAGCCCCCACCGGATGCAGTAGACAATTACTGCCTGCATTTCGCAAATGGAAAAATGAGGCTATGGAAGGGAGGACACTTGCTCTGGGTCAGCCGCCCAGCCAAGAGCACACAGGCGTGCAGCCAGCTAGCCTGGAGACAAGGTTCAGAGATGAATGGATGGCCCGGCCAGTGTGTCCCTGAACAAGGAGAGGCGAGTGTGCACGTGACCATGTGTGTGTATGATTCATGCGTGTCTGCCCCTCTTCCAGATCAACTATGGTGCTCCTCGTCATCTTGTGCCTTTAGGACCAGGGCATTCAGGCAAATCAGAGCCAGGCCTGGCCACACGAGACAACTAAGGAAAGAAATGAAGAGCTCAGCACACCACCTTCCACGCTCGGAACTATGCTCATCCCATTCTATTAACATGCTGTCCCTCGAGTTAAATGAGACTAAGCCCCAAACCAGCCCACCCAGTCCGCCTTCAGGGCCTGCAGCCCAGGCTTGAACTCCGAAGCACAGCCTACACCATGTCTGTGCTCAAACACGAGGATGCCCTGCCTGTGCTTTGTGTAGGCCCTTGCTCCCTGACCACTCCCAGCTACGAAGGTGAGACAGATATCTCCCTCTTGCAGCCCAGCACTGCGCACTGTGGATGAAGACCCTCGGAGAGGAGAGAGAGACAGGAGCTTCCTGGAGATGGAAAAACATCCAGGGAGTTGGAGGTGGTGCTGTCCTCGATGCTACATCCCTCAAACGTGGGGAGGGGCTCCAAAGCTTCCAACAGTACCCACCCCCACATGGGGTTGGAGATGGCAGATGTGTCAGTCACTGCACTGTTCCAAAGCTGAGCTGAGGTGTTTCTCTCCCTTGTTTAAAGTGGAACACAAAACACAGAAAGCCTCACCAAGCAGTCTCTTCAAACCCTCTTCCTTCCACACCAGGCCCCTCCTTGTCAGGATCCAGAACCCACCCACGGACAGGCACTGGCAGGCTAGTAGGGCTGCTCTCCTGCATCTCCAGGGGTCTCCTCACTCCCCTGCTTCATGTACTGTGCCATTCTGGAAAGAAATCAACCCTCTCTGCTCAACCTAGCACTGTTCCAGAACGCTGCTGGAGTCCAGTATGAGACTGGCTGTGCCGGGCCTGAACCACAAGGTCCTCAGACCCATTCCTGCCTGCTGTACCTGGAAAGCCTGGCACACTCTTTTTTTTTTTTTTTTTTTTTTAAAGATTTTATTTATTTATTTGAGAGAGAGAATGAGAGATAGAAAGCACGAGAGGGAAGAGGGTCAGAGGGAGAAGCAGACTCCCTGCTGAGCAGGAAGCCCGATGTGGGACTCGATCCCGGGACTCCAGGATCATGACCTGAGCCGAAGGCAGTCGCTTAACCAACTGAGCCACCCAGGCGCCCAAGCCTGGCACACTCTTCCACAACCAGACCCCACCCCAAGGTGCCCCTCCTGCTCCCTTGATTAAGGAAGCATCTGAAACCCTCCGGGGTGATGTCCCTCACACAGCTCAGTGGACCCAGGTGCTGAGTGAGGGCTCTTGGCTGAAGGACCCTAGTAGAGGCAGTTTGCCTGCCCCCACTTCAGCGTCATGCAATGCTGAATCTCTCAGTATGAAAGTGACAGCAGATTTCAACCAAGTAAACAAGAGAAATCCTCTGCAGGCAGACTCTTCAAGCCTGAAGAGCTGCTACATCCAATCCACAGTGCTTCTCAGCCAAATATCAACAGTGTCTCAGCGATGATCCATAAACCAAAATAAAGCAGACAGGAAACAACACGCTGATTTGGAGTAGCTGGAATTCCTCAGGCAGCATCAAATGTCATCAACAACTGACATTCAATCACTGGGTGCCTGGCTCGGTTCCCAGCAGCCCCTTTTCACATGGGAATAGAAGGGAATATGTAGACGCAAGAAGGACCCTGAGGACGGGCGACACTGCGGGTCCTCAGAAGCCCTCTCCACCATAAGCTGTCCTGTCACCCGGCACATTTACGGCATCAATGTGTTACAGTCACTCCAGGCAAGGATCTTGTTTTTAGGAGGGGAAAAAAAACTTGCACATCACCCTCCCGAGACAAAACAGCACTGGGAAAAAGCAAATCTCTCCAGATAACCCCAGGAAGTCCAGATATAGCCTTCCAGCCCATTCCAGAATCTGTATTTCATTTCCCTCCCCCAGCTCTTGGACCCAGTGGGAAGGGCAGAATCCTCCCCGGTGACACGGCCTGAATGGCAGGCGCTGGTGGCCCAAAGCTCCTCCAGCCAGTTCTCAATGGAGGGGGGGCTGGGGGCGGCTCCCCGTCTCCCATCCCGAGACAGCCCCGAGCCAGGCGCACTCCACACATCCACACTCGGACCGGTGCACGCGCACACACACCCACGAACACACGCACACACATCCGCCCACACGGACGCGCGCGCCCGCACCAGCCCGCAGCCAGACCCGGGCCCACGCCCCTGGGGGAACGGGTGGAAGGAAGTTTCTGGGTGAAGCAGCTGAGGGGTGATGCGGAACCTGAGGTCGGCGGATTCGCCCCCGGGAACGCACGCACCCAGGCTCCCACTGGCGCGCGCTCCCAGCGGGGACTGGACCCGCGTCCTGCACCGCACTGCCCCCCACCCCCCGGACCGCGCCCGCCGCAGCCCGGCCTGTCCTCGGGGGGAGGGGACGCACGGCGCTCACCGATCTTGATCTTCACGCTCTGGAAGACCCGGAGCCCCTCTTCCTCCACCGCCATGCTGGGTCGCCCGCCCGGAAGCCCGCGGACCTCGCCAGAATCCGCGCGCCGAGCCCCGCTGAGCAGCCGGAGCCCGAGCAGCGGCGCAGTCCCAGCGCTCTGCGCCAGACCCCGTGCGCGCCGGGTCCGCGGCGCCACCGCCGCCCGGCTCCGCCCACTGGCCTGCCCAGCTCGCCATTGGTCGCGGCCACAGAGAGGCGGGGCATGACAGTTCCGCCCCCAGAGCGACCACAACTGCCCATTGGCTGAGGTCTAGGAGGCGGGAGCGAGACGGCTCCGCCCGCAAAACAGCTCCAGCTCCACATTGGCGGAGACTCGGAGAGGAGCGGAGTGGGTCTCAGGGGAGGGCTCGGAAGGGACCCGGCGGTTGTGGCGGCGCGGAATGGGGAGGAACCGTGCGGGGAGGCGAGAGGAGGGGGGAACCGGGAGAGGGGGGAACCTGCTGCGGGGGCGAGGGATAGGGGGAACTTGGAGGGGGCATGGGGGGCCAGGGTGGAGGGGGCGAGGGATGGAGGGAACCTGGCAAGTGGATGGGAGGACCCGGCGAGGGCGGGGCTTCGAGGGGTTGGGGAGCCGGGAGGGGGAGGGGGAACAGGGTGCGGGGAACCGGTAGAGGGGAAGGGAGGAGGGGGACTGGGCGGGGAGGCAGGAGGAGGCGAGGCGCTAGGAGGTCGAGAAGGAGGTGGAGGCCTGGGAACCAGGAGGGATGGGGGAACCCAGTGCGGGCGTGGGCTAGGGGACCCAGTGGGGCTAGGGGTCCAGGATAGAAGGAAGCCAGCTGGGACGGATGAGGGGGAGCCAGGCAGGGGAATAGAGTGGGACAGGGCAGGGGCACTGGGGGAGAAGGGCGGCTCTGAGGCTTGGGGGAGGGTCATCTAGATTAGTGTACCCAAATCTTGAATCCCAGATTTCCCTAAATCCTCTGGAACTGAAGAGTCGCCGCACTTCGCCCTGTTAAAGACAAATGCTCTCTCCGTGTTTGATGATGATTGCAGAGACCTCTGCAAGACAGCAGCACAGCAGTGGTCAGCCTCTAGCTCCACTCCTCCACCACGCCTGCTGGAGAAGTGCCAGATCGGACAAAGGAAGAAGGTCCGATCTGCAAAGAAGCCTCACAACCAAGGGAACCTGTGCCCAAAGGGTTGGGAGAAGCAGCACAGAACCAGATCCAGAGAATGTTGGATATGGCCAGGAAGAACAAAAAGGTAGATCAGGTTAGAGTTTACCAATATGGGATCATTCAGTCATGATACAGGATTTGGCACATTGGCAAGAACCCCATGCCACTAGCATGGCCTTTGGAAGCTCATAAAAAGTGATATCCCACACTAAGTGGAAAAGCCAAGTAGTTGTGGCAGAGAAAAGCATCAGAATGCTCAGAGAAGTGGCACAGGGGAGTAAATATACTCCCACGACCGGGAAACCTAGTTGCCAACTAGGTTTCCTGGAAAGTCCAGAGGACACTTCATTTACAAAAGTGATGAGGAACATACAGGCGCGAGTCTCTGCAGTAGCTGGCCATTGTAGGACTGGGCTGAGGGTACGGATGCTGTTACAGATCGCACTGGGCTTGCTGACAGGAGTGATGATCAGATAGTGACACAATAAAGGCCAAGTGGTGATGTTTAACCATCTGAAGCAAGCCAGGTGCTATTATTATATTGAGCAGCAAGACTGGAGTGGCAGCCTGGGTACTCTGAACTCCAAAGAGCTACAGAGATGGTCAGCCAAACATGCTGTCAGGAGTGGGGCAGTTAGCCAGCCAATAAGAGTATTGCTCCAGGGGCGCCTGGGTGGCTCAGTTGTTAAGCATCTGCCTTTGGCTCAGGTCATGATCCCAGGGTCCTGGGATTGAGTCCAGCGACAGGCTCCCTGCTCAGCAGGAAGCCTGCTTCTCCCTCTCCCTGCCGCTCCCCCTGTTTGTACTCTCTCTCTCAAATAAATAAGTAAAACCTTAAAAAAAAAAAAAAAAGAATGTTCATTTGGCTCAATATATTGATGACATTTTAATCTTACCGGATGAGCAAGAAGTTGGCAGTTCATCAGAGGCTTTGGTAAGACATGCGCACTCTAAGACACATGTGCTCAGAGGATAGGAAATAAATTTGTGAAGATTCAGGGGTTCCTCACATCAGTGAGGCAAGATATATGGACCTTTCTTTCCCTCTAAGAAGCACAGAGACCAGCACAGCATACTTCTAGGATTCCTCCTGTAACGAAACTCAACCTCCACAGAACTGCAATACCATGTCTTCTCAAAACTGTTCTGCACAAAGGAATTGATCATTAGTTTTCTAAATTAAAATCTGTTCCCTTAGAGTTTTGATGGTAAGGAACAGGAAAATGGGGGTGCCTGGCTGGCTTAGTCGGTGGAGTGTGTGATTCTTGATCTCAGGGTTCTGAGTTCGGGCCCCAAGTTGGGTGTGGAGCCTACTTAAAAGAAAGAAAGAAACAGGAAAATATTGGGGGATTAAAGGAAAAGATGAGGGCTTTGTTGAAAGTATCTATAATCTCTTTTGTTTATAACTCACAGTTACATTTTCTCTATTCGATAGAATCGTCTTCTGCACTCCCCCAAAAAGTATTTCTTGAAAACTATCAATCTATCAACAAGTAGATATTTATGAATTGCTAAGACAGCATAATTAAATCATTTATTATTCATATTTGATCAAAATACTTTCAAAGGATTTGAAGTGGCATAAAATAAATGACCAGTATATAATAGAATAATTTTTAAAGGGTACAAAAAAAGTATTGAAGGAAGAAGCTATTGTGTCAAATGTTTACAGCAGAAACAGCTACAGCAACAATGTAAAGCTCAGCTCTGAGTTTTCTGGTAGTCAAGGTGAAAAAGAAAATACAGAAATATGGTATTTTATGCAAGTTATATTATTTAATAAACAGAAGTATATTCATTTTTTTAAAAAAAACTGTTTTGGCCAACTAAGCCATATGGAATTTTTTCATAGGGATATTAAGCATGTTAGGGAAGGATGTTCGTAATCTCAAGGGACTGACCTTCGCGGACATGTTCACTGCAGCAGCTAACGCACAGTGAAAGCTCCACTGGTATTTGTTGAATAAATGCACTGGTTTCTCCCATTGCCTCATGAAAAACTTAGGAACATGATGTTAACTCATAATTCTCTGATAAGATTTATTCAGGCTCTCAGGAGTCACAGAGTGTAGCTCTCTGGTGTCTATGAGAGAAGGCATTTGGAGAATCTAGAGAGATGAGTCTTAACACACCTTTGAATAGTATTTCTCAAATATTGGTTGTTTGGGCCACACAGACAGAAGCCAGACAGTGAACACATCTACACTAAGGTTGCTTCTGGATGCTTAGAGCCCAGGTGTTATGTGGCTGGTAGAAAGTAGGCCCAGTGCTCAGAGAGCAAGTGGGCCAAGCATCCACACTTGACCTGCCCACCATGAGGAGGTGGCGGCAGGCCTCACTGGTGTGCAGCAATAGCTCTTCTGGGGAGCATGAAGCCACACTACCTGCCCTCATCACAGCTCCTCGAGGAACTGTGTGCCTGGAAATGGGAAGGAAGGGACATCGCATCTGGCTGGAAGCTGAGAAGAGCCACTGGGATACTTCCCAGTCTCTCCTCCTGCTGTGGCAATTGAAGAGGCCTCATTTTGAAACTCAGAGATAAGACAGAAGCGCCAGGATCCCTGAGTCACTACTGGAGGGCCGCTGGGATCTGCAGCCGTGAAAGTGAAAAATACGAAAGTGAGAAATGAACTTCTCACTTCTTATTGGGTAAAGCCAATACGATTGAGGAATCAGCATAGCCCAAGCCTATCCTATGCTTACTAATAAAATCCTATAAAAAGTGTATATGGTAAAATGAACAACCCAAGAAACAACAGGCGTTGTCAAGGATGTGGAGAAAGAGGGATGGGAATGCAAACCACTCTGGAAAACAGTACGGAGCTTCCTCAAAACATTAAAATTAGAACTACCTTAGGATCCAACAATTGCACTACTGGATATTTATCCAAAGAATACAAAATTACTACTTCAGGGGGACACATGCACCCCAATGTTTATAGCAGCATTATTTACCTTAGCGAAGATATAGAAACAGCCCAAGTGTCCAACAACAGGTGAATGGATAAAGAAGTGGTATACATATATAATGGAATATTATCCATCCATAAAAAAATAATGAAATCATGCCATTTGCAACAACATGGATGGAGCTAGAGTATATTATGCTTAGCAAAGTAAGTCAGTCAGAGAAACATAAATACCATATGATTTCACTCATGTGTGGAATATAAGACACAAAACAAATGAGAAAAGGGGAAAATAGAGAGAGACAAACCAAGAAACAAACCAAGAAACTCTTAACTACAGAGAACACACTGCTGGTCACCAGAGGGGAGGGGGGGGGGGGGGGGGAAGGGGGGGGGGGGGCTGGAGGAGGGCACTAGTCAGGATGAGCACCAGGTGATGTATGGAAGTGTTAAATCACTACATTGTACACCCGAAACTAATATAATACGTATGTTAATTAAGTGGAATTAAAATAAAACCTTCAAAAAATAAAGTTTATATGGGGTGCTATTTGATTAATATCAATGCAATATTAATCATTATTAATATCAATCATCTGTCAATTTGAGTAATAGTAAAATATAACCCTAGATGTCTAATGGATTTATCCATTGAATAGATTTGTGTAATGTCTTCATTGCTTATTATGAAGAATATTTGCTCAAAATAACTGTTTTTTTAACATAATAAAATCTAACCTACTGTTTTTGACCAGAATTAGCCAAATATCAAGGTACTTTTTGAAGACAGCCCTGAAATCAGCAATTAATTAGACTCCAAATCTTGTCTTCCCCTTAGCTATGGCAGGAATATGTGTATTTTTTTCCTTTTAAAATCTCCAACAAGGGGCACCAGGGTGGCTGAGTCGGTTGAGTGTCTGACTCTTGATTTCGGCCCAGGTTTTGATCTCAGGGTTGTGAAATTGAGCCCTGAGTTGGGCTCAGTGCTCAGTGCAGAGTCTGCTTCAGATTCTCTCTGAAGTAAATAAATAAATAAAGTCTTTTAAAAAATAAAAGGGCAAAAATGTATTTGTGTGCCCATTATTATAACACAAGTATTTTTATTTCTCTTTGCTTCCTTCAAAGTTTTATTAGTATTTATATACAATTTCATACGGTGGCCCTCTAATTTGTCTGGATGCATAACTCTGTTTAGCAATTCATTTATTTAGCAAACCTTTAGTGAGCACCCAGCACGTATCTGGAACCTGCTAGGCCCTGCGGGAATATCGGAGAAATACAACACACACCCCTAACCTCAGGGCCCTTAAACTACCTACGTAGCTCCCCTCCGCCTGCACTCGGCTCAGTATGGACCGGCAAACAAGAGAAAAAGAAGAGGAAGTCCTGGGGGCAGGCGCCTCTCTAGGTATGGACACCTCAGCCGCACCGCAGGGAAACCCGAAAGCCCTCCTGGGAAGAGGCAGCAGTCCAGGAACCTGAAGCCCAAGGCACGGCCCTCACTCGCCACAACCTCAAGGGTGTGGGTGGCCCCAGAGGGAGTGGATGGTGGCAGCTGCTGAGAAGGGAATCTGCCAGAGTGCACATCACAGGGGCCAGCGACCACAGAGAGGAGGAAAGGCAAAGCTGGGGTCTCCGGAGCAAACACAGTATCTGTGGGCGTTGGTACACTTCATTTACCTTCGAGCATGAAAAGTGAGGGACTGACACAGCTTGACCTCACGCATGGGCTGTGACGTACCACTTATCTTCAATTCCTTCCAGATACTTTGGTGTGAACATAACTGTTCCCCCAGATTATTTCAAAGTGTCCTTGTAAAGTGGGGGCAGGTGGTCCTAGGACCAGTGGTACGTGGGGAATGGGACAGCAATCAGACCAGACTCCGCCAGCCCCTCCTCCCCCACCTGGGTTCCTGGTGGCTTTTTCATTGTCACCCCCACCCCAGGGCAAGGGTGGGGCTCTTTCCTCTCCACCCCGCTGATGCTGCAAATGTCCTGACACCTGCTGATGCTAGCCCCCCCTCACCCACTTGCTCTGGGATCTCAGGAAGTCAGCTGCCCCTCCAGGCCTCTGCCCCTTCTGTCCTCTGGGCTGTGCTTGGAGGGGGTGCTGAGGGTGGCCTCTGGTGACCCAAGGTGACAGTGGGCCTATGTTCCTCTTGCAGGGAGAAAACATCCTTCCAAAGACATCATGCACATAAAGCCACCAGCGCTCACTGCAGCTTGTTGATGATCTGCACGACCCAGAAACAACCTCCAACCTGTCCTTCGACGGTGGGGGCGGGGGGTGTCCAAACTCTACTCAGCAACAAAGAGGAACTGCTGATGCGAGTGAGGGCAGCCTATCACACAGGGCCCACAACTCCTTTTACACAGTATTGTGTAATGACAAACTGTGGAGAGAGAGAGCAGATAGGGGCTCTCAGGGGTCAGGGAAGGGGGAGGAGGTACCCTATGGATGGAAATGGTCTGCGTCGTGGCAGTGCCGGTGGCCCCAGGAATCCACACATGACAGAATCACACAGATCTGAACACACACAGACACACACACACACACACACACACACGCGTGCGAGTGCACGTGGAACATGCCGTCCTAGTGGGAGGATCGGATCCATGCAGTCTTCCAGCCGGGCTCTTGGATGCAGTCACCACAGTCCTTCAAGATGTCACCAGTGGAGGAAACGGTGAAGGGTACATGGGATCTTTGCATTATTCCTCATAATGCGTGTGAATCTATAGTTATCTTGAAATAAAAAGAAAAAACTGAAGGAAGGACAATATGGCAGCAGGTACCAACTCATCAACCATCCCCTCCTGCTGCAGCCCCACGTGGGCAGACATCCTCTCCTGCAGGGAGGCTGATCTCCGGCTCCCCACAGGAAGGGCGTGACCTTGTTTATCACCGCACCTGAGGAAATGGTGCCCTCGGTGTCAAGAGAGGACCGTCCTTGCTCAAAAACACTACCATCAGGTTTGACCTCAGCGACCCAGTGCACATGGGAAGGACCCCTCCCTTTTCCCTCAGAGCCTCCCCTGGAGGGCAGGCAAACAGTTCGAGGCTCGTTGCCCCAGTGGCTCTCCTGAGTCAGACTATAGCTGTACTAATGGGTGGGGTGGCTCCAGCCACTCTCAAACCGACATTGTACAGAAATGCAGCTGGAGGTCCCGATCCCAAGAATTGCTCAGACTTCTTAGTAAAAGACCCACATAAATAAATACATTTTAGGTCATGACCTGATATACTCACACAAATTTTATGAGACAATACCTATCCTGACCAGATATAATGTGTTCTAAAATTTTATATTCTATTCTAGCTTCACTTAAACTAATCTTGTTTATTTAATTTTTAATTGATTTCAGGACCCTCAATTAGGTAGTGAGCCGCTGGAGCGCTGGAGGTACCAGCTCACAAGATCCAACCAATAAATTTTCAGGAGTTTTGCCAGCTGATTATTAAACAAAACCATTATTAAAAATTAAATTATAGGGCGCCTGGGTGGCTCAGTCGTTAAGCGTCTGCCTTCGGCTCAGGTCATGGTCCCAGGGTCCTGGGATCGAGCCCCGCGTCGGGCTCCCTGCTCGGCTGGGAGTCTGCTTCTCCCTCTCCCACTCCCCCTGCTTGTTCCGTCTCTCGTTCTTGCTGTCTGTCTTTCAAATAAATAAATAAAATATTATTTAAAAAATTAAATTATATAGGCTTACAAAGCTTACGAAATTACATAAACCCATGCTCTTGAGGCTACCGATGCCTATTATATGGTGGAAATACTACATAATGCAGAATTTATACCGTGGAAATTGACAAGCACCGCACACTACCTGCTGTAGTCAGGCTTTTATTTCCAGTCAGATGTCAGGCTTTCTCAGCACGTGGTTGGCTGTGAGACTCAGTTTGAAATGCCCTCCACTAGACAGTTCCCTCCCCTGTCCCAACCCACCTGTGCTTGATTGTGAAGACCAGTAAAGGGAGTCATTGGAGAGTCCGGGGTACGGGACCAGCTGGTGTCCAAGTGGGAGGGGTGCCCTGTCTTCCCATTTTATGTCCAATGCTGTTATCCCAAAGTCATGCCTCTCACCCCACACTGCAGGTCAGGTCCGTCTGCATGCAGCTGGGCGGCAAGACTCTGGGGCTGGAAGCAGAACCCTCTCCCATCCAGGGCTGATCACCCCTTTCTGAGATGTGGACATGGTGGGTGGTGAGCAGATCCCGGGACCTGCAGCTAGCCTGACACTGATCTTCCTGGTTAGGCAGCTGGTGCTCGGCATGGGGTGGGGTGCTGGGCCAGGCGGGCAGTTGTGGAGACCCAGCACCCAGGTCTGGGGAAGTATGGGGGTCTATGCTTTCAGCCTGGCCTGCTGGTATGGACTTCTTCCCGGCGGGCTTCTTCATTTGCACTTACAAACTTATACAAACTATACATGTTATTTGGGAGGTGGGGAGACATCAGCCCTTACAGTTTTTCCTCCAAGGCTGCCCCTAAAGAAAGAGAAAATCTGACGGGAAATGCATGCATATGATGCTGGATGCAATGGGTCCTTACCTTACAAAATGTGTTTAATTGCATTATTCCAAAGTGTTTTTCACCCATCACTAATTTTCATTGCTAAAAAAGCATCATTAAGGGAAATTTAAGGGAATGTAATCCCAATCCCACTCCTCTCACATGAAAGCCATCTTTATGTTCCTCCACTCATGTCCCTGAGCAAGCATTCCCACCCAGTCAAAACCAAGAGCAGTGGGAGCTCTGCGCCATCCACGTGGAAGCCCTTGCGTATACCGCGTGTTTCCTAACAGGGTGGGCGCTGACACTCTCCTCCTCTCCTATGAGCACGTGAAGGGGCGAGGTCGATGAGCACACCTTTCCACCCCTGGCACCGTTCTCTCCCTACGTGTCTCGTGTTTGGATAAGAGCAGACGGAATCAGCAGGGCCTCTGGGCTGCAAAGTGCTGTGGGCTCAAGGGAGGCCGCCGGCCTGAAGCCCCCTCCTTGCCCCCATTGTTTTCCCTCCCCCACCTCCATGGATTGCTAGAGCCAGCAGCCTCTCGAAGCCTGGGCAGCAAGGAGGAAAGGGAGCCGATGGGCCACACAGGATGGACCAGGCTCCTGAGCTGAAATGCCACGTTCGGTGGCAGGAAGCCATAGGATTCCCAGCTGGACTATCTTCTGTAAGCCCCGCTACATTCTGGTTCCCCCAGTTGAAGGGATGCAGAACATACATTTCTGGTGATGAATTAACTAACCGCCGGGGTGCTCCCTGACCCTGTTGCCATCTAAAGTTACCCTTGAAGTGAAGATGCGGAGTCGTGGGAGAGGTCTCGGGCTCATTGAGGTAACTAACCCACTCACCAGGCTAGAAATTCGGGGTGTGAGTTAGAGCACGACCACCAGGACCCACCCAGCGCAGGAACAGACATCTGTTTTTCACTTCACAGGGAGAGCAATCCTCTGGAAACTCAATTCATGCTGTGTCACTCCTCTGCTCACACCCTGGACGGGCCTCCCGTCCAAAATCTCAGACCCTACATACAGACAAGGCCTGCTCTGCCTGCCCTCTGACCTCACCTCCTGGCACGCCTTTGGCCACTTCTCAGGGCTCCAGGCCCATGGCCTCCGTGCTGTCCCCCAAGCACTCGCCTGCCTCAGGACCTTTGTACTTACTGCTCTCTCTGCTGGAGTGTCGCTCTCTCTTCTCCCTCTGAGATTTTGCTCAAATGATCCCTGAGAGATTTCTCTCCTTTATATCAAATAGCTGTCTCCCTGCCCCCCTTCATTCTCCTCTCTTTACCTCACTTTATTTTTTCACAACATTCTCAGTGTACCTACCCAACTGTGTTTCTTAGACACATTCGTCCTGAGGTAGGACTCATGGTTTCCACTGTGGCCTCTGCAGGCCAGAGTGACCAACCAAGTTTTCTTCATGGGCCGAGGCAGAGCCAGGGGCTCAGGGTCCATGTCCTCTGCTCTGCTGCCCAAAGCTTGGGTTCATGTTCAGAGGCCCCGTCATCATGGTCCTCTATCCCTTCGCAAAAGGTACTGAAACCCAAAATTACAGTCACACACAGAGGTCACAGGAGGTCGATATCACATGGGGCAATTTCTCAGGTAGCAGAAAATAACCTATACTATGTGCATTTTATATCAAGACAACTGTGAAATAATGGGGATATAACAAAATTTATAGGTCCACTGTCTTTACTTTGTCTCAAATTTTCTCCTTAAGAAATAAAAACATCAGGATGCCTGAGTGGCTCAGTCAGTTAAGCATCTGACTTTGGCTCAGGACATGATCTCAGGGTCCTGGGATCGAGTCCCACATCGGGCTCCCGGCTCAGCGGGGAGCCTGCTTCTCCCTCTCCCTCTGCTGCCACTCCCCCTGCTTGTGCTCTCTCTCTGTCAAATAAATAAATAAAATCTTAAAAAAAAGAAATAAAAATATCTAAAGGGAGGTACAAATCAAAACCACAATGATATATCACCTTACACCTGTTGGAATGACCAATATCCAAAAGACAAGAAATAACAAGAGTTGGCAAAGGGAAATAAGTCAGATGGAGACAAATATCCTATGCTCTCACCCATATGTGGAATCTGAGAAACCAAACAAACAAAACAGAAACAGACTCATAAATACAGAGAACAAGCCTGTGGTTGCCAGAGGGGTAGGGCCAAGGGATGGGCGAAACAGGCGAAGGGCATTAAGGGGTACAAACTTCCAGGTATAAAATAAGTCCGGGAGATGAAAATGGCAGCATAGGGAATGCAATCGGTAATACCGCAATAACCCTGCACGGCGACCATGCTTATCATGGTGAGCATCACGTAATGTACAGTTGCTGAGTCAATACATTGTACACCTGAAATTAATACCACATTGCATGTCGACCGTACTTCAATTAAAGAAGAGAGAGAGACTGCATTTTTGGTGACATACATGTCACAAAGGCACCTTAATTTCTTCTCTGTCCCAGTCAAGACATTTCAGAGATTTGTTACCAAACTGGGCAGCACCCACATATCACCCACAAGTAAATTTGAAAATGTGATTGAGCAAACAGGTGCTGAATATCAGAATATCCTCCTATACACTTTTTTTCCTCAAAAAAACTGTGGTTAGCAGTTGCAGTGTTTTGTTTTGTTTTTTTTAGAGAATATGTTTAATTACACATACACTTGAGCACCGCACTCAAGTCCCAGTGATGCCCATTACAGGCTTGTCTCCATCACTGCCAGTGGCCGAATCTGACCATCGTGTTTGCAGACACATATGCCTGGTGTTTCAGCACCTGACCGCTGGGTTTACTCAGATTTCGAAGAAGGCCAATTAGCCTGTGCCACCTGCTGGGAATAATGACAATGTCCCTGAGTGGACAGAGAAGCCCAGAAGGTGGCCCCAGAGCAGCGCAGGCAAACTGGGCCTCCTGCAGCCGAGGGCAGTCGCTCCACATCTTCCCCAGCCGCTGGGTGACAGAGGTGGACCCTCCCCAGACGAGCCTGGACCCCAGCACCTCCTGGAGTAGATTCTCAACCCTTTGCTGCATTGTCACATCATGAAGGGCCAGGTAAGAGCAGCCGGTGGGGCCCAGCCCTGAGGTTCGGACTCAGCAGGTCCAAGAAGGCCCGGAGTTTGCATTTCTATCACGTTCCAGGAGTGGGTGACCACCAGTCGCAGTCTGCCAGGGACTAAGGGGGGTTCTTAGGACGTGGGACTTCGGTTTTAAAACTGGAGCATTCCTGGGGCAAGCCAGGACAAGTCGCTCTCCCGGGGACCCCATTTTGGGAGCACCCTGCAGTATGTACCCCCGTGATGGAGTGATGCTTCTGATATTTATTGTTCAAAACATTGCGTTTTTATTGCAGACGTCCTCCTTTGAGATTTAAGTGCACAATCTAAAACTTCATCTTTTCTGAATTGTCTTTAAAAGTAACTCCTGCTGAGTTCCGGTTTCTTGGATCCTGGAAAGTCAGTCCAGCCCTAGGTTGGCACACGACAGACCCTGGCTTAGAAGGATGAGTGGACCATCGTCTGTTTTTTCTCAGGACTGTGGCCAGGGAAACCCTGACACCATGAAGCAGGCAGCCGTGGGCACCAGTGTGGATGCCACATGGGAGCGGGGCTCTCCTGAGTCAGGGACATGTGCACATCCCCTGCAAGTCAGCGTCCCAGGGGCCCGGAGTGGCGAGGTGGAGGGTATCCACACAGAAAGCCGGTGCAGGAAGGGAAACTGGTGGTCGAGAGTGAAACCCTTCAGCAGCCCATCCCGAAGGCCTTCAAGCTGCCGCAAACGCCAGGCAGCCTGCGGGGCCAGTGTCTCAGCCCCCCGCCTCCTGCAGCTTCTGCTGCTAAGTTCCCTATGCCCCGGGAGCCCCGCCAGTACCGACACCAACATGCCACCTGCTTTGCAGCCAGTCCTCCCTTGTTTTCAGGTGAAGCCCAGAATCAGTTGTTCTTCATAAACAAACACATATTAAATAAAGTAACTTGTGAGAAATGGGGAAGGCTTACTAGCTGAGCCCTATCCAAGTGTCATGCTGGCCAGACTTCCCTGATTCCAGGTCCTCGGGGGCCAGCCAGCTGCCTTGCCTGGGGCTACTCCGTGCCAGCGTCCGGGGACACCCCTCAGCCCTGGGCCGGCTGAGACAGTTGGCCACTCTATAATCACCACATGGGATTCCAAGGGTTGTCAGCCCATTCTGCAGATGCCCTTATAAGTGAGCAGCGAGGCTGAGGTCTCAACGAGGGCACTGTGACATCAGAAATACAGCCACCCATGAGGCTTCCACAGCTAAGAGGCACGTTGAACTCTGGGTGAGTCCTTCTATTGCCCTGCGTTAATCATTCGCTTCATTTAAAATAATTGTTCCCAATTGGTTGTGTTGAAAAATAAAATTCAAATGTACCTTCAAAGAGAAAGACTTGCCATATTTAAGGACATTCTCAAGAATGTGTCACCGCTTCGAAGAGCGGCATCAGCAGGTGGTCTCATCGCTCCGCACACTGCCCTTCCGCCAGGCCGCCGTGCAGAGCTGAGCTTATGCTCCTCCGGCTGCCAGCTGGTGTGATGGTGCAGGCTCCGCGCAGCTCTCCGTGGGGGAGAGACCACTCAGTTCTCCGTACCACGGGTCGCACATTACCTAGCACCCTGCCCACGGTGCCGTAGCCAGTAAGTAGCAGAACCGGGGCTGGCATCTGTCCTTGGGCCTGAGCCCATGCTCAATCCCCTAACACAGGGGCCCCTCTACTTAGGCACAAAGTTCCAGGGTAGGTCCCAGGTCCCAAAGCACAAGGTCTTTCTACTATACTGCTTGGAAGAACCACCCTCGTTTGCCTAAATAAGTTGCCACTGGTTGGTTTAAAAATCAAGTGACCTACCACATCCCCAAGTCTTCTCTCAGTGGGGACGTGGGGGTTCAAGTGAGTGTGTGTGGGGCCCTTCTGCCTTGGGCCTACCTACTGTGTAGCAGAATCAGCAGGGCCTGGGTGGTGCTCTGAGCAGCTGCAAGACAGAAGCACAAAGCCAGCGAGAGCTCTTCCTTACTCAGACAAGACTTGACACTGTACAGAAACAAACAGAGAATCTTGGGTTGTGCCTGGGCCGGGGTTTGGAAGGTTCATTCTATGTGTCAACATATATGCAATTATTTAAAGAATATCAGGCAGTACCAAGGGCCTCTCACAGGGATCACCGGTGCCCGCCTCCCCTTCCCCATCTCCCCGGCCCGGTGTGTGCACACTCCACCTCTTCAACTGGCCAAGCATTTCGGACGTCCCAGCATGACCCTCACACCCACTGTTCACCATTCAGTCTTAGGTGGAAGGAAGAGTCCAGCACCGACTTCTTACCATGGCCCGTGAGAATTCAACTACCTTTCTCTAACTTCCTGAGTCTGCAGTTCTCACAAGATCTTTGATTTTATTATTCTTTATCCGTGCGCTGGATCTAGACCCTAGGTTAGCACCAGCGTTCCCTTCCAGCACTGGAGGTGGGCCTTCATCCCAGTATTGGAGGTGGGCCTCCATTCTAGCGCTGGAGTTGGGTCTTTCTGCTGGGGCTGCTGCCAGCATCACCTTTGGCCTCCAGGTGCTGCCGTCCCCCCTCTCCCGCTGGAGGGACGCCGCTCGCTGGAGTAGGCGCTTATCCATGCTCTCAGCTCTTTTATTCGAAAGACTTTCACCCTCAGTTCTGTGAAATATTCTTGTACCGTTTCTTGGGTAACTTCCCTTGTGTGATTTTTATCTGATTCTTTTCCCTGAATGCCCATTAGTGGAGTGGTAGATCTCCTAGCCCGATCTTCTCTGTCTTCTTTTATTTCAGAATTTTTATGTTTCATTCTTTTTTTTCATCTTTTATTCTTTTTAATCTGCAATTTCTTCAGCTTCATGTCTCAGCCTCTGATGAACATTTTACCTGATTTTCAGAAAGGTCTTTTTTGTTCAAGAGCACCCTACTCTTGAAGATACTGATTGGAGGTTTGGAGGGTTTCTGCTTTGTTTCGTTTTTATGCTTTCTTGTGTCCCTGAATAATCCGTCTTTCTTCAGGGTTTTCTTTTGGAGGTCTGACCCTCCCTGGAGTGTGCACGCTCGCTGACTCCCTCCTCGCCCTGTGGCCTCCTCCATCTGTGCCCCTGCCCCCCGAACGGGCCTCCGTGTTCAGGAAAGTGCCACAGCCTCTTGTCTCCTGTTCCATTCATGGCCCTGGTTTGATGCGTATTCTTGTTCCCCTACAGCATTGTAGGAGGGCCTCAGGAAAAAAAGGAAAGAAAAGGCAGTTATGTTTTGTTTCTAAGAATTACTGGCTTTGCTTTTTCCATAGAAGTCACTCACGGGTCTGGTACAAAATGCAAACAGTGATAACAAGCAGACCCTCCCCTCAGCCTGCCCCCCAGCTCAAGAGCACCTTCCAGGGCTCAGGGAGCCACCTGTGCTGTGAGTGGGGATGTGTATCTGGTGCCTTTCCATCTGTACACACCGTGTGCACGCTGACCCCCACACTGCTTTCTTCCTGTAGCACATGCTTTCATTTTTCCAAATCACCAAATATACAGCTACCTCACCAAAAAAAAAAAAGTGTCTGCAGAGTTTTCCATTGCATGAATGTGCCAAGATGTGTTGAGGAACACAGCGTTTTCTCCTCTTGCAAACACCATCTCGTGCACCTTTATTTCTTTCTCTTTCGGTGCAGGGCATGTGTTCACGTTGGTTAGCGGCTCTACTCCACGCAGTCACTCAGGCACCTGCTGTCCTCTGAGCCTGTCAGTCTGTGTGGTCACAGCTGGGTCACCAGTCCTGGTCCCACCCCATAAAAGGGCAGAGGATGCACAGCTGTGATTGATCTGAAGGCCTGATCCTAGAAACAGCACGTGTCTCTTGCGCTCATGGTGGCACTGCCCACTGCAAGGGGACACACAGATGCCTTTGACCCTGGGCTCACAAAGGAGAGAGGGTGGGTTCTGTGCAAGTCGCAGACCTCGTCCTCGTCAGCTTGCATTTCATGCTGTCATGAATGCTTTCCCAACCTTAAAGCCCATGTATTTCTTTTGCTGTGAAATGTCTATTCATCTTATTGCTCAATTTTCTATTGGGTCTGTGGTCTTCTGTATTGATTTGCTGGAAGAAATTAACCTTTTGTCAGGGCGCCTGGGTGGCTCAGTTGCTAAGCGTCTGCCTTCGGCTCAGGTCATGATCCCAGGGTCCTGGGATCGGGCCCCGCATCGGGCTCCCTGCTCCACGGGAAGCCTGCTTCTCCCTCTCCCACTCCCCCTGCTTGTGTTCCCTCTCTTGCTGTCTCTCTCTGTTAAAAAATAAATAAAATCTTTAAAAAAATAATTAACCTTTGTCTATGATTATAGGTTACAAATGCTTACCCAGATTGGTTATTTTGTCATTGGATTATGTTTATGCTGTTTTTTTGATTGAAGATATATTCTATTTTTATGTAATGAAATTTATTAATCTTTAATCTTTCATCTTCTGGAGTTTTGTATCAAACTTAGAAAGAACTTCTCTTGTTTTTTTTAACCACTCATATTGTCATTAACCAACTTCATGCTTTTATTTTCTTCAATTAAATTTTGATTTATCTAGAATTTATTGCAGTGTGAATTTTCAGGTAGGGTGAGGTTAATTTTTCTGATGGCTATTTAGTTGTCATAAGACCTTTGTGTACTAATCTTTTACCTTATGATTTGAAAAGTCATTTTTATCAATATGCCTGTATGAACTTGAGTATACATCTGAGCTTTCCATTTGGTTCACTGATTTGTCATACATACCACAGCATAACCCTACCACCATGAGTCTTCATCTCTGGCTATTTTAATTATTTACCTCTCCAATTAAAAAAAAAATACTACAGGATAACGATTTTTCTGGATGGTTTGTCTGATATGGTTAAACCCATCCTTTCATTGCACACCCTCTGTTCCCTGTGTGTCAGTCCTGTTCCCACATACCCTCTGAGTCCCCGTATGTCAGCCCAGTTCCTGCACACCCTCTGTTCCCTCTGTGTCAGGCGTGTTGCCACATACCCTCTGTTCTCTCTGTGTCGGCTCTGTTCCCTCACACCCCTGAGTCCCCGTATGTCAGCCCTGTTCCCGCACACCCTCTGTTCCCTCTGTGTCAGCCCGCACACTCTGTGAGTCTCTCTCCTGGTCTGTTCCCACACACAACATATGCTGGGTTGTGCTTTGTGATTCCACCAACAGTCTGTGTATTTAATACCCAAGTTGAGTTTATTTCAGGGCATTTACTGAGTGTCAGAAAGGGTACATTAGGCTTAGTTTTTTTCACATTATAGTCCAGTCAGCTTGATTTTCCTTGAAAAATATATGGTGTTCTTTGATTTGCTGTGTGTGTCTCTCAGTTTGGAAGGGCAGTGTTTCTGTCCCGGAACATGTGTTTGGCCCATTTTCACTCCCTTTATGGCCACACTGTTCTGCTATCAGTTTTCCTTTTTCCTTTCCCTTTATTTTATATTTTTCTTTTGTACTCTATTTTTGTGTGAATCCTGTGGTGGTTTCTTTCTGATTATGACTCATCGTCAAGTATAGTGAATCCTCCCTGGGTCAGCTTTTTATAGGAAATTCAGTCTGGAGACCAGGTTGGGTGTTAGCGATGGACCCAAGCACACAGGCAGGCATGGGAACACTCACATGCAGTGCCCCCTTCCACCTGCCTCTCCAAGGATACTCTCCCTGGTGGCTTGAACTCTGTTTCTTTTCCATGCCCAGTGAGGCCCCACGCCACCCCTTTCCCTCAAGATTTGGCACTGACTCTAAAGTGCTGTGACCCACAGCCTGTTGGGATCTCCCTGCTCCCCATCTGGTGTGGTTTAGGCTCACGGCTGTGTCTCGCTTGGACAGCTTGGAGCTGAAATGTGTTCTTTCTCCTTTCCTTTGTTTATTTTTGTTCTCGGAAGAGAGGGGGCAGTTTGCCGTTTTACTGCATGACGCCTCGGTTGTCTTCCAGCTGTGGGTCTGAAGCCAGTCTGGTTCCAGATCCTCACATGTGATCTCGTCTCTTCTTGCCTGGGCTTTCCATTGGATTCCACTTCCAAGTGCCCTGAGACTCCCACTGGCCAGGTCTGCGTGTGGCTGGTTACAGCCCGACTTCCTCAGCCTGGACTGGGAGCAGTCTCATGACTCACAGCTTCTTTCTGCTTTGGGAAATTTTCCTGGTATGTCTTCATGATTAGTCACCCTTCTTTGTTTTCTCTAAAGCCCCAAGTGCTCAGACACTTCACTCCTCGGCAGCATGTTTATGACTCTGTCTCTCCTTGCTTATTTCTCACCTTTCTGTTTTGTGATACATGTTCTGGAAGACTCCTCTGATTTTAGCCTCAAACTTGTCTGTGACATCAAGTTTAGCTCTCATATTTTTAATTTCTTTCCTGTTCTCTACCTGTTCATAAATAGCATCCTGTTCTTAGATTATGGACATGCAATATTTTCTTGAATCTTTCTGAGACTTAATTTAATTTTCTGTTGTTTCGTACGTGGCTGTTTTCTCTAAGGTGAGTTGTCTTTGTGGAACTCCATTTCTGTGTTCTAGGTCACTGATTTTCTTCTGAAAGTCTGGTGATACTTGGATGCTCATGTATGTTAAGAATCAGCAGCTTGTTCTGATGAGCTACTGTGGGCTCTCCATAAACTTCTCTGAATGGAAAGGCACGCTGGGAATTGTGTGTCCACAGATGGGGTTGCTGGTGTGTTTTATTCAGGGTAGATGAGTGAGGAGCCTGAGAGTAGGCTAGCAACTCCCCCAACCTCTGACATACCCCAAGCCAAGCCAGAGTGAGGAGGGTTTTGCTCTGCAGCCCCAGACCCACACTAGAAGCTGTAGCCCAAAGACTGTTGACTCAGGGTCTTTGAAGAAGAACTCTTTGGTGTCTGCTGGCTGGAAACCTGCCTTATTGGGTGAGGGTAAAGGAGTGCAGGGGAGCAGACTGTAGTTGCTGGAAGCTTGTTCATGCACAATTGCAGCCCAGCTCTCAGAGCTGCTCTCGGGGTCCTTCAGGAGGATGACACCCCTCCACTTGAGTGTAGGACAGATGCCCCAGTCCACAGTGCCCAAAACCTGGGTGCATTCTGCCACTTCAAAGCATGCCCCAGGATCCTTCTTAAAACATGGAAATGAAAATTAGGTCTATTACTCTTCTATGAGCTTGAACGATGCTGACTGTAGACAGCAAATTACTGTCTTGAGTCACACTCTGTTGTAGAGTACTCTGTAGCAGGTTGTCTCTTTAAAACCACATCTAGGGGCGCCTGGGTGGTTCAGTCATTAAGCATCTGCCTTCGGCTCAGGTCATGATCCCAGGTCCTGGGATCGAGCCCCGCATCGGGCTCCCTGCTCGGCGGGAAGCCTGCTTCTCCCTCTCCCACTCCCCCTGCTCGTGTTCCTGCCCTCACTATCTCTCTCTCTGTCAAATAAAAATATAAAATCTTAAAAAAATTAGTAAATAAATAAAAAATAAAACCACATCTATTCTTTTTTTTAAAAAAGATTTTATTTATTTATTTTTGCGAGAGAGAGAGAGAGAGCACAAGCAGGGGCAGTGGAAGAGGGAGAAGCAGGCTCCCCATGGAGCAAGGAGCCCGATGGGCTCCATCCCAGGACCCTGGGACCATGACCTGAGCTGAAGGCAGACGCTTCACTGACTGAGCCCAAACCACTTCTATCCTATCGCTGACTCATTTCAATGTATCATTTTTTTATGACTCAATCATCTTTTCATTGCCCTATTGTTTGTTAATTAGTCTCCAGCTTGTGCTAAAATGCTCTGACGTTGTTGGTCCTCCATACACTTCTGCCACTATTGAATGTGGCCCCTGGGGATGAAATGGTTTTCTAGCTAATGGTCAGTCTCAGAAAGGTAAGGCTAACCTACCAGCAGTGTCCACTGAAGGCCTCTGGTATAGCTTCATCTTGAATCCCTGTGTGTGTAGATTGTAGGAGACCTCTAACTGCCTATGCGATTCCACCACTCTGCTCTTGGGTGCTCTGCAGGACACAGCATGTTCCAAATGATTACCAGTCTTTCTTCTTTTTTTTCAGTGATATTTCTTTTTTTCAATTCCAATATAGTTAACATACAGTGTAATATTAGTTTTGGGTGTACAGTACAGTGATTCAACACTTCCATATGTCACTCACTGCTCATCAGGACAAGTGCCCTCCTCCATCCCCACCCCCTGTTCCCCCATCCCCCACCCACCTCCCCTCTGGTGACCGTCAGTGTGTTCTCTGTAGTTGAATCTGTTTTTTGGTTTGTCTCTTTTTCCTCCTTTTTTTTGGTTTGTTTTGTTTCTTAAATTCCACATATGAATGAGAGCATATGGTATTTGTCTTTCTTTGATTTAGCTCACTTAGCATCATACTCTCTAGCTCGGTCTATGTCATTGCAAATGGCAAGATTTCATTCTTTTTATGGCTGAGTAATATTCCACTGTGTATATATACCACACCTTCTTTATCCACTTATCTGTCAAGGGACACCTGGGCTGCTTCCATAACTTGGTTATTGTAGATAATGAAACAAGAAACATAAGGATGGGGCACCTGGTGGCTCAGTCGTTAAGCATCTGCCTTCGGCTCAGGTCATGATCTCAGGGTCCTGGGATCGAGCCCCACATCGGGCTCCCTGCTCCACAGGAAGCCTGCTTCTCCCTCTCCCACTCCCCCTGCTTGTGTTCCCTCTCTCACTGTGGGTCTCCCTCTGTCAAAAAATAAATAAAATCTTTAAAAAAGAGAAAGAAACTTAGGGGTGCATGTATCCCTTTGAATTAGTGTTTTCAATTTCTTTGGGTAAATAATACTCAGCATGGATGCAGCATGTTTCCATAGACCACTACTCTTTGTGTCCTATCTTCCTGTGTGCCATCTCATCTCTAGTTAGAAGAATGCATTGTGGTGTGAATAAAAACCTTATGGCTTCACTAATATTCCCATCTCTATGCTCAAAATGGGAAGAAAAGAAAAACCTCTTTCTGACCATATACTCCTAGCTGCATGTTTCACCCAGTGGCTCCATCAGATTGGGAAGAATTGTGCTGATTCATTGTCCAATTCACTGATATCTTTTAAAATTAGATACTATAGCAATTATTCCATGCTCATGAGCAAAATCATATATATTAGCATGTTATTGCCATTAATATTTAAGATACCAGCCATGGACTACTTGGAACTATGGTTTTCATAATTTCTATGAGTTCCAGGACATTTTCTTCAAACAAAACTAAGCACCACACCAACATATTAAGTCACGAAGAGCTGCTCTGGTTGTGTGCGGGAGGCACACACAGGGTGCTGCCCTCTGGACCTCACATTCTGGCTCATGCAACTGCTGCAGAGGACATAATGGTAGAGAAAATACACCAGGAATGAATCAGAGCTCATTTCAAAAGTGTGTGTGTAAGTAGACATCACTCATAGAGACATAATAATAGAATCCAGGGGAGAGTCAGAAGCATTTTCCAGATGAAAAGAGGCCAATCCAGGTTTGGTGGAGGCTGAAGCTGATACAATTTGGTCATGTTGGGGTCGAGGTGGGGCAAAAATGGAAAAGAAAAGAAATTAAAAGGAAAGAGAGAAAATGAGCAGGGTCTTCCTAAGGCCTTGGGGGCCTGTGCAGGGGGTTCTGGCTTGATCTTCTTTAGCTTTGGGGTAAGTCTGCATTTTTCCCAGAGAGGAGCTAGTGGTACAAGAGCCAGTCAGAGAACCTGCAGAGAGGTTAGGGGTGGGATGGGAACAGGAATCTTTGGGTTTAGCAGGGAGCAAGTAAAACTACGGAAATCTTAATTAGTGTGGTCTCCATAAAGACTAAAGACCAGGAACCTGATTGGAAAGGGTCCAGTGAGCATTAGTTGTCAGGAAATTCACACAACAGAGGAAGCAGTTCGTGGCAGCCAGTGAACCAGAGGAAGGAACGGAGGACACCATCACCCCTGACTAGCTCTGTCCCTTTACTCACTTTTCCCAGACCCACAGTGTTCGTAACATGCAGGAATGAAAACCCCCCCCACCTGCATGTCATTGCTCCAAGGCAAACAACAGTTTGTCTCAACTAAAGGCCTGGTCGAATCTTCTGCCCAAAAAACAGCAGGTCCAAAATGGAGTCATTTGCCCCATGGACAGCAAATTGAGATTTAGATGCAGCTTCAACCTCTCCCCAGAAGGTGACCTTGAGCCTGTCCATCTGGAATTTCTGCTAGTGCTCATGAAGCTACCTGATAGACTCCCACCTTTCCCCAAAGGAAGGTGACCTTGCCCGAAACAATCCACTCTTTGCTAGAAACTTCCTTTGCCCTTTCCCCCTGCCTATAAAAGCCTTCCATTCTGTACAGCTCTTTGGAAACCCTTTCCATTTGCCAGATTGGGTTCTGCCTGACTTATGATTCAAGGACCCAGTGAGATCTTCACATTTTTTTGGGTGGATTTTGTTGTTTAACAGACTTGGTGGCAGTGATGGGATCTGAAGCAAACTTCTGACAATACGTGGGGCAAGAAACATGGGTGTGATACCCATGAACTCTTCTTAGGTTCTCTGGCTCTCTTGCCATTTCTGAAGACCATGGATAAGTTCTTCTCAGTTCTGAGCGCTACTGTCCTTGCAGAGAACTCCTGACCTAACTGGTTTTTCAGCCCACAGTTCCCAATTGGTGGAAACTCCCAGCCCTTGACTCTTTACCAAGATCCATGTGAGAACTGAGAGTGGCAGGTTGTGGCTCCCCGTTTATGGGGAGCTTCCCCATCCACAGGCCCCATTGGTTGAGGTTTACAGGTTCAAACCTTCCCCAGCCCGAGGCTCCACAGGAACCAAAGGAGGGCCTTCCTGTGGCCAGGGCACAGTAACGTCTCTTGGTTAATGATGATACATTAAGCTGTCCATATTTGCTTTTCTTGTTTTGTGTAGATAAAGACTATCAATAACAGGCATCTTGGAAGCCAAAAGACACACAAATTTGTGGGACAACTCAAAGACTCCCACTTAGGTTAAGTTGGTGATGGAATGAGCTAGATTGACACTAGGTCACTTGCCAACCTCAAGAAAATGTCCATGCAATAAAATACTATACAACTCCCAACCCAGTGGCACATCCCTTTTATGTGTTTGTTTGGCTGCAAGAGGCCCAAGGGCTTAGCTAAAAGAAATAGGATCTTTAAACTCTAAAAGAGGTAAGGACACCTTCTGGCACACCTGCTTATTTTATGTCCAAAAACTGTGGTCCTAGAAGCTATAAATATCTACAAAAATGCAAAATCTAACTAAGAACAACCTAGAATTACAATGGCCATTATGAGGAGTGTTCCAACTAGATAAGATCAATTAAGAAGTGCACTTGAAAGTAAAGATTCCCATATTAAACAAACAGAATGAGATATCTATTTTAGAATTTTCCAAAAGGCTTTCAGATTCCAAAATAGCTTTATTGAAAGTGTTATTGCAAAAGGCTAATGAAAAATAAAAGACATAAGAAGTACCTTAAACAAAACCTGGACTTCCCCATTATACCCTCCTAGGGGATCATCATCAAAACTGGCCCAGAAATTGATGTCTCATTTGCAATCAACAAGGAGGGACGCCAGAAAAGAGATTGTCCTCAAAGGTATTGTGTAAATCCTTCAACACGAACTCAAATGCCTTCATACCTACCTTCAAAGGAGGGCTCCTGCGTGGGCCCCACCCAGCACTGACAGGCCTCTCAGGGATTGTCTGGTAAACTGTTGTTATTCTCTTAAACAACCAAGGGAAAGTAAAAATTAAAATGAATGAAAAACCTTGCCAAATTCTGGTTGATACTGGAGTCTACAGAGGGGACTCTGGAAAAACAGAAGCTGGGTGAAGGTGAGCATTCTTATCAGAGTCAGCTCTCCCAAATTTCTGTCTGTAGTGCTCAGTTGAGAGAAGGAAATAAAATTTCACACTATCCCTTCCTTACCAACTTCAAGACCACTGGTTATTGATTCTTTTTCTGTCAGGGACAGCTACTGCCTTCTTGCTTGTCTTGTTTTGTGTCTTAAGAACTTGGCTGGCTTTCTGTCTATCTGGAATGTGCAGGCTGTCAGTTCTTTCTTTGGTCACCTTTAGGAGTGACTCTGAGTCTTGGGAAGGTGGTGACCTTTGCACCCTCTTTGAGGACTCCTCTCAGTCTCACGGGTTGTTCAATACTCTGCCAGAAATATTAACTGTTTGTCCCTGAAACCTGACAAGATATTTGAAAGAATTTAGTAACTCTATGATCAGAAATTTGGCCAAATTGGAAGCTGATTTTTCAGAGCCTGGTAGGAATTTTTTAAGGACTTCTCTCCTAAGGTAAATGTACCTGGAAAGAAAGAAAAACATTCCAACATAAATGGATGGGTATGTCAGACTTGATATCATGTAGGTGGTGGCCCCCCCAAAAAAACTGTCCTTGTTTTACAAATCTAGTCTTTACAGGACCAAAGGTGTAGCTCCGAAACAATTCAAAGTCCACCAATCCTTTCTACCAATCCCAAACCTTCCCTACTTATCTCAGAAGGGTTGTAGTGTTGTAAAAATTCTGGCCTTAAGAGCACAAAAGTCTTTCTAGGAGGATCTTGCATTCTTTCCCCATACTTTGAGATGTCAATGTTCTACCTGGTCTTCTCTGGGAACTCTTATATTCTTATCTAGTTCAATTCTTTAAAATATCAACTTCAGGGAGGTATTTCGTTCTTTCTTTTTTTTTTAAGATTTTATTTACTTATTTGACAGAGAGAGAGAACACAGCAGAGGGAGCAGCAGGGCAGAAGCAGAGGGAGAAGCAGACTCCCTGGAGCAGGGAGCCTGATGTGGGACTTGATCCCAGGACCCTGAAATCATGACCTGAGCCGAAGGCAGATGCTTAACTGACTGAGCCACCCAGGACCCCCTCAGGGAGGTATTTCTCATCAGAAGAAAAACAAAATGGGGAGAGGACAATTGAAAGTTTGATTCATGGCAGTAATTTGAGAACAAAAGCAGTGAGGTCTCTGCTTACGTCTGTCCGTGTGCTCACGCCTGTCTATACGTAAGTGTTAGAGATGCGTGGTGTTTTCCATCTCTGGATGGTACTGCGAAAATTAATTTGTAAATGAGTTCTATTTAATTGGCTTAAAGAAAATTAAGCACTTAAATTAAATTCTCAGAAATATAATAGAAACTAAATTCTATTAGTTTCAGGGAATTTCAGAATTTCAGGGAAAATATTCAGTATTAAAGCTATTATTTAAAAGAGCTAAGTTTTTTCTTAAACAACTATTTAACTTTCTGTATTTGCCTGTGAAGTCTTTTTTTTTTAAGATTTTATTTATTTATTTATTTGGCAGAGAGAGAGAGAGAGAGAGAGAGACAACATGAGAGGGGACACAAGCAGGGGGAGTGGGAGAGGGAGAAGCAGGCTTCTGGCTGAGCAGGGAGCCTGATGCGGGGCTTGATCCCAGGACCCTGGGACCATGACCTGAGCCGAAGGCAGTTGCTTAACCAACTGAGCAATTTAACCAATTGTCATTTTGGTTAAACGAATAACTAAGTATTATTGCACAATGACCTATGATCCTACTTTACCAGGTGTTTTATTTATTTATTTATTTTTTAAAGATTTTATTTATTTATTTGAGAGAGAGAGAATGAGAGAGAGCATGAGAGAGAAGAGGGTCAGAGGGAGAAGCAGACTCCCCGCTGAGCAGGGAGCCCGATGCGGGACTCGATCCCGGGACTCCAGGATCATGACCTGAGCCGAAGGCAGTCGCCCAACCAACTGAGCCACCCAGGCATCCTTACCAGGTGTTTTAAAACATTTTGATATTTTTGACAAACTTCCCCAAATCAAATTCTAAATAAAGTCTTTTTGACCTTGAACTATCTTTGGGTTCTCCAAAGGGTCCCTGAAACATCTCAAAAGATTTGCTTTCCTCTTATAAAAAGGGAGATGTTGAACTAACTAGGCTTATTTAATATGTTAAATTGCATGGGAAACATTGTCAAATAGGTAATAATAACCTTTCTTTATGTAGTTTTGTGTATGTATACAAGTGTTCCAAAAATTGTGTGACATTCCTAGAAATCTGATACATCCTGATATAATGTTATCAGTCATTATTCTGTTACTATCTTCAAATATTGTGTGACACAGAAATAACAAAACTTCCTTGTTAATTCCATTATAGTGAATCCTCATCAGATCTTTCATAATGGGCATTTTTGAGTCTTTGGTCATTTACAGAGTTATTGTTTTACTCTGATGCTTTGCAAAAATGTCCCTGCAAAAGTACCTCATCTACAAGGAGATTAATGGAAAGGACTTTGACAAGCACAGCCTTCTGACAAACTTGCAGATCATAAAATTGAACTGGGTGAGAATTTCCTGCACTGATGGAAAAACTGGATTCAAGTACAACAGATATTAATCACATGGGACTGAATGAACTGAGGAGGATGGTGACAACTTTCTATGAATTTTTATTGGAAACACTGTTGGTTCCTTAATGTTTTGTTTTTCCAGATTTAAGGAAATGTTTTTTCTCATAAGCTACTTATGTCTTACAGCAATTTGGTAAAGTACACCTTTGTAAACAAAGATGAAACACTGCTTTCTCTCCCTGATTACTCCAGAATTTGGAAACTGTTAAGTATTCTTTTCATGATAATACTGTAACTACCATGCATAAGTTATTTGCATAAGTTCAATAAGAATCCATCCTCCTTGTAATAGGACACAATGGGAAATATTGGTTATATTACCAAGGCTTTGACTGTTAGGAATTCACCCAAACACTAGTTATTATAGGCAAAATCTGATGGCAAGTCATTGGCTTGGCTTCTTGGCCTCAAGAAATTTTTAAGAGTTCAATCTGAGGTTCCTTATGAAAAGATCCAGGAAAGCAGTCTTAAAAAGTCTTAAAGAATTTTTTTTAAAGATTTTATTTATTTATTTGAGAGAGAGAATACATGAGAGGGGGAAAGGTCAGAGGGAGAAGCAGACTCCCCGCCGAGCAGGGAGCCCGATGTGGGACTCAATCCTGGGACTCCAGGATCATGACCTGAGCCGAAGGCAGTCGCCCAACCAACTGAGCCACCCAGGCGCCCAGTCTTAAAAAGTCTTAAAAAAAGCTTTATAATCAATCACCATTCTTAGTGCACTAATGTAAATAATCAGGACAAGTTTAATACGAATAAATTAGTTTAACTGTGATTTAACTGTGAGCATAATTATAGAGAGAAAATTGATTATCTTTGAGGCTTTGTTGGATAACCTGTGAACTAGACTGGGTGTGAGTCCAAAACTACAAGCTAACATTTCCATTTTTCTCCCATTTTTCTGATGTGGAGTTACTGAAAACGAAGACTGCCCTTGAACCCCCTTGGAAGGGGCTGTACCATGTCTTTTCACTGGTTCCTGACCCCAACACAGGCAGCAAGCCTTGGGTATGTGTCTCATGGCTGAGGAAGACACTGCGTGACTCCTGGTCCCACACAGCTGCTGGAGGCCTCAGAGCCAAATTGGGAGCGAAGAGAGGCAACCCGACATCGACATAGACTATTTCTGCCCCAGACACTGGATCAAGACTTCCCCCTTAAACTGAACATGAAACCCTTCCTTCTTTTCTTTCTTTCCTTTAGTCTAGCACTGGGCTGGAAGGATAATGCCATCACCCACCTCTCCCTGCTATTGCTAAGGACTTTTCAGATTGCTGGATTTGTCATTAGAAACTCTAATCTGTCCATTAACAGCCCCACCTCCACAGGAGTGGTCTATGCCCCAACAGGATTTATCTTTGTCTGTGATGATTATCGTTCTCCTTGGACCAATGAACACCTACGTGGCTGGTGCATACCCCAGCAATGCCTCGGGTTGACGGTGCCTCAAAAGGACCTTCAAGGAGGCTTTCACAGTTCAAGATTCACTCCTTTGGCAGGTTCCTACTTCCCTCGTTGGGAGTGAATGCAAACAAAGCTATGAGGAACTTCTCCTTAGCTCTTGAAAGTATTACAGACTCCGCTGCTAAGGCAATAGCTGCTCCCCACCCTTGCCCCGCCAAGACCCTTAGACTCTCTGATCCAGGTAGTTCTTGATATGAGAATAGGGCATGACTACCTTTCAGCTGAACAAGGAGGTATCTGAGCTGCAGCCAACACCACCTGCTGCACCTGGACGAACACTTCTGGGGAAGTGCAAACTCCATTACCCAAAATCACTGAGCAGGCCATCGGAAAGGTGACCCCTTTCACGGGATCTTTCTTTGACTTTTAAAATTTTCATTGGTTTGGGTCTTGGGAACCATGATTCTGGGGTGCACTCCAGATGTTGGGGAGTATCCTGTGCCGTAACAGGATACATGCCCTGGCATGTTGTATTCTCTCAAAACCTTGAAATGCATGTTCACAGCTGCTAACCACCAAGCAAATGACCTCCCTGAGACTGGAAGGTCAGAAAAAGAATGAAATGAACAGCCAACTTAAAAGTGTGAGCCTGAGTGTGAAAGTCCCAGGAGGTCAGTGATGCTGAGGGCCACAGAGCTGGAGCTGCGAGTGGCGCAAGTGACTTCTGACCACATCCTCAGTCAGACTGAGAGTGGTTAAAAGGGAGGAATTGTTAACAACGAAATAGCAGGTCCAAAATGGAGTCACGTGGCCCACTGACAGCAAACCAAGATTGGTTTTTTTTAAAGATTTGTTTATTTATTTGAGAGGGAGAGAGAAAGAGAGAGTGTGTGCATGAATGGGAGGAGGGGCAGAGGTAGAGAGCGGGTGAATCTCCAGCGGACTTCCACGGAGTGTGGAGCCCGACATGGGGCTCAATCCCATAACCCTGAGATCAGGACCTGGGCTGAAATCAAAAGTTGGACGCTTTACTGACTGAGCCACCCAGGCACCAGCAAACCAAGATTTAGATATGGTTCCAACCTCTCCCTGGAAAGTGACCTTGAACCCACCCATCTGGAATTTCCACCTGTGAGGCTGCCTGAAGACCCCTACCATTCCCCAAAGGAAAGTGACCTTGCTCAAAACTATCTTTTCTTTTCTTTCTCTAATAACTTCTTTGTCCCATTTGTTTCTGCCTATAACAGACTTCCATATCATACAGTTCCCCGGATTTCCTTTCCATCTGCTGGACAGTAGCTGCCCGATTCATGAGTCACTGAATAAAGCCAATTAGATCTTCAAATTCATTAAGCTGAATTTTGTTTTTTAACACTTCTAACTTTTATGTCCTTGAAACCAGTCATTTATGGTGATGTCGATAAAGGAAAGTGAATTCTCATCGTGGAAACACCTTGGGTGCGTCACCAACATATTACAAACACAAAGGTCAGGGGCGCCTGGGTGGCTCCGTCGTTAAGCATCTGCCTTCAGCTCAGGTCATGATCCCAGGGTCCTGGGATCGAGCCCCGCATCAGGGTCCCTGCTCTGCGGGAAGCCTGCTTCTCCCTCTCGCACTCCCCCTGCTTGTGTTCCTGCTCTCGCTATCTCTCTCTCTGTCAAATAAATAAATAAAATATTTAAAACAAAACAAAACAAAAAAACCACAAAGGTCAAAGCAGAGGGGAACATCCCTGGACCAAGAATCTGAACACCTGGGAGTCGGCTCTGTCTACACACCATCTGGGCCTTCCTTGTAAGGTTGGAATGGTTAGTATTATTACATACTGGATCTGGGCACCATCTTGACAACAACCACTTCTATTTTTAAAAAAGTAAGCAACCCAAGAGTGTTGCTGGCCCAAGGATAAGATGGCTACAGAACACTCTTCTCACTTAAAACTCAGGTTTGTCCTGGGAGAAGCTTAAGAGTCCCCGAAGTGACAACCGGCAGGTCCAAGGAGGGAGACTAGGGTCCCAGTTTTAATCAAATCATTTAAACCAATATAACTGGGTTTCTATGGGAGGGACTCAACATGATTTCAAGATTTTAATGACTCAGTGATTGTCCAGTCATCCAGGGCAAGCAGAACACTTTCATGTTAGGGAGTTCAAAGCAGTTTAAAAATTATTTGTGGCAACATGAACCTAAAGATCTTGCAAATAGTTCTTGATGACGGAGCAGAAGGCTGGCTGAGGAAAAAGCGCAAGCTGACACCCTGCAACCCCCCCTCCCCCGCCCCCCCCACTCCTGGGTGGGACATGTGTGAAATTCTTCCAGGAAGCTCTCAACTATCTTCATGGTAATGCCTTGCTAGAGGGAAAACAACCTTAACTTGACAATGGCAAGGCCTCCAGTATCCTGTGAGTCTTCTTTAACATAAAAAAATCCTTTGGAACCTCCCTTTTCCTTACCTCCCCCAACCCCATAGTATATAATCAGCCACCCCTCACAACCCCAGTGCAGTAGCTCTTTCTGCCCACAGGTCCCGTCCCCTTGCTTTAAAAAACCACCATTGTGCACCAAAGACGTCTCAAGAATTCTTTCTTGGCCGTCAGCTCCGGACCTCACTCTACTGAACCTCACCTATATTCCAAAACCACATCGGTTCTTGGTTTTTCTGGGGGTAAAATAACGTAAAGAAACCAGTCAACCAGGGGCGCCTGGGTGGCTCAGTCAGTGAAGTGTCTGCCTTTGGCTCAGGTCATGATCCCAGGGTCCTGGGATGGAGTCCCGCATCAGGCTCTGCTCAGCGGAGAGTCTGCTTCTCCCTCTGCCTGCCGCTCCCCCTGCTTGTGCTCTCTCTCTCTCCCTCTCTCTGACAAATAAATAAATAAAATCTTAAAAAGAAAAGAAACCAGTCAATTAGAAACCTGCAGGTTTTTCTATTGAAGAATATAGTCACCTCCATATTTTCCTGGGAGAACAAATACCAACAAGAAGTAAAGCAGTAAGTAAAGGAATTGCTTTATCTTACAGTCTAGATTCTCCAGGCTAGCCTCTGTCCACTGCAGATGGCTCAAGACTGAAGAGGAATTTATCAGATGATCCTGGCTTCTTGCGGGTCTAAACCAGTGCCCTGGTGGCCGCTTCCTCTGCTCTTCACATCTCGATCTTCATTATAAGTTGTTTCTCCTGGCTTCTGAGTCCATGCGATGGAGGACAGACCCCTTGACTCCCAAGGTTTTGTGGGTGTCTTGATGCCGGCACATGCTGAGACAGACTACTTGAACCTAAATACCAATTTAAGTTTCTAAAAGGATCATTTTATCGATCCACTCAACTGGGGCCCAGGCCAGCGGCAGGGTTGGGGGCATTGTATGGTAAGAACATGGCAGCCAGGGGGAGGTCTAGGGGGTCGTGGGAGCTGGGCAGACACCTCAGAAGGTGTCTGTAACACCCATTTGTAATAAGAATGTAATGGAAAGAGAGCAGAGATGATGAGATCTCTCCACAGATTTGGGGAAAGCATAAGAACAGAAGTTAAGAAACTGGGCTTGGACTAACACTCTAACCCTGTGCATGCTTACGGACTACTTTTCCCCTGTTTCCACATCATTCTGACCACCAACCACTCCCACTGGCTGAAACGCTCCCTCCACACTGGCAGAGGTGAACTCCAGTTGTCTGTGTTGGGGAAGGGGGTGGGGGACACTTGACTAAGCAGGTCCATGATCATCCTCGGGGGAGGGGTGGGTGTGCCGTCTGAACTCCACCCACCAGATTCTGATCCACATGGGTCCCCTCTCCTTCCTGTCTCCACTGCCCCTTGTCAGTTATTGTTCCAAGTGATGCTCATTTATGGTATAAAGAACAATTAAAGAAGGTGAAGAGGGCACCTGGGTGCCTCAGCCGGTGAAGGGTCTGCTTTCAGCTCAGGTCATGATCCCAGGGTCATAGGATTGAGTCCTGCATCCGGCTCCCTGATCAGCAGGTTGCCTGCTTCTCCCTCTGCCCCTCCCCCCTGCTCATGCTCTTGCTTGCTCTCTCTCTCTCTCTCAAATGAATAAATAAAAAATCTTAAAAAAAAAAAGAAGGTGAAGAGGTGGAGCCTAAGGAAGGGGTGAAGGGGGAGGGGAGCAGCCTATAGCTGTCATGTGCAAAAGGATGTCAGTTTCCTCAGCATGACTTAAACTGGCAGAATTCGAATCAAATGGTAAAGATCATGAAAATGTAAATTTCAGGGCGCCTGGGTGGCTCAGTTGGTTAAGCGACTGCCTTCGGCTCAGGTCATGATCCTGGAGTCCCGGGATCGAGTCCCGCATCGGGCTCCCCGCTCAGCGGGGAGTCTGCTTCCCCCCTGACCCTTTTCCCTCTCGTGCTGTCTGTCTCTCATTCTCTCTCTCTCTCAAATAAATTAAATCTTAAAAAAAAGAAAGAAAAGGTAAATTTCATATCATATCAGTTAGTTTCTCAATGAATTCAAGTTGCCCTAAGTTAAATATGCATCCACTGGAAATCCGGATGCCCCATCCCTGAGTTATTCATGTATGGAAATCTGTGAATCGAGGAGGGTCAGGACAGACAGCACCCAGTTCCTCCCTTCTCCAATCCCAAGACTCGGGGGCATCTTTGTTTCAAAGTCTTCTCCTCTGGTCCTATTTGCCTCTCAAAGCAAGCCTCAGGGGCTGCATCCCTGTGTCTCACTGACAAGGGCACCAAAGTGCCGAGGTGAGTGACAGCATCAAGATGGCGACTGGGATTCGCCATGTTTCAGACTCCTGCCGCTTGCCGTACCAGGTGGACCAGAGCTCTTCATTTCCACCGGGGTGCACTCCTCAGCACACACTTTGTTCCCGCACAGCCCTACTGACAGAAAGGGTGCTAAGTGCCAATAAGAAAATGATTTGTTATTTGGGTCCTTGATTTGTCTTTCTTGTCAGTTTTGGTGAACTTGACCCAAATTTCCAAAAGTACCGTTGGTACGACTTGTTACCCTCTCCCTGGCTTCTGTGAGTTCCCAATCTTCCCATCTCCTAGGCCTCTCTTCTGTGCTGCGTCCATAAATGCTTCCTCAGTTTGGCACACGCTACAACTCCCCATGAGGAAACCCATCTGCAGCTTGGTTTTGAGAGATTAGTAACTTTACTGAGCTTTAACTTTACTGGGCAGGTATGGGGAGGAGCTACACTCAAACCACATGCCTCCACCTTCCCTCAGCCAGCCCATCCCTGTGCCCCCTTCAAATGCCCGGACTTGCCAAGAGTAGACCCGCTTCTCATTCTAGCTGCCTTTCCCATGGCTACAGGCCCACCTGCCCTCCCTGCCAGCCTGGAACCAACTTAGAGCACCTTCCCTTGCTTCACACAAAAGGGAATCAGCTGCTCTGATTCCATGAGGCTAACTTTCTAAGAAAAAACCTCCCCTGGGGCGCCTGGGTGGCTCAGTCGTTAAGCGTCTGCCTTCGGCTCAGGTCATGGTCCCAGGGTCCTGGGATCAAACCCTGCATCGGGCTCCCTGCTCAGCGGGAAGCCTGCTTCTCCCTCTGCCACTCCGCCTGCTTGTGTTCCCTCTCTCACTGTGTCTTTGTCAATAAATAAATAAAATCTTTAAAAAAGAAAAGAAAAAACCTCCTCCAAAGTAACCTAGTTATTTATCACACCTGAAGTTTCACTGATAGACCATCAGGGGCTTCCAGCTGGGGACATTTTTGGTTGTCACTCTGGGAGGGAGGGGTGACAATGACAGGACAGAGAACGGTTCGTTTAGCCCAAAATGTCAACAGTGCTGAGGTTAACAAACCCTGAATTAGCCCATTTTTCTAGTTGCTTTGCTTGAAATTCTTCCAATTGGGCAATTGGCAATCTTATTAAAATGTGGGAAGGGGTGGAGAGTGATGGAGTTTTGGAATATAGGTGAGGGTGGGGTGGAGTCCAGAGCCGACCACCAAGAAGAATTCTTGAGACGTCTCTGGTGCAAAATGGTGGCTTTATTAAAGCATGGGAACAGGACCCGTGGGCAGAGAGAGCTGAGGTTGTGAGGGGTGACTGACTATATATTATAGGGTTGGGGGAGGTAAGGAAAAGGGAGGTTTCAAAAGGATTTTAATATGTTAAGGAAGACTCACAGGATACTGGAGGCCTTGCTAATTGTCAAGTTAAGGTTGTTTCTCCCTCTAGCAAGGCATTACCATGAAGATAGTTGGGAGCTTCCTGGAAGAATCTCACACATGTCCCACCCAAGGAAGCATAACTCCCAATGATGAGGGAGCGGAAGGCCAGCTGAGGACAGGCAGAAGCTGACACCCCACCCCCCCATGGGAGATACCTGACATTCCTCAGGCACTCCTGGCTGCCCTAAAGGAAAAAAAAATAATTTATAGAGATTATAATCCTGCAAGACTTGAGTCTCCCTCAGTTTACAGAAGTTTTACCGATCTACAAGAACAAAGCATTTCTATCAATAACCAAGCTTCCAGAAGGGAATGTAGAGACCATTAAATGCCCTTATAACCTGCAGCGCATTGACAGATCCTTGAAGTGGGCAGAGTGTAATGTTTCTCCAGGAAGCCCCCAACTGTCTTCATGTTAATGCCTTGCTAGAGGGAAAAACAACCTTAACTTGACAATGGCAAGGCCTCCGGTATCCTGTGAGTCTTTTTTAACATAAAAAAATCCTTTGGAACCTCCCTTTTCCTTACCCCCCCAACTCCCAAGTATATAATCAGCCACCCTTCACAACCCCAGCGCTTTCTGCCCACGGGTCCTGTCCCCATGCTTAACCACCTATTTGCACCAAAGACGTCTCAGGAATTCCTTCTTGGTCGTCGGCTCCAGACCTCACCCCCTGAACCTCACCTATATTCCAAAACCCTATCACCAACAGATTGCTTTCCACCCAAAATACCTGCTGGAGGTCACCATTCTCCATGATGAGCTGTGCCCGAGGCAAGTTTCCACCGTCACCGAGCGATGAAGCCCCCGTTCTCAGCCTCCTTCTGGTCACCTGAACACACACGCCAGAGGGCAGCACCCCACATGGACCATGCCCCAGCAGAAGGTCAAGGCATCCCTTGCTGCGTGGGTGAGGGCTCCAGTCTCACAAGCCATCTTCCTTCGAAATTGGAGGAGAGGGTGAGCTTTGTTTTTCAGTTGCATTTTCTCCTTTCTCTTGAAAGGAAGGATCTGTTACCAAAAATACATGAACTGCTTCCTCATTACTATGTTGGAGGAAATTGTTTAATTATTTTACTGTTGCATCTGCATTAAAATGGCAGCCAAGAGGGGTGCCTGGGTGGCTCAGTAGGTGGTTTGGACTTAGGTCAGGATCTCAGGGTCATGGGCTCAGCTCCTCGCTCAGCAGGGGTCTGTTTCAGGATTCTCTCTCTCCCTCTGTTCCTCCGCCCCACCCCCCCACTCTCTCTCTCTCTCAAATGAAGAAATACTTCTTAAATAAAATAAAATGGCAGCAAGGAATGGGGGAGAGAGCCTAGGGGCCTTTTTGCTCCACCCCAGGGCTCCGGAAGTGCTTGGGGCCTCTGGAGGGTTTCTCCTGGGCTCAGAGCTTCGCGCACCCTGTTTAGTTTGTGCCTCTGCAGAGCCCAGACTTCAGGGACGTGGGGACTGTGGCAACCATACCAGAGCCATCAGGCGCTCCCAGCAGCCTTCTGGCAGGCGGTGGAAAGCGGCTCTCTTCCAGGGGTTGGGCTGCCTGCTGACTCTTCTGTTCTGGCCAACACCCATTTCTCGGCACCCTCACCCCCAGGGAGTGACTCCCCTGCAGATGACAGACTTGAGGACCCATAGCAAGTGACAAAAAATAGCTGCTAGGTAAACAATACATTGGGGTGGAGAGCATGGGCGGACAGGGTGCCCTTGCAAACACGAGAGTCTGTGCATACAAGACCCACCCACCCCCAACGCCCGCCAAGCTCTGCGTCAGCCTGATCACGCAGGCCCTGTGCCCTCGCTTTCCCCACACCGGGAGCTGAGAACCCCGCAGGACGGCCCCAAGGGGTCAGCTTTGCCTGGCTCTCTGAGCAAAAGCAGGTTGAAAATTTAAATCAGCTCTCCACTCAGCCTGGTGTGGATGAGGGAGGAAGGCAAAAGAAGGCTCCGTAAGACCCTTTCCAGACGTTCGTGCCAGGAACACTTCGTGGCCCTGAACAGTTCCCAGTATTTAGTATTTTCTTGATCTGTGGCCCCCTCACTGCAGACGCCGTACAGTGAAACACCATGACAACAGCGTGGGGCTGGTGAAGCCACATGCCCAGAGAGTGTGAGAACCCAGCAACACACCAACCAGCGGCTTGTTCACCTCACAGGAGAAGCTGGCTCAGGAGGTGGGGACGGAGTTGCCCTCCTGTGAGTTCTCTAAGTTCCGTGGGTAAGAGCGGCACCAGGGAGGAGGTGGTGAGCTGAGAACGGTGTGGTCAAGGCCTGACATGCACATCCAATCGGTTTTTACAAAATTAACCACAGAGGGCGCCTGGGTGGCTCAGATGGTTGAGCGTCTGCCTTCGGCTCAGGTCATGATCCCGGGGTCCTGGGATCGAGCCCCGCATCGGGCTCCCTGCTCCGCGAGAAGCCTGCTTCTCCCTCCGACTCTCCCCCTGCTTGTGTGCTCTCTGTCAAATACATAAATAAATAAAAATTGTTTTCAAAAAAATTAACCACACAAATATAATAAAATCCATTCTTAAAAAGTTAAAAGTCACTTCGTTCCCACCTATAACAAGTCAGCTTTTCCAAAAGTGCTCTAGGCTGTGTGAACATTCCTGACTGTTACATATTGGAAGAGGAGCTGTCTTGTTTCTGCTTTCTTGGGTTTATCATCTTTCCATTCACGCACACTAACAGCCTGCCGTCTTGTGAGTACGTGTGTGGCCTCCGCCTCTGTGGACATGGAGGCTGCAGCTCTCCACCAGCAGTGACATTCGTCATTTCCTCTCTGGTCGGATTCCCTGAGAGCATCCCCGGAGCAGGATTAATAACCCTCAGTGAATCTTCTCAGGACTGACATTGCGTAAGTAAGGCCACAGTTGGCTCTAGGGTTACTGAATGGTGATCACAACACCCAACAAATGTGTCCAGTTCATCCTGAAAGCACCTCCTGAAGGTCACAGAGACATCCCTGTCCCGGCCCCTGCCTTAGCATTGCACTGCTTAATTTCCAAATATAGGGGATTCCTGGTTATCTTCTGTTGTTAATTCCTAGCTCCATCCTACTGCCAACATTATCTGTGTGAATGCTGCCCTTTGAAACTTGTGGAGACCTTTTTACAGCTCAGCATCTGGTCCAATTTTGCAAATTTTGTAAATATTCCTCCTGTACTGAGAACTTTTGTGGTTTCTGTACCCTGTAGATATTTCCAGTTTTTCTCTTCCCCCCCCCCCCTTAAAACATAGTAAGTGTAGCTTTCCTATGATCTGTGTCCCATGACTTCAGTGTCTGTTGTTTCTGGGAATCTGTTCTAAGGTTTCTCTGTTCATTCTAGTCATGCGCTATTCACTTTGCAAGACGCTCGTGCCCAGGAGACACTGGGAGAGTTTGAGGACTTTGGGAGCATCGAGGGCATCATTTTTTCTTGGCACCTTGGGTCAGCCCAAGACTACTAGCCAATTTCACTATTTGAGGGTGTTTTGGCTGCCTAAGCAATGTGAATTTGGGCTGCAGGAACTTTCCTCCATTTTGTTCCCTGCTGTGTAGTAACTTTGCAGCTACTTTGGGGAGAAGGTTTATTACTAAGACAATATCCAGGATTTTCTGTTTTTTCACCGGGAGGAAAATAGCCCAGGCCACCTTCCTGAAAGTAGGTATCCTGGTTCTTTGGTTAGGTGTCTCCAGTGACCCACACTCAACAGAGGGCTCTGGACACATTCATTTCTCTGTGAATCAATATTTGCCCTCCAAAAGCTGAATTAATCTGAAGTAATTTGAGATTGTTTTTAAAACTACTCTGTACTGTAGAATGAGAATGAGGCCTGTTGCTTTGTTCTGATCTCACTGCTCTGGTGGAGGGCAGAGGAACATGACCAAAGCTTGCACTTCAGGTTATCATCACAAGACACATACAAAGAATTATGAATATTAAGGGTTTAATTAACATATCTTACTTGACAAATATATACAGTGTAAGAATCAATTGTACTAATAGCTTTCACGTATTCAGGGAGTCACCATTACAAGGCATTTCTAATAAACACAATATTCAAGTCAATACTGATCCAATTACTGATTAAGGCTGGAGCTGAGCATACAGGTATTATCTGAATAATCAAATCAAAATAGGCTTTGCTCTTCACTTTGTGCAAAGTATAAGTAGAAACTGTGTAATATTAAGTATTCAAACCTAGGTCAGGGCGCCTGGGTGGCTCAGTTGGTTAAGCGACTGCCTTCGGCTCAGGTCATGATCCTGGAGTTCCGGGATTGAGTCCCGCATCGGGCTCCCTGCTCAGCAGGGGGTCTGCTTCTCCCTCTGACCCTCTTCCCTCTCGTGCTCTCTCTCAAATAAATAAATAAAATCTTTAAAAAAAAAAAAAACCTAGGTCAACATAAAAAAATTCTCTACTTAAAAATTCACAAAATAGAAAGTGATGTCATGGACTGGATCTCAGAACAGAAAAAGAACATTAGTAGAAACTGACATTGACACTATTAATTAAACTCCAGACTTCCCAATTTTCTACTTTTATGAGGAATTCTTTGTTGTGTATAAATCCTTGTCAATGTTTCAGATTATTTCCTCAGGATAGATTGCAAGGAGTTACTGGTTAACTGATTTTTCTGGTCTGATCTTGTTAAGAATATGTTAAGAAACCGGGATCCTGGGTGGCTCAGTTGGTTGAGTGTCCGACTCTTGATTTTGGCTCAGGTCATGACCTCAGGGATCAGCTCCATGCTCCGTGGGGAGTCTGCTTCAGGATTCTCTCTTTCCCTCTGTCCCTGCCCCCCCCCCCCCCCCCCCCCCCCCCCTCTCTCCCTCTGAAAGAAAAAGAAAGAAAGAAAGAAAAAGAATATGTTAGGAACCAAACTTAGTTTGAGACTGGATTGGCGTGTGTACCATGCAGCTGACAGCAATCTTTCTGGTTTAGCATGGGGTATGTCTAGTTTTTCCAGATCCTCTGCTGTGGGACCCCACCATCAAGTCAGATTAGATAACAAATGTTAATTAGATAGCAAATGTTAGTCAGTTAAGAGTAAACATAAACGGGGGCACCTGGGTGGTTCAGTTGAAGCGTCTGCCTTCCACTCAGTTCGTGATCCCAGGATCCTGGGATGGAGTCCCGCATCACGGGCTTCCTGCTCAATGGGGAGTCTGCTCTCTCTCTCCCTCTGCCTGCCACTCCCCTGCTTATGCTCTCTCTGTCAAATAATTAAATAAAATCTTTTTTTAAAAAAAAGAGTAAGCATGAATGAGTGGGAAGAGCACCGGTAGAATCCCAACTTGAGATCACTTATTTATAAGGTGCGTCAATAACAATGTGTGTATCATAACTGCTATGAGTACCCACATTGCTAAAAAAAAAAAAAAAAAACCCAAAAAACAAACAAACAAAAAAACCAAAGAACCTTTAAATATCATTTATTCTGTCCAGCTTCTACTTTGCCCTCCATCCATGGTCTATCATAAGCATGAGCAGTTTGGACAGAACGATGCCTCCATTCCTTGGTTGATTGGCAGTGATGTTGAGCATTGTTAGGAATTTCTCAGTGTGTGTGGCAGACAGGCTTCAGGAAAAGAGAAAGACAAGAATCATATAGAACCAGCCCCACAGTCTGAACAAAAAAATCTCGGAGCATCAGTTGGAGACTCAATCATTATCATCAATACCATTATTTCATTAATGGCAGAGTTTCCCTGAGCATCTATTGAATATTGGGCTTGACCAATGATGGTAACTGGGTAAAGAAAATTATTTATTTATTATTATTATTTAATTTCTTTCTTTATATATTCAGAGGAATATGCCATGTAGATTTTATAGGCTAAGGGATCTTCCTGAGGCCTCATGTCTTAGAGTACCAGCTGCATTTTTCAGGCAATAATTTTTACATCTATCTTCTACTGTATATGCATAATTTTCTAAAGTTATTACTTGTGAACTAAAATAAATTTGTTTTGAAAAACCCAACTTTTTAACTGTTAGTACATCAACAATTTTACCAGCCTGCAAAGTTTTCTGCCAAACTTAGAGCATTGGAACCAGCTAAGTGCAGCCTACCTCAGCCACCTAAAGCCAGACAGGAGAAAGTCATATTCTGATTTTATTCACATCTTATTTTTCCAAAGTCTGATTCAATGTAGGCTTAATTAATTCTCTTTTAGACTAATAGCCACTGAATCATGCTCATATGTACAACACAATTCTTCATAAAATGCCCCTTTTCTGTTGTGTTCTGTTTACTGACACACAGCTCAACAATGAGCCACTAATCACTAATTCTGCACTACAACGTTTCTGTGATGGGTATGATGATGTCATGACGACTAGCAATCTTAAATGACAATTATATTGCTATTCCTCTAATCACGTCATCTCTAAAATTATACCTATGATTTTGACGAAGATGAACAGCCCAATAGATACTCTGGCACCACTGTCCCTTGCCACAGAGAGAGGAACGGCTTAAAATGACGAAAATTTTCTGTACCTAATCCTCAAGCCAATTGAAAAAAAAAGACGAAGACCTGCCACCTAAGCTGCAAATATTTGGAGTTGCCCAAATTGTTGTAAGTTATTCAAAGACAGGAGAGAAAGGGGATAAGGCCAGGAGGCAGCAGGGGTGAGGGAGGAGAATATGAGAGAGAGGAAGGGCGGTTGGGGAAGGAGGAAGCAAGAAAAGAAGGGAAGACTGGGAAAGGGGGAGTCATCTGGGGAAGAAGCTCTGCCCTTTCCCGTGAGTATGGGGGAGGTGGGCAGTGGGCCTCCAAATGGCATCAGTAAGCTACTGAGATCTGCGGAGAAAATACCCTTTAGAGCAGAAAGATCTTCCATTCTCCTACGTTATGATCTCTTGCCCTGTCTTTTCTCCCTGGCTTGGCTGCCATGACAACTGTCAGCTGATCCAGCAAACACAACCCTCTGCAGATCGTACCCTGGTGGCTCCCTTCCTGGAAGGGAGCAGCTGGTTTTGCTGTTTGAAATGCGGAGAGCCCCCAGGCCAACTCTTCCCTGTGGCAGCGAGTGCCTGCCAGGCACCTGGGAGAAAGCCTACCAGGACCACCGGAGAAAGGTAGGAAAGGGGAAGGTCAGCCCAGATGGCTCAGAGCGGGCGCCAGAGCAGCCCCTGTGGGCGCCAGGGCTTTCCCTGGAAACCAAAAGCTGATTTTATTTTCAGAGATGGAATGGTTGAAACTTCATTTCCTTAAAAGTTTGGTCATATATGTTGTCATACAATAAAAATGGACTGTGGTTTTCCAGTGCCACATTTTAGGACTCTGAATTACGGCACGTTTATAAAGTACCGAATTTTTCCTAAATGACTTGAAAGTATCTTAAGACACAGAAATCTGAGGGACCCTCTCCCCTATCAAAACAGCATATTCCGGTGGGATGTCCGTTAGGACATATGCTATTATTTCCATTATTTGATGCAAATGTGCATATCATTTGGAAAGGTCACCTTGTGCTTTTGAAATGGTCTGCCGTGGTGGTCTTATGCCCCTGAGATGTCAGGGTGCCACCCGACCGCACGATGCTCAGCTGGTGCTATCTCTCCATGTCTGTGTTCCTCGAGGTTGAGAAATGCTCTAAGAAAGGAGTACTCTGGGAAGGGGGTGTTGCTCTGTGTTGCTCTGAAGGCATCTCCCCAGGGAGGGGACCCCAGGTTTCTGCAGGATACAAGATCCAGGTGAGCCTTTCTACTCCTCCCGGGATTCTGCATGCCTGGGTTGTGGTGATGCAGTGGCCTCAGGGAGGTCACACTTACTGCAAGGCTGCTCTGGTACCTGGGCCCTGCACCTGCTGTCCTCCTTGGGAGCCCGGCGGTCCCAGGGCTCACCCTCACTTCCTCAGACCTCTGGACTTCCTACAGTCTCCTCTGTGCCCTCTTTTAGGAAGCACACCCCCATTGCTCTCTAGTTCCTCATTCTGCTATCTCATGTCACCACATGATTGATGTAACATATTTATCTTGTCTGGTTTGTTTCCCCCATGGGGGGGAGGTGGTGGCCGCATCGTGCTGCTAGGACATCCTCAGCACCTAGAGCACCTAGTGAGTCATGCTTAGCAAAGAGTTGATAGCAGTGAAAAATTGAAAGAGCGCTTATGGTAATAAGTTCAAAATCAACTGGTATTGCCTCTTTGAAGAACAGATAAGAATGTATATGTCATGAGGGTTTTGTTGTTCATGTGTGTGTCCCAGGGACTAGAATTGTCTCTGGGAAGCGGTAGATGGTTGATAAACACCCCCAATGTAAGTGAATAACGAGGCTCTGTGCCTAAGAAACTCTGCGATAAGGAAGGTTTGGAATAGTCATTGTATGAAGTGAGGGGCTGCTGAAGAGGGAAGACTGGCATTTGGCGTGGGACCCAGTGCGGTGGTGGAGCATGAAATTACTTTGGCTTGATGCACACCCCTCCGAGATGTCTCAGAAGCACATGGCTGCGGGGTCTAAGAGGGGAGTGCTGAAACACCCCAATACGGCATGGCCAGCAGCTGAGACATGGGCCGGGGGAACCCGTGACCCCAGTGTCAGGTGTTAAAGGGAGGGCCATATGTCTTCCCTGGGAGGGAAGGATGTGAAGACAGGGAGCAAGTCTCAGATACAGTCAACTAAGAAAGCTGAACAGGAGAGAACTATGGGTGTGGGATGGCGCAACTGGAGCCAGAGGGGCCATTCCAGGCTGGATGCCAGCAATCTTAGCAGGGGTTTGGAGGAGGGGAGGGGAAGGGAGAGGAGAGGAGAGGGGGGGGGGGGGGGGGCGGAGAGGGGAGGGGGGGAGGAGAAATGAGGGGAGGGGAGGGGCGAGGTCAGGACCGGAAGGTGCAGGGAGCTGGCATCGCCGTGAGTGAGGGGCCATGCGGGCCTGCAGCAGAAGGGAGAGGAGGGCATGGGGCCACACCGCCCTGCCTGGAGGCAGCTGCAGGAACCAACTCCAGTCTCACCAGCTGGCACTAAAACTTGGCTTAAAACAAATTCTTCTTCCATATTAAGGGTAAGGGGAGTTAACTCTTTAGAGTTACTTGGTTTCTTACTGTTTGGCTGAGAATCCTTGGGAACATTCCGAAGGGAGAAAAAGGATTTTCAGGAGCGTGCTGTGCCCAAAGCATCTCTAGAATGGAGCACCTTGTCCTCAGCCCGGCATCTTAACAGGGCAGTCTATCTCAGAGCCTAAACACCCACTGATGCTAAAAGCAAAATTAAAATGACCTTAATAAAATAGACATTGTTACTGATAGTTCCCCAACATAATAAAATATAAATGTCTCAGTCCTAAGACAGTACTTAATTAATAGGGAAACACTAAAGGTATTCCCTATAAAGTTAGAAATAGGACAAGGGTGCCTACTATCTTGTACATACCCGTTTAAATTGTGTTGCAGGTATTAGCAAGCAGACAAGACAACCCCATTATGCATGAAAATGCAATGAAATAGGTATTGTTTTTTTTTTTCTATTTGTGGATGAAATGGTTAAATATCTAAAGAACCCAGAAGAATCAATGCAAAAACAAATATAATTGGGAAAAATAATTGCAACTTATATCACAAAGGATTAATACCCTTATATATAAAGAACTTCTAAAAAGAAAAAGAAAAATGCAAACCACTCCACATAAAGATGGGCAAGATGAACAAAAGTTCACAGAAAAAGAATTGCAAATAGCTCTTAACCTATAAAAAGTTGGTCCACTTCACTTACAACAAAAAAATGCAAACTAAACTTGCACCATAATACCATTTCTCAACTAGCAGGTTGGCAAAAATCCCCCCAATTTTTGGCAGTGCTCTGGGGAAAGAGGCACTGCCCACAGTACTGGTGGGCATGGAGCAGGCACAGCCCCACGGGGGGATCTAGCAATTCCCAATGAAACTGCACATGCATTTAGCCTTTAACCCGCAGTACCCGTTCCAAAGGCACACTGGCAAAGATCTGAAAAGAAATTGCAAAAGATACTAATTGCAGCAGTATTTGTAACAGCAAAATTGGAGCTAACCCAAATATCCATCAAAAGCAAGCTGGGTGAATAAAGTTAGGATGCTTTCGCACAATGACATACTGTGCAGGTACAAAAAGGAACAAGAAACCTCTCTATATGCCACTGCAGAATTATGTCTAGAGCGCGTTATGAAGTAGAAAAGGAATGTGAAGAAAAATGTGTAAATATGCTACATTTCTCTAAAAAAGAGGGGATGACAGTATATCTATATACACATACATATCAACATTTGACACATACATATTGTGTATCCTTTATTTTCAGAAGTTAAAGGAGTGACGGTAAAATTAGATTGTCAACAGGGAACAGGGTAAAAATGACAGGGTAGAGCCCAGACCTCTTAGAAGAAGCAGTTGTTTGAGAGATTTGACTCTGGAGCCAGATAAATATTTCACATGTTGTAAAACAAATTAAACTTAAGAAGCATTCCAAAATATTGAAAATAAAGTGGACCTAAGTGTAGATGCAATTGCCTTCATAGCCATATTGAGAGGACCTACTTCAGTTGTGTTTATCTTTTCAGCTAATGTATTTCTTCTTTATTGTTGAAGTAGAGCTGACATACAATAGGCTGTATTAACCTCTGGTGTACAACATGTGGTTCGGTAATTCTGTACATTACTCAGGGCTCACTATGGTAAGTGTAGTCGCCGTCTGTCACCGTGCAAGGTTATTGCAGTATTACCGACTGCATTCCCTATGCTGTCATTTTCATCTCCCGGACTTATTTTATACCTGGAAGTTTGTACCCCTTAATGCCCTTCGCCTGTTTCGCCCATCCCCCACCCCTCTCCCTTCTGGCAACCACCAGTCTGTTCTCTGTATTTATGAGTCTGTTTTTTGTTTGTTCGTTCGTTTTGCTTTAAAAATTCCACATATAAGTGAAACTGTATGCTGTTTATCTTTCTCTGACGTATTTCACTTAGCATTGTACCCTCTAGGTCCATCCATGTTGTCACAAATGGCAGATCTTTCTTTTTTATGGCTGAGTACTATTCCACTACGTGTATACACCATCTCTTCTTCATCCATTCATGTATCAGTGGACACTTGGGCTGCTTCTACATCCCTGCTATTGTAAATAATGCTGCAATAAACATAGGGGTGCATGTGTCTTTTCAAATTAGTGTCTTCATTAATTTTCTTTGGGTAAAAACCCTGGAGTGGAATTACTGGATCATATGGTATTTCTATTTTTATTTTTTTTTTGAGGAAACTCTATACTGTTTTCCAGAATTACTGCACTAGTTTGCATTCCCACCAACAGTGCATGAGGGTTCCTTTTGCTCCACAACCTCACCAACACTTGTTATTTCTTGTCTGTTTGATTCTAGCCATTCTGGTATGAGGTGATATCTCACTGGTTTTGATTTGCATTTCCCTGATGATGAGGAATGTTGAGTCTCTTTTCATGTGTCTGTTGGCCATCTAGATGTCTTCTTCAGGAAAGTGTCTATTCAGATTCTCTGCCTGTTTTTTTTCTTTAGATTGATTGATTGATTGATTGATTGGACACAGAGAGAGAAACAGCAAAAGAGGGAACACAAGCAGGGGGAGTGGGAGTGGCAGAGGGAGAAGCAGGCTTCACGCAGAGGAGGGAGCCCGATGCGGGGCTCGATCCCAGGACCTGAGATCATGACTTGAACCGAAGGCAAATGCTTAACAACTGAGCCACCCAGGCGCCCCATCTCTGCCCATTTTTTAATCAGATTGTTTTTCAGTATTGAGTTATACAAGTTCTTTATACATTTTGGATATTAACCCTTAATGTATTTGTCATTTGCAGATATCCTCTCCCATTTGGTAGGTTGCCTTTTCTTTTTGTTGGTGGTTTCCTTCACTGTGCAGAAGCTTTTCATTTTGGTGTAGTCCCAATAGTTTATTTTTGCTTCTGTTTCCCTTGCCTGTGGAGACAGATCCATAAATATGCCGCTAAGACAGATGTCCACGAAATGTCAGTTTTATTCTTATGGACTATGTGTGTGTTTAGGGTGGAATAAAGCAAATGAGTAATCATGTTGATGTCATTGAGAACTGGGAATTTTAGCTCGGGAGGAGGGAAATGCAAAGGTAAGGCCCCTAAGCCTAGCTAAAGGGAATGGGGTTCTGAACCAAAGCTGGAAGGACCAGGTGAGCTCTGTCTATGGCAAAGGCCTTGAAAGAACAAACTGGTTGTAAACGAAACTCCTGGCTCCCAGACTGTGGTCTCTAAACACCATTTCCCGTTGGAAGAACCAGGCTCACTTGTAGAAATGGCAGATTCCAAGTTGAGATAGAATATATACAGATAACCCCATGTCACCTTGTCACTCCAGAAAACAAGGAAGCTGTCAAGGCTATTAGCACTGCTGGAAAAGCCAATCATCTCACAGGGCCACAGATGGGGTATGTTGAATATCAATGGTGGTGGACTGAAACACATCAAATAGATTTGAATCTTTGCTTTCCTGATGATGTTAAATAGGAACACCTTATTGGCCACCTTTGAAAGGGGCTAAGAACCAACTCCTAAAGAGAGCCCAGTACATACGCTGCCAAAATGAAGCTTGTCTTCATAGAATTATTCCAGCAAATAAACGTAGAATGAATGATGGACTTAGAATGTCTCAATTTTTCATAAAAACAGAGACAAGCAGACATGTGTACCTTGTGATAAAATATCACAGCACCACCTAAGGGATAGTCTTGCCAAGGAAAAAATCAAACCTGAATTTCTAACTATCAGTTTACAGGTGGTGCCAGGCGTTCTGTCAGCAAAATCCAGACTGAGAACTTCCACAGGACAAATTATCTGGTTTCCTTATAACACATTGCAAGGGGGAAATGGAGGGAGAAACTATAATTAAAAGAGATGCAGGGGTCAGGGCGCCTGGGTGGCTCAGTTGTTACGTGTCTGCCTTTGGCTCGGGTCATGGTCCCAGGGTCCTGGGATCGAGCCCCAAGTCTGGCTCCTGGCTCAGCGGGGAGCCTGCTTCTCCCTCTCCCTCTGCCTCTCCCCTGCTCATGCTCTCCCTCTGTATCTCTCTGTCTCAAATGAATAAATAAAATCTTAAAAATAATAATAATAAAATTAAATTAAAATAAATTTAAACAAAAAGAGAGATGCAGGGGCGCCTGGTGGCTCAGTCGGTTAAGCATCTGGCTCTTGATTTTGGCTCAGGTCGTGATCTCAGGGTCATGAGATCGAGCCCAGTGTCAGCAGGCTCCGTGCTCAGCCAGGAGTCTGCTTGAGATGCTCTCTTCCCTCTGCCCCTCCCCCTGCTCTCTCTCTCTCACTCTAAAATAAATAAATAAAGCTTTAAAAAAAAGAGAGAGATGCAAGAGATATATCAAGTAAGTGCAATTTATGGACCTTTTTACTTGGGTCCTAAGTCAAACAAGCAAAGGAGGAAGAGAAAGAGAGAGGGGAGGGAACAGTAGAAGAAACGTAGGCGGTGCCCGAATACCTAGTCAAAGAACTGTTGTACTTGCTGTGATTATGGTATCACTAGGATGTACTTTTAAAAGGTTCCCTATATTGTGGAGACATATATTAAAATGTTTAAGGCTGAAAAAGATTTGCTTGGTTTGCTTTGCTATTATCTCAGATGAGGGAGGGGCAGTGGGTGGGGGCAGAGTTGAAACCAGAGTGGCCACGAGTTGGTTTTGAGTGAAACTACATGGGGGTTCATTATACTATTTTTCTCATTTTTCTTTATGTTTAAAGTTTATACCATATTTTTTAGAAACCATGATTTTAAGTGAAAAGAGAAGCAGAGTGGTAATTACAGGTCAATACAATTTCCATAAATTTATAAAAAGGTAACAATAGAATATATGGGTTATAGGTGCCTTCCTAGTGCTAAAAATACAGAAACGGGGTGGGAAGGACACAGTGACTCCAGGGTGGGGGTGGCCGGGTGGTGCGCGGGGTGGGCAGAGACAGGATGTTGGCACTTGTTTATTCTCCATGGGGGGGGGGGTCTTCAGTATCTTTGCTCCGGTCTCAGTGCTGCCCACACTTCTGAAACGCGCCATGGGGGCACCAGTAGAAAGAGCAGGGAGGGAAGTCTGAGGAAGGGCGAGAGCCATCGGGACCCTCAGCTTCATGTGCACACTCGTCTGGCAAAAGCCTTCTGGAAGGGACAATGCGCACTCTCCTCTGCGGGCACTGGGCAGGTGAGGGTGGCTAGGGAAGCCCATCTGTGTCACCAGGGTTGCTAGGCTCCTGCCGGCGGCCGGGCTTGGCTGACTCCGCTGAGCCGTTAGGCCACCGGCTTTCTCGGGAGCCTACACAGTTGATTATGCTTCTCTCCAGTCTAGTTATCTCTCCATCCGACAATTCTTTAGTTACTTTTAGTTTTTATCAGTGATAAAAGTACATTTTCAAAAAATCAAATTGTACCAAAACACTTTGATGAAAAGCAGTGGCCTCTCCCTGCAGCAAAGCCCAATTCCGAGGCAGCCACGCTCAGCCCTTTTGGCAGTTTCTCCTGGTCTTGACCTCCATTTCTCAGGATACTATGCTCATTTACCATTTCTTCTCAACATAGATATAATCAGTGTTTATTAAATCAATAACCAGTTAGAGTGACTCTGCAAAACCATTTATTGTTGAGTCAAATTGTAATTATATCTCCTTTCTCTTACAATTTCTTGTAAGAGTTAATATTACCTTGTTTTCGTATTGCTTGAGTTTTCTATATATTTGTAGCTATTTTTTTTCAAATATTCCATCAGTCATCAAATGCTGAGGAATAAATTCTCAATACTCAAAAACTTCAAATAATCTTTCAGCCCCCCACCGCCCCCCCCCACACACCCTTTCTGCGGTCCTCCATCTTCCTGCTCCCATCTGGATGGCCCATGGTGCACTCTCTGGGCCCACAGAACTGATGTCTATGGGGCTCCCTTTGCTGGTCTCCCGTGTTGAAAAGAATTTTCCTGGATGCCATGGTTTTCTGAGTCTTGGTTTACACGTGATGAAGCACATCCCGCAGTGGCTTCCCAAGGACAGGTGCAGGGGAGGTTTTTGTTCCCTTGGGACTTTTTTCTTTTGTTTTGGGTTTTTTTTGGGTCTCTGTGCTAAAAATCCTTCTATTCTCCCATCACTCTTTTTTTAAAAGACTTTATTTATGTATTTGTTGGAGAGAAGGAGAGCACAAGCGGGGGAGCAGAGGCAGAGAGAGAAGCAGGCTCTCCACTGAGCAGGGAGCCCAATGCAGGACTCAACCCCAAAACCCTGGGATAATGACCTGAGCAGAAGGCAGACACTTAACCGACTGAGCCATGCAGGCATCTCCTACCATCACTCCTGATAGAAAGTTTGGTATAAGATTCTAGGATGGAAATAGCCTTCCCTCAGGATGTTAAAGGCATTGGTCCTCATCATAAGTTAGGGTTATATGAGATGCTGTAACAAATAGACCCTAAATGTATAAAGGCCCCAACACCCTCAAAGCGTAATCCCTGCTCCTGTTCCCATGTGTGGATGACTCTAGACCAGCCCCACTCACCTGTGGCTCCCCTGTCCATTAGGCTCTGTGACAATCTGGGTCCAGCCAGGGATGGGGGGGAGAGCACAGAAGGCACACCTGCTTCATAGAGACATTGGCCTAAAATTGGAACATCTGTGGTGCTGCATTGGCAAGAGCTCATCAGAGGGCCACACCTCAGTGCCAAGAGTCCTGGGAAATGGTGTCCTGTCTGGGCAGGAGTGACAGCTCGAGACTGTGGCAGGGTGAGCATGGCCAGCCCTCTGCTTCAGCCAACACCTTCTCTAAAGAACCCTGTGACCCCTCTGTGACCATGGGTATGGGCATGTGGGTGTTTCTTTCCAGAAACTTTTTGGAAAGCCCTCCTCTTTACTACTGATATTCTGACATTTTGTGATGACATGCTTCCATATGTGTCTCTTTGAGTTTATTCTGATGGATTCTTTCATTTTAGAGACTCTGAAAATTCTGTCCCCTTCCACTTTCTAGAAACCCTACTAGTTAGATGTCCCAGACCCAATATTGCGTCTCTAGTTTCCTTTTATTTTCTCTTCTGCTGCCCATCTCTCTATTTCTGGCTCACTTTTGGGATGTTTCTTGGTTTTATCCTCAGCCCCTTAATTCAATTTATTTCAGTTTTAGTTTTCAAGGACTATTATCAGTAATCATTCGTTTTACCAGAACACCCTTCTTATTGTGTAGACAAAACATCTTCTTTTGTCTCTCCACGGTTGTTACTTAGAGTTCACTTGACATTTTCCTCTGATCCTTTCAACATCTCTGTCTCTTCAAGGTCCCCTATTTTGTTTTTTTATTTCTCATTTTCGTGTTGGGAACATCCCTCCAGTGTCTGGAAGACAAAGTACTGGAAATTGACTGGAAGCTCTGCATGCTCTGATTAATCCAGTTTTGTTGGACTCCCCATGTCCGGGCATGTGGTCTTTGGGGCAGTCTGGTCTCCATGGAAATCTGCCTAGAGAAACTGTGACTTTTTAGGCATGGAACCAGGAGGAGCCCTGGCCCCTCCCCCCCCACTCCAGCCGCCCCTGCTGTGCCCACAGCCAGAGTCTCCTGTGCTCATATCTCCAGAGGCAGAGCAGACAACGGCAGGCATCCCTGCTTCTTGCAAAGACTCAACAAGGCCCCTGCTCTCAGCCTCACCAGATGCTCGTGGCTCCTGGCATCTCTCAGTGCTGAGCATCCCGGCGTTCTTTGAGGTGAACCCTGTCGTTCTCTATCCCCACCTCAGCTGCTCTCTCTGAGCCCCATATCAGTCACTCCCACTCTGTCTTCCTCCCCAGACTTTCCCCCAAGACGGAACATCTGTTGATGATTGTGCCTAAACCCGTCTGTACTATGATGGTTATAAAATGGCAATGTCCCCTTGTCCTAACTCCTACATTTATCAACTATAAGGAACAAGTTCCTTTCCTCCGTATTTGATGTGTATGACAAACGAGAGGGAGCAGCTAGGGAAACAGTGTATTCAAAAAACCTTGGTCAAAAGTAAGTGCTATAATAAGGCAAATTAGTGTCATATTTTTAATAACCATAATTAGCCTCAAATTTTTACCTTCAGCCCAAACTAATTGCTTCTAGAAAGCTGCACACAGTCACCCAACACAGGATTTACTGGCTACCCCCAAACTGCTCACCACCTCTCTTCCTGTCCTGTCACCAGGCATCAAAACTGCAAGCCTCGGGCCGTTCTTCACCACCCCTTTCTCCCTCACCCCACCCCACAGACACGTGTCCCCTGGAGGCCTGGCCCCTGCTGACCCCACTCCCACCCTCACCAGAATACCACTGCTCACCACCCCAGAGCCCCGGCCAGCCCACCTCTGGTCTTGTCTTCTTCCAAACCCAGTGACAGAGGGTCTCCAGGCCACATATGTAGTTGCGTTATTCCCTTGTCTCTGTTCTTTAGTCTTCCCCTCATGTTAGGGACCACGCACCCATTCCTGAGTGTGCTGTTCAAGCTACTCGCCATCTAGCTCCTTTGCCCTGTCCTGGCTCCCTGCACAGGGGCTCTGCTGAAACCGCTGCATGGCTCACTGGGTTTGATCCCCAGAGTGCATGATGGTCACATCATTTTAGACAGACTCAGCTGGTGGGCTTTCCCAACACTGTCACTTGCAAATTATCAGCTAATAGGTCCCAGTAGCTAGTGATCTACAAGCAAGTATCTAGAATATGGGGGAGGGGGTTCCTTTTTGTTGCAGATGGTAATACATATAGCCTTCATGCAAATGCATTTTAAAATACCACCACATTTTAAAATATAAATTTTCTTCCCTTGTTTGTACATTTTCTGATAGGAAACTGCAGAGATCATTTCGCAGTTAATCAATGTTTCAGGTGCTCACCCTGAACATATTGCTGGAGGCTCAGAAATTAGAGTGAGGTGGACAGTTTCATAATTCACTGTCTTAAAGGCCCCTGGCAGGCAACAGACTAGAAATGTCTGCTGGCACTTACATTTAATGAATTCTTATTCGGTACCCACTTAATTCTCTACTTGAAAACAACAATGCTAGCACATTTCCCAGGGCTGCCTGTTTCCCTCCAGGGGTTACTTGGATTCTGACTCAAGTCCTGAGCCTCATTCAGGACTATCTCTCCCAGGCCGCCTTGGAATCTTTGGTGCCACAAACAATCATCGGTACTTGTCCCCGGTGCCATAGCCCAGAAGCAAACAATCTGAGTTCATGTTAATTACCTGCTAAAAGTGTGCCTGGGGTCACACTGCCTCTCTGCGCTCAGGTCCAGGATGCCCAGCCCCTCGTGGATGCCCGCGCCCCACGGAGCCTCAGCCACCTCCACCTGAAACTCAAGAAACTGAAGGTAATCTCTGTTCTACTTCTCCGTTACTGGTGCAGCTAATGAGGAAACGTCAGCTCAGAAACTAGGGAAATGGAAAATGCAGGCTCAGTAAGGGATAAACAGTTCCTGTCATCAACGATGACATGCCGTGTCAGCAGCCAATTAACCTCATCTTGCCAGAATAGAGCTGGTGGGTGGTAGGTACACCGGGAGACTTCTCCAGTCTACCTGCTGTCTCCAGGAAGAGAGGCCAGGGCGGGCAGGAAAGCACGGTGGCATGTTACTCACTGCAGCTTTAAAGAAATCAATTAGTACCCTTCCTTTAAACAAGACCACTTCTTAAAATAAATAAATAAATAAAAGTAAATAAAAAAATAATAAACAAGACCATTTCTTGACCACCACAGAATATTTATTTCTTGAAGTGTAAACCATGAGTGAGAATAAGACTCTCATGGTTATGCTGATAGTAATACCCCCAAAGCTAAATGCTGTGTGCTCTCTCTGTGGCTGTTAGTAATGAGAGCTGAAGAGGGCAGAACTAATCATTGCCAAGCAAGCCAGCAGATCAATCAATTCTAAAACCTTAACCAAGAGGATTTTCATTTCCTCTGGGCTCCAATCTTCTCTTCTTCTCAACAGTATAAAATACCTCTCTTAAAACATGAAGTGATTTCCTCATTAGCATTACCGCCACAGAGTTTTGGAGAGTGACCTAATTTCACAAAGACTCATAGCATCCTCACTGTTACTTCCACTCTGAGTGTATGAAATCTGGCCCCATCCAAATGCATTCCAATTCACAGACAGACAAGGGAGCCTGCCCGTGTCACACAGGTTGCTGAAGTGTGCTCAAGTCAAAGGAAATGTGGGGTTGAAGGGATCCTCTAAATAAATCTGCACAGTAATAGCACGGACGTAGCTGGGGCTTCCAGAGGCTCCTTGTGTGTCTGTCCACAGCTGGAAGAGGAGCGGCTCGCCACCATCGACAGGGACAACCGCCTGCTGCTGGAGAAATTGTCCTGCATCCTGAGGACCAGGGGCCAGACCAACAGCAGGAACAATTGCACACAGAAGAGGTACCAGGGCCCCTGCTCTCTACAGTCAGCACCAAACCTGGCAGGGCCCAGAGTGTTCCACTCCAGGCCTGCACAGAAGAGCTGCCCCAGAGCCAGAACATGGGGTTCCCATCCTCCCTGCAGAGAGCCCTGTGCCTTTTCCTCTGTGGTGTGTGCATCAGAGTATTACCTGGGGCTCAGGCTAATTCCATACCCACAGCAGAACAAGGGCACCAACAGCAGCTCTGGGGGTCCCTCTGTGCAGTCCCAAGCCTGCTACACCATCTTCCTGGTTAACCCTCATACTCATCCCATGAGGGAGGGGCCATGGGGAAACTGAGGCAGCAGGCAGTGAAGGAACCTGGCCAAGATGGCACCTAGGAGGTGGTAGGAAGTAGGTTCCTGCCCCAGGGCCTGTGCTCAGGCAGTGCTCCTGCATTTCCATGTGCCAAAGCAGCCAAGGTTGTTGTTTTTCTGCCGGCACAACTCTGTGCCCGGTGTCTGTCTGGAAACAGCATCGGTCGTGTAACTCTGCGTCCAGGGTGGGAGGGTGGTTGCTCCTGTTTGTTACAGAAGAGCCCGGTGCTGGGGCAACTCTCCACCAGCAACACGGTTTTTACCCAGCAGGGCTCTCTGACAGCAGGCCTCCACCGTCTTTAGAATCTGCCTACAAATAGTTAAAGACGCTTAGGACCCTAAGAGCCCCTCTTCTCTAAGGCAAACAACTCCTGCACCCTACGAATCCCCAGAATTTGCTCACTGGTCACATCGCAAAACTTTTAGCCTGTGTCCATCTCTGAGAAGCTCAGAGTGGTTTCCAGATTTTGCAGTAAATTAAAATTTAGCTGACCCTCAAGCACCAGGAAGTGTGTCACATAGGAGGGATGCAGGGGAGGAGGGGATCCTGCACCCGCCCTGGGCTGTCAGGTGGAAGCAATGCGTCTCGGGTTCTCCAGCAGTGGTTCCCCTGGGGCTTCACTCCGGGGAGCTTGGGGGGATGGGGAGTGGGCCTGGGTGTCAGAAATGCCTCCATGTCCAGCCCCTGCCATTAGAAACCTGGAGTTATGGGTCAACCTCCATTTTCCTGGGACAGTTTACATTAGATTTGGAATCACTTCCTGCTTCAAAGACAGATACTGAACTTGAGTATAAAAATCACTGTTGAGTGCTACTTACCTTAAAGCTGTAATGAAGTAGCCTAAAGCTAATACTTAATTTCCATGCAACTCAATCCAGGACAGGATCCCACAGGGAGATTCTCCCACCCGCTGCCTGGATTCTCTTTGAAAAACTTAAGTCCCAACCAGCCTGGAGGTAAATCCACACCATCAAGTGGCTTCCCCCTCAGGACCTGCCTGATATGTCATACACAGGAAATGAGGGAAGAAGGAGGGAAAAGAGGAAGCAGAAGTGACCCCGGGGAGGTGCCAGCCAGTGAGAAGCACGGGAAGTGCCTGAGTTTGAACAAGGGAGCCAGACAGCAGGACTTCAGGAAGCATAAAAGGAACACAGGGGCCAAAGGGGGCCTGTGAAGCCACCCAGCTCCTCCCACACCAGGAAATTATCTCCACAGTCACATACCACCTCCTTGTCCTGCTTGGATTTTAAAGCAGTCAAAGACCCGCTTGTGCCCTTCCTACATATTTCTCTTTATTCAACTCCGGGCCGTGCACTGAGAGCTGAGTGTGGTCGCTTTGCATGTTCAAACTCAGGATGAATGCAGCTTCACTCCTGTGTTGAAGTAGAGAGCACCAAGCTAATTCACAAGGTAATGGTAGAAATGGTGTGTCTCTTTGTGATTAGTTTAATGGAGCCCCAGCAGGAACGAAAGTCAATGATTTTTATCAAGAATGCATCAATTTGAGCCTGATGGCTGGCCATTTCATTTCTCTGTCCTTTATTTAATAAAAGATACTTGTCAGGTTAACACATGGTGTGGAAGGGAAGCAGCCCAGAACACTGCAAACTAGCTGGCTCAGTTAGTATAGATGTACTAGCTACCTAACTACTCAACAGCAAAAGTCAACACTTTTGTGTTGTGTATAGAAAAACTATATGACCAACAATCGGGTTTTCACTCTTCATTTTATTTTTTTTAAAGGTTTTATTTATTTATTTATTTGAGAGAGAGAATGAGAGAGAGAGAGCACATGAGAGGGGGGAGGGTCAGAGGGAGAAGCAGGCTCCCTGCCGAGCAGGGAGCCCAGTGAGGGACTCGATCCCGGGACTCCAGGATCATGACCTGAGCCGAAGGCAGTCGCCCAACCAACTGAGCCACCCAGGCGCCCTTCATTTTATTTTTTAATGGCTTTATTGAGATTATCATTGGCATATGGTAAACTATATATTTACAGTGTTCCATTTGGTAAGTTTGACATGCTTTACACCTGTGAGAATATCTCCACTATCAAGATAATAACTACATCCATCCCTCCCCAAGGTCTCCTGTTCCCATCAATAATTACCCCACCGCTCCTCTTTCCCATCCTACATGCATCCACAATCTGCTTTTGGTCCCTATGGATAAGCTTGCATTTTCTGAGTTTTGTGTGAGTAGATCCATGCAGTGTCTGCATTCTCCTGCCTTTCGCCCCACATAATGTCATGGCTGAGTGAGTCAATAGACCATTCCTTTCGGTGGCTGAGTAGTGCTCGCTGTACAGAGCTATCATGGTTTGTTTATCCATTTACCTATCGGTGAACATTTGGACTATTTCTAGTCTTCGGCTATTACAAATAAAGCTGCTATGAGTATTCATGTTTTAAAAAAATTAAAAAACCAGTATCTCTGCCCAAGACTGAAAACGCAATGATAAATGAAGAATCTCAAATATGAGTCACACAGAGAAGGTCTTCCAAGCATGACAGCATAAGGAGGTCCCTGGACCCACTCCCCAGCAAAACTGATAAAAGGTATTTTTAAAATAACCATTTAAAGTTTATGGAAATGGTCCTAAGGGCAGACACCATATAAAGAAACATTCAGGGGCGCCTGGGTGGCTCAGTTGGTTGAGCAACTGCCTTCGGCTCAGGTCATGATCCTGGAGTCCCGGGATCGAGTCCCGCATCGGGCTCCCTGCTCGGCGGGGAGTCTGCTTCTCCCTCTGACCCTCTTCCCTCTCATGCTCTCTATCTCTCATTCTCTCTCTCAAATAAATAAATAAAAATCTTAAAAAAAAAAAAAGAAACATTTATCCAAGAAAAGCTGCTAAAATGTGGCAAGAACAGATAGGTTCCCTAGTACCTGAACTGGGACTCACTCCTCCCCCCCTTCCCAGCTCAGCAAGGCAGACTCTGTTCCAGATTGCCACAGCCAAGAACACAGGGCTCCCTCTCTCCCCTACTCCCAGCCGGAGAGCTTTCTTCCTGGAAAAGGCAGCACTTCGTCATTCATCATCCCGTCCCCGGCTGCCCATTACTGAAACCAAGTCTCAGATGAGTATGGCCCAGAGGTGGGGGCTCCTTTCTGCCCAGCTCCCACTCGAGAATGGAGGCTCCATCTCAAGTGTGGTGCTGCTGAGAATACTGGGGCCTGATCCCCTTGGCCTTGTTCATTTAGTGTAGTGATTCGAGGCCATGAAGGTTTATGTGTCCTCCCCTACTACAATGGAAGAGCATGCGGTATCACACAGAGAGAAGCTTGGCATTGTCCCCACTCTGAGCTCCAGAGCTCTGAGATTTTGCCCAGGGGATACGCATACCATAAAACAAATGGCTGCTGATGTCCCCTCAAAGTAACTGACTTCATTTGCAGCAGAGTGTAGGCAAGTTCCAAACTTCATTGGACATGAAATAAAAGACATCCACATTGGGGAGGAAAACATAAAGCTGTCTCTATTCACAGCTGATACGATCTTGCATACAGAAAATCCTAAGGAAACCACTAAAAAAAAGTATTAGAACTAATAGACAAGTTCAACAAGGCAGCAAGATACAAGATTAATATACAAAAGTCCATTATATTTTTATAAACTTGCAATTAACAATCTGAAAATGAAATTAAGAAAATTATTCCATTCACAAAAGCATCAAAAAGAACAAAATACTTGGGAATAATTTAATAAAGGAAGTGCAAAACCTATATTTTGAAAACTACAAAACATTGTTGAAATTAAAAAATATCTAAATAAATGGGAAAAAAATCCCATGTTCATAAATCAGAAGACTTCATATTGTTAAGATGGTAGTACTCCCCAAACTGATTTCAGAGTCAGTGCAATCCCTACCAGAATCCCAGCCGACTTCTTTGTAGAAACTGACAAGCGGATATGAAAATTTTTTGGAACTGCAAGGGACATCAAATTGTCAAAACAATTCTAAAAAGAACAAAGTAGGACTCGTGTCCTGATTCCAAAACTTTCTGTAAAGCAATGGTGATCAAGGCAATGTGGTACCAACATAAGGGCAGGTATAGATCAATGGAATAGAATTGAGAGTCCAGAAATAAACCCATGTGTCTATACCAATTTATTTTCAATAAAGGTGCCAGGACCATTCGATAGGGAAAGAATAGTCTTTTCAACAAATGGTGCTTGAACAACTCTTTATTCATATGCAAAAGAATAAATTTGGACTCTTCACACCATATACAAGAATTAACTCAAAATGGATCAGACCAAAATATAAAAGCTGAGACTATAAAAATTCACATAAGAAAACATAGCGGTGAATCTTCTTGACCTCATATTTGGCAATAGTAGTAGATATGACACCAAAAGCATGAACAAAAAAGAGAAAATAGTAACTTGGATAAGTTAGGCTTAGTCAAAATTAAAATTTTTTTTCTTTATTAAGAACTTTTGTACTTCAAAGAACAGTATCAAGAAGGTGAAAAGACAGCCCACAGAATGGGAGAAACTATTTGTAAGTCATATATCTGATAAGGGACTTGCATGAAGAATATATGAAAAATTCTTACAGTCAAATAACAAAAAGAAAAATGACTCAATTAAAAGATAGGCAAAGGACCTGAATAAATATTTCTCCAAGGAAGATCTATAAAAAGCCAATAAGCACATGAAAAAAAATGCTCAACATCATTAGTCATCATGAAAAGGCAAGTCATAGCCACAATGTGATACCACATTATTCCCACAAGAATAAAAGGCAGATAATAACAAATGTTGGTGAGGATATGGAAAAATTGGAGCCCTCATCCACTGCTGGTGGGAATGTAAAATGGTGCAGCCACTGTGGAAAACAGTCTGACAGTTTTTCAAATATTTAAACATAGTGTTACCATATGATTCAGTAATTCTACTCCTGGATACATACACAAGAGAAATGAAAACATGTCCACAAGTAAAACTTGTATATGAATATTCACAGCAGTATTATTCATAATAGCCAAAAATGTAGAAACAATCCACATGTTCATCAACTGAAAAATGAATAAACAAAATTTGGTATACCCATAACATGGAATATTATTCAGCCATTAAAAGGAATGAGGTACTGGGGCACCTGGGTTGCTCAGTCGGTTAAGTGTCTGTCTTCAGCTCAGGTCATGATCCCAGGGTCCTGGGATCAAGCCCCACATTGGGCTCCCTGCTCCGCTGGGAGTCTGCTTCTCCCTCTCCCTCAGCCCCTCCCCTCCACTTGTGCTCTCTCTCTCTCAAATAAATAAAATCTTTTAAAAAATAAATAATAAAATAAAAGGAGTCAAGCACTGAAAATACTACAACATGGAAGAACCTTGAAAACATTATGCTAAGAGAAAGAAGCCAGTCCCAAAGACCATATGTTATATGGTTCCACTTATATGAAATGTCCAGGATAGGTAATTTCACAGAAATAGAAAGTAGATTAGTGGTCGCTTAAGGTTGGGGAGGGGGGGAGGGATAGTGAGTTGATAGTTAAAGGGTACAAGGTTTCTGGGGTTCCTGAGTGGCTCAGTTGGTTAAGCAACTGACTCGATTTCAGCTCAGGTCATGATCTCAGGGTCGTGGATTCAAGCCCCGTGTCAGGCTTTGCTCAGCGGGGAGTCTGCTTGAGATTCTTTCTCTCCCTCACCCTCTACCCCTACCCTGGGCTCTCTCTGTCCTCTAAAAATAAATAAATAAATCTTTTTTTAAGAAAAGGGTACAAGGTTTCTTTTTGAGGGTGATGAAAACGTTCTCATTGACTGTGCTGGTTGTTGCACATATCCAAGATACTTATATGAGATCAAGAAGGAGTTTTCATCTTAAAAGAACAGGCCTTACAATGCTAAATAAAGTTCATTGCTAAGAAGATGGTAGAGTAGGAAGCACCAGGAATCTATCTCTCCACCTGGACAATTGCACAAGCAAAAACTGTGTGAAGTAACTGCTTTGGAACTCTGGAGTCTATTGAAAGCTGTAACTCTCAGGAGAAAGGCTTGGATGTAAAGTTGTGGTTAATTTCAGTCAATATCAGCTCTTAGCAAAGTAGCAGCTACCTATTGCCCACCTGCAGACTCATAGGTACTTGTGTTCCTAGAGCAGTTTGTGAGAGCCAAAGTAGGCCACAAAGGGCTCCTACCTCCAAATATCATGTCTCTGCTGTGATCACGGATTACTGCTTCTGATCACAAATGTGCAGATGAAGAGGTGTTGCACCTCCCCTCTTTGTTGCAAGACCATCCTCCTCCTGCTGAAGTGACTTCCAGGGAATTTAAAGGACCAGGGTCCTTTCTCTATCCACTCCTTCTCATTTCCACACTGCCCCCCCCCGCCTTTTTTTCCCTTTTGGGAGTCAGATATTAAAGAATGCCCAGAAAAAGGTTCAGAAAAGAAATAAGAAGACATTAAGTTTACACCTCAGGCTGATCCTCAGCACAGAGACAGCCTATGACAATAAACACACAAAAATAAATAAATTAATTAATTATAATTTTAAAAATCAGCTAGCCCTGAGGAAGGGAGAGAATCTTATTTCCAGAGCTACCACATTACTGATTCAAATGTCCAGTTTTCAACCAAGGCATGCAAAGAAACAGGAAAGTAATGCCCATTTAAAGGGGAAAAATCCATCAACAGAAACTGTCCCTGAAAATGACCTGATGTCAAATATACAAGACAAAAACTTTAAAACAATGGTTTTAGATGCTCAAAGAACTGAAGGAAGATGTGGAGAAAGTCAAGAAAATTATGTGTGAACAAAATAGAAATATCAAAAGGAGATATAAAACCTAAAAAGAAACCAGAACAAACTCTGAAGCTGAAAAAGTACAAAACTGAAATGCAAAATTTACTGGAGGGATTCAAAGGAAGATTTAAGCAGGCAACAGAAAGAATCAGTGAACTTGAAGATAAGCAATGGAAATTATCCAGGCTGAGGAACAGAAATAAAAAAGAATGAAGAAAAGCAGGCAGATCCTAAAGGACCTGTGGGACAGCATTAGCTGGATCAACATATGTATTGTAGGAGTTCCAGAAGGAGAAGAGAGAGAGAAAGGGACAGAGAGAATATTTGAAGAAATAATGGCTAAGAACTTCCCGAATTCCATCCAAGATGTTCAATGAACTTCAAGTAAGATGAACTTCAAGTAAGATGAACTCAAGGAGACCCATGCCAAGACACATTATAATCATACTTTAGAAAGACAAGACAGAGAGAATCTTAAAAGCATCAAGAAAGAAGCAAATCATTACATACAAGGATCATCAATAAGAGAATTAGCCAATTTCTCATCAGAACATTCAGAGACCAGAAGGTGGTGGTCTGATATATTCTGAGAGCTAAAAGAAAAAAATGTCAGTCAAGAATCCTGTATCCTGCCAATCTGTCCTTCAAAAGTGAGGTAGAAATCAAGACATTCCCAGATATATGAAGGCTGAGGGAGTTCATTACCACTAGACTTGACCCACAGGAAGTGCTCAAGGGAGTCCCTCAGGGTGAAATTACTAGTTGTGATACAGTAAATCAAAGCCATATGGAGAAGTAAAGATCTCAATAATGGTAAATACATGGGCAAATATCAAAGCTAGAATTATTGGAACTTTGGAATTCCAAATCTTATTTTATACATAATTTAAGAGATTAATTTACTTAAAAGATTTGTTATTTTATGTTTGGGGGCACATGATATATGGAATATAATTTTATGACATCAATAACTAAAAAGAATGGGAACACAGCTGTAAAGGAACAGTTTTTATATGAAGTTAATCTGGTATAAATTCAATTTAGAGTGTTATAACTTTAGGATATTAAATGCAATCCTAGTGATAACCACAAGTAAAATAGCTATAGAATATATGCAAAAAGAAACAAAATAATTTAAATGTTTTACTACCAAAAACTCAACTAAGCACAAAAGAAGATAGTAATGTAGGAAAGGAATAACATAAAGCTATAAGGCAGGGCGCCTGGGTGGCTCAGTTGGTTAAGCGACTGCCTTCGGCTCAGGTCATGATCCTGGAGTCCCGGGATCGAGTCCTGCATCGGGCTCCCCGCTCAGTGGGGAGTCTGCTTCTCCCTCTGACCCTCTTCCCTCTCGTGCTCTCTATCTCTCATTCTCTCTCTCTCAAATAAATAAACAAAATTTAAAAAAAAAAAAAAAGCTATAAGGCATATGGAAAACAAATAGCAAAATACCAGAAGTTCCTCCTTATCAGTAATTACTTTAAATATAAATAGATAAACTCTCCAATCAGAAGACAGAGATTGGCATAATGCATAAAAAACACATGATCAAACTATATACTGTTTCTAAGAGACTCACTTCAGATCCAAATAGATTGAAAGTCAAAGGATGAAAAAAAATATCTCATGCAAATAGTAACCAAAAGAGAGCAGAAGTGGTTATTCTAAGGCCAAACAAAATATACTTTAGATACAAAAATTTTACAAGTGACAAGAAGGATATGATATATTTAAAAAGGTTTAATACATCAAGAAGATAAAAAATTATAAACATTTGTGCACCTAAGTACAGACCACTAAAATATATGAAGCAAAATCTGACAGAATTGATGGGGAAATAGACAGTTCTACAATAGTAATGGGAGACTTCAATATCCATTTACAGCAATGGACAGAACAAACAGACAGAAAAAAGAAACAGAGGACTTAACACAACCAACCAACTGGATCTTACAGACATACACAGAACACTCTACCCAACAACAACAGTATACACATTCTTCTCAAGTGTATATGTAGCATTTTCCAGAATAGATCATATTTTAGGCCACAAAGTAAGTATCAGTAGATTTAAAGAGATAGATATCATACAAAGTACCCTCTCTGACCACTACAGGATGAAATTAGAAATCAGTACGAGAATGGAAAACTGTAAAATTCACAAAATTCTGGAAATTAAACAACACACTCTTAAACAACCAATAGATAAAAGAAGAAAATGTAAGGGAAATTACAAAATACTTAGAGACAAATGAAAATGAATGTACAACATACCAAAACTTATGGGGTATGCAAGAAATTGGTGCTAAGGAGGGAGTTTATAGCTACAAACACATTTTTAAGAAAAGAAAGATCTCAGGGCACCTGGGTGGCTCAGATGGTTAAGCATCTGCCTTCGGCTCAGGTCATGATCCCAGGGTCCTAGGGTCGAGCCCCGCATCGGGCTCCCTGCTCAGTGGGAAGCCTGCTTCTCCCTCTCCCACTCCCCTTGCTTGTGCTCTCTCGCTCTCTCTGGCAAATAAATAAATAAAATCTTTAAAAAATAAAAAAATAAAAATAAGTAAAATAAAAAAAGAAAGATCTCAAATCAATAACTTAATTTTACTACTTGAGGAACCAGGAAAAGAACAAACTGAATTCAAAGCCAGCAGAAGGAAGGAAATAATAAAGCATGCAGCAGAGAAAAATGAAATAAAGAGTAGAAAAAAAATAGACAATCAATGAAACTAAAAGTTGGTTTCCTCAAAAACACAAAAAATAATAAACCTTGAGGTAGATGCACTAAGGAAAAAAGAGAAAAGACTCAAATTACTAAAATAAGAAATGGTGGCACCTGGCTGGTTCAGTAGGTTAAGTGCCTGACATCGGCTCGGGTCATGATTTCAGGGTCCTGGGAAGGAGCCTATGCTGGGATCTGCACTCATCTTGGAGTCTGCTTGTCCCTCTGACCCTCCCCCGCTTGTGTGTATGTGTGTGTGCTCTCGCTCTCTCTTTCATTTTTTTTTTAAGATTTTATTTATTTATTTGACAGAGAGAGACACAAGCTGGGGGAGTGGGAGAGGGAGAAGCAGGCTCCTGGCTGAGCCAGGAGCCCGGTGCGGGGCTCGATCCCAGGACCCTGGGATCATGACCCGAACCAAAGGCAGATTCTTAACGACTGAGCCACCCAGGCGCACCCCTCTCTCTCCCTTTCAAACAAATACATAAAATCTTTAAAAAAAAAAAGATTACAGGAGAATACTATGAAAAATTATATGCCAACAAACTGGATGCACAGATGAAATGGACAAATTTATAGAACCATAAAACCTACCAATACTAAGTCATGAAAACAGAAAATCTGAATAGACATAATCTGCTTACTAATAGTAAGCAGATTGAATCAATAATCAAAAATCCCCCAACAAAAAAGCCCTGGACCCAATGGCTTCACTGGTGAATTCTACCAAATATTTAAAGAAAAACTAATACCAATGCTTGTCAAACTTTTCCAAAAAACTGAAGAAAAGGAAACACTTCCTAACTCATTCTGAGGGCAGCATTCCTGATACCTAAGCCAGACAAAGACTCCACAAGAAGAGACTGCATACCAATATCCCTTATGAACATTGATGCAAATATCCTCAACAAAATGCCAGTAAACCAATTAGCAGTGTATTAAAAGGATCATACACCATGACCAAGTGAGATTTATTCCTAGAATACAAGCATGGTTCAACATATGAAAATCAAATGATGTAATACACCACATTAACAGAATGAAGGGGAAAAAAGATACGGTTATCTCAATTGATGCAGAAAGAGCATTTGACAAAATTCAACATTTTTCATGATAAAAACACTCAACAAACAAGGACTAGAAGGGAACATACCTCCACATAATAAAAGCAATGTATGAAAACCTGCAATGGACATCATGAGGGTGAAAGACTGAGCTTTTCCTCTAAGATCAGAACAATCTAGGAATTTAGCTGAATAGGGATCAAACCATTCTGAACACCTATGAACTCAACAGGAGATCAAAGAGAATAGCAACAACTCTCTGAACAGAAAAGTGACCACTTACTGGAAGGTAGGACGTGAGGAGAAGTGAATCCAAGGCGATATTCGGGAGGATAGACGGCAGGGAAGGGGGCCTCCGTCGGCCGCTTCTGGCAAGTGATAGAGCAGCGGAGCATAAAATCGGAACTTGTAGAAGCTGGCTCCACTGAGGGACGTCACTCCAGTGGCTAAGCAGGGGGGTGGAACCCTCGTGGGACAGTGTGGTCTCAGGACCCTCGGGGTCACAGAAAGACCGGGGATGCCTGAGCACAGCAGAGCTCCCAGGTATTGGAGCAGGGAAGCCGGCTGCAGAGACAGAGCCGAGGCGCAGGCTCTCAGCTTGGGGTTGCCATAAACAGTGATCTGAGGCCCAGTCGGGCCACTGCTCCTCCAGCAGGGACCCAACAAGCGGCAGATCCGGGGAGACTCCCCTTTCTCCCCCGGGAGGGGCGGCACAGGAGCGCACCACAGGGATCTGCTGGGTTTGGAGACTCCACACGGGGTCGGGTGCCAGAGATAGAAACGCTCTGTCACAGGCCGGGTGAGCATGGAGTGTGGCCAGAGACCGGGGACACGGGAGTGACTGACTGCTTTTCTTTGGGGGTGCACTGAGGAGTGGGGCCCCAAGGTCTCGGCTCCTCCGGGCAGAGATTGGGAGGCTGCCATTTTCACTCTGGTCCTCCAAAGCTGTACCGAGAGCTTGCAGGGAACAAAAGCTCCCGAGAGCAAACCCGAGCAGATTGCTTAGCCCGGACCCGCAAGGGCGGGGCAATTCCGCCTCCAGCAAAGACATTTGGGAACCACGGCAACAGGCCCCTCCCCCAGAAGATCAGCACGAACAGCCAGCAAGCCAAGACCAAGTTTACCGATCAAGGAGAACGGGAGAACTCCAGCGCTAGGGGAATACTGCACATAGAATCATGGCTTTTTTACCATGATTCATTAGTTTTTCAAAGTTAGTTTTTTTAACTGTTTTTTTTTTAATTTTTCTTTTTCCCTTTTCCAACCAACATCTTATCAATCCCTTTTTGAAAAAAAGAACATTTTTATTTTTCATTTTTAGAGTCATATTCTATCCCTTCATGGTAGATACCCTTATTTTTGGCATATATATATAAGTTGTTCTCTCTTTAAAATTTTGAGATACAGTTTCTTCTAACAGATCAAAATATACCCTAAATCACTAGTGTATGGCTTTGTTCTAGTCTCCTTCCTGATCACATTCTCTCCCTTTTTTTTTAATCTTCTTCTTTCTTTTTTCAAACAACTTCTTATCTTATCAATTCCTTTTATAAAATCTTTTATACTTTTCATCTTTACAGTCATCTTCCATCCCTTCATTGTATCAACCCTTATTTTGTACATATATAAGTCTTTCTTTCTTTAAAATTTTAGGAGGCACTTTCTTCTAACAGACCAAAATACACACAAAGTCTAGTGTGTGGCGCTGATCTATGCACTAGCCTGATCATATTTAATTATATTCTGTTTTTTTTGTTTTGTTCTGTTTTTGTTTGTTTTTCTTTTTTTCTTTTTTCTTTCTTTTTTCTTCCCTTTCTTTTCCTCTGGTTTCAGGTGTTTTCTGATTTGCTTAGAGTATATTTGCTGGGGACGTTGTAAACCTGTTAGCATTTTGTTCTCTCATTCATCTATTCTCCTTTGGACAAAATGACAAGACGAAAAAAATCACCTCAGCAAAAAGAACAAGAGGGAGTACCGTCAGCCAGGGACCTACTCAATATGGACATTAGTACGATGTCAGACCTAGAGTTCAGAACCATGATTTTAAAGATACTAGCTGGGCTTGAAAAAAGCATGGAAGTTATTAGAGAAACCTTTCCTGGAGAAATAAAAGAACTAAAATCTAACCAGATCAAAATCAAAAAGGCTATTAATGAAGTGCGATAAAAAATGGGGGCACTAACTGCTAGGATAAATGAGGCAGAAGAGAGAATCAGCGATATAGAAGACCAAATGATGGAAAATAAAGAAGCTGAGAAAAAGAGAGATAAACAACTACTGGATCACGAGGGCAGAATTCGAAAGATAAGCGATATGATAACACGAAACAACATTAGAATAATTGGGATCCCAGAAGAAGAAGAAAGAGAGAGAGGGGCAGAATTTATATTGGAGCAAATTATAGCAGAGAACTTCCCTAATGTGGGGAAGGAAACAGGCATCAAAATCCAGGAGGCACAGAGAACCCCTCTCAAAATCAATAAAAATGGGTCAACACCCCAACATCTAATAGTAAAACTTACAAGTCTCAGAGACAAAGAGAAAATCTTGAAAGCAGCTCCAGAGAAGAGATATGTAACCTACAGTGCTAGAAACATTAGATTGGCAACAGACTCATCCACAGAGACCTGGCAGGCCAGAAAGGACTGGCATGATATCTTCAGAGCACTAAATGAGAAAAATATGCAGCCAAGAACACTATATCCAGCTAGGCGGTCATTGAAAATTGAAGGAGCGATAAAAATCTTCCAGGACAAACAAAAACTAAAGGAATTTGCAAACACGAAACCAGCCCTACAAGAAATATTGAAAGGGGTCCTCTAAGCAAAGAGAGAGCCTAAAAGCAGCATAGACCAGAAAGGAGCACAGACAATATACCATAACAGTCACCTTACAGGTAATACAATGGCACTAAATTCATATCTTTCAATAGTTACCCTGAATATAAATGGGCTAAATGCCCCAATCAAAAGACACAGGCTAACAGAATGGATTAAAAAATAAGACCCATCAATCTGCTGTCTGCAAGAGACTCATTTTAGACCCAAAGACACCCCCAGATTGAAAGTGAGGGGGTGGAAAACCATTTACCATGCTAATGGACACCAAAAGAAAGCTGGGGTGGCAATCCTTATATCAGACAAATTAGATTTTAAAACAAAGACTGTAATAAGAGATGAGGAAGGACACTATATCCTACTTAAAGGGCCTATCCAACAAGAAGATCTAACAATTGTAAATATCTATGCCCCTAACATGGGAGTGGCCAGTTATATAAGGCAATTAATAACAAAAGCAAAGAAACACATTGAAAACAATACAATAATAGTGGGGGACTTTAACACCCCCCTGACTGAAATGGGCAGATCATCTAATCAAAAGATCAACAAGGAAATAAAGACTTTAAACGACACACTGGACCAAATGGACTTTACAGACATATTCAGAACATTCCATCCCAAAGCAACGGAATACACATTCTTCTCTAGTGCCCATGGAACATTCTCCAGAATAGATCACATCCTAGGTCACAAATCAGGTCTCAATCGGTACCAAAAGATTGGGATTATTCCTTGCATATTTTCAGACCACAGTGCTTTGAAACTAGAACTCAATCACAAGAGGAAAGTCGGAAAGAACTCAAATACATGGAGGCTAAAGAGCATCCTACTAAAGAATGAATGGGTCAACCAGGAAATTAAAGAAGAATTAAAAAAAATTCATGGAAACCAATGAATATGAAAACACAACTGTTCAAAATCTTTGGGATACAGCAAAGGCAGTCCTGAGAGGAAAGTATATAGCAATACAAGCCTTTCTCAAGAAACAAGAAAGGTCTCAAATACACAACCTAACCCTACATGAAAGTTAGGTGTAGGGTTAGGTTGTGTATTTGAGTTAGAGAAAAAACAGAAAATAAAGCCTAAACCCAGCAGGAGAAGAGAAATCATAAAGATCAGAGCAGAAATCAATGAAATAGAAACCAAAAGAACAGTAGAACAGAACAATAAAACTAGGAGCTTGTTCTTTGAAAGAATTAACAAGATTGATAAACCCCTGGCCAGATTTATCAAAAAGAAAAGAGAAATGACCTAAATCAACAAAATCATGAATGAAAGAGGAGAGATCACAACCAACACCAAAGACATACAAACAATTATAAGAACATATTATGAGCAACTATATGCCAGCAAGTTAGATAACCTGGAAGAAATGGAGGCATTCCTAGAGATATATCAACTACCAAAACTGAACCAGGAAGAAATAGAAAACCTGAACAGACCTATAACCACTAAGGAAATTGAAGCAATCATCAAAAATCTCCCAACAAACAAAAACCCAGGGCCAGATGGCTTCCCAGGGGAATTCTACCAAACATTTAAAGAAGAATTAATACCTATTCTCCTGAAACTGTTCCAAAAAATAGAAATGGAAGGAAAACTTCCAAATTCATTTTATGAGGCCACCATTACCTTGATCCCCAAACCAGACAAAGACCCCATCAAAAAAGAGAATTACAGACCAATATCCTTGATGAACATGGGTGCAAAAATTCTCACCAAAATACTAGGCAATAGGATCCAACAGTATATTAAAAGGATTATTCACCATGACCAAGTGGGATTTATCCCTGGGCTGCAAGGTTGGTTCAACATCGGCAAATCAATCAACGTGATACAATATATTAACAAAAGAAAGAACAAGAATCATATGATCCTCTCAATAGATGCAGAAAAAGCATTTGACAAAGTACAGCATCCTTTCTTCATCAAAACTCTTCAGAGTATAGGGATAGAAGGTACATACCTCAATATCATAAAAGCCATCTATGAAAAACCTACAGCAAATATCATTCTCAATGGGGAAAAGCTGAGCGCTTTCCCCCTAAGGTCAGGAACGCGGCAGGGATGTCCACTATCACCACTGCTATTCAACATAGTATTAGAAGTCCTAGACACAGCAATCAGACAACAAAAGGAAATCAAAGGCATCCAAATCGACAAAGAGGAAGTCAAACTCTCACTCTGCAGATGATATGATACTTTATGTGGAAAACCCAAAAGACTCCACCCCAAAACTGCTAGAACTCATACAGAAATTCAGTAAAGTGGCAGGATATAAAATCAATGCACAGAAATCAGTGGCATTCCTATACACCAACAACAAGACAGAAGAGAGACAAATTACGGAGTGGATCCCATTTGCAATTGCGCCCAAAACCAGAAGATACCTAGGAATAAATCTAACCAAAGAGGCAAAGGATCTGTACTCAGAAAACTATAAAATACTCATGAAAGAAATTGAGGAAGACACAAAGAAATGGAAAAACGTTCCATGCTCATGGATTGGAAGAACAAACATTGTGAAGATGTCAATGCTACTAGAGCAATCCACATATTCAATGCAATTCCCATCAAAATACCATCCACTTTTTTCAAAGAAATGGAACAAATAATCCTAAAATTTGTATGGAACCAGAAAAGACCCCGAATAGCCAGAGGAATATTGAAAAAGAAAAGCAAAGCTGGCGGCATCACAGTTCCGGACTTCCAGCTCTATTACAAAGCTGTCGTCATCAAGACAGTATGGTACTGGCACAAAAACAGACGCATAGATCAATGGAACAGAATAGAGAGCCCAGAAATGGACCCTCAACACTATGGTCAACTAATCTTCGACAAAACAGGAAAGAATGTCCAATGGAAAAGACAGTCTCTTCAACAAATGGTGTTGGGAAAATTGGACAGCCACATGCAGAAGAATGAAACTGGACCATTTCCTTACACCACACACAAAAATAGACTCCAAATGGTTGAAAGACCTAGATGTGAGACAGGAGTCCATCAAAATCCTAAAGGAGAACACAGGCAGCAACCTCTTCGACCTCGGCTGCAGCAACTTCTTCCTAGAAACATCGCCAAAGGCAAGGGAAGCCAGGGCAAAAATGAACTATTGGGATTTCATCAAGATAAAAAGCTTTTGCACAGCAAAAGAAACAGTCCACAAAACCAAAAGACAGCCGACAGAATGGGAGAAAATATTTGCAAATGACATCTCAGATAAAGGGCTAGTATCCAAAATCTATAAAGAACTTATCAAACTCAACACCCAAAGAACAAATAATCCAATGAAGAAATGGGCAGAAGACATGAACAGACATTTTTCCAAAGAAGACATCCACATGGCCAACAGACACATGAAAAAGTGCTCAACATCGCTCGGCATCAGGGAAATCCAAATCAAAACCTCAATGAGATACCACCTTACACCAGTCAGAATGGCTAAAATTAAGAAGTCAGGAAATGACAGATGTTGGCGGGGATGCGGAGAAAGGGGAACCCTCCTACACTGTTGGTGGGAATGCAAGCTGGTGCAGCCACTCTGGAAAACAGTATGGAGGTTCCTCAAACAGTTGAAAATAGAGCTACCCTACGATCCAGCAATTGCACTACTGGGTATTTACCACAAAGATACAAATGTAGGGATCTGAAGGGGTACATGCACCCCGATGTTTATAGCAGCAATGTCCACAATAGCCAAACTGTGGAAAGAGCCAAGATGTCCATCGACAGATGAATGGATAAAGAAGATGTGGTATATATACACAACGGAATATTATGCAGCCATCAAAAGGAATGAGATCTTACCATTTGCAACAAAGTGGATGGAACTGGAGGGTGTTATGCTGAGTGAAATAAGTCAATCAGAGAAAGACATGCATCATATGACCTCACTGATATGAGGAATTCTTAATCTCAGCAAACAAACTGAGGGTTGCTGGAGTGGTGGGGGGGTGGGAGGGATGGGGTGGCTGGGTGATAGACATTGGGGAGGGTATGTGCTATGGTGAGTGCTGTGAATTGTGCAAGACTGTTGAATCACAGTTCTGTACCTCTGAAACAAATAATGCAATATATGTTAAGAAAAAAAAAAAGAAGAAGATAGCAGGAGGGGAAGAATGAAGGGGGGGAAATCGGAGGGGGAGACCATGAGAGACGATGGACTCTGAAAAACAAACTGAGGTTTCTAGAGGGGAGGGGGGGATGGGTTAGCCTGGTGATGGGTATTAAGGAGGGCACGTTCTGCGTGGAGCACTGGGTGTTATGCACAAACAATGAATCATGGAACACTACATCCAAAACTAGTGATGTAATGTATGGTGATTTACATAACAATAAAATTAAGAAAAAAAAGATCAGAACAATCTTGCTTTCAATACTTCTATTCAACATAGTATTGGGGGTTCTAGTCAGAACAATTAGTCAAGGGAAATAAGAGGCATCCAAATTGGAAAGGAAGAAGTAAAATGATCTTGGTCACAGATGATATGATCTTATATGTAGAAAATCTTTTTTTTTAAGATTTTATTTATTTATTTATTAGAGAGCGATAGAGAGAGAAACAGCATGAGAGTGGAGAGGGTCAGAGGGAGAAGCAGGCTCCCCGCTGAGCCGGATGCGGAACTCGATCCCAGGACTCCGGGATGATGACCTGAGCCAAAGGCAGTTGCTTAACCAACTGAGCCACCCAGGCGCCCCATTATATGTAGAAAATCTTAATGATTACACACACACACACACACACACACACACACACACACACACACACACACACAAACTGTTAGAACTGATAAATGAATTCAGCAAAGTAGCAGGACACACTGTCAATACAAAAAAAATTAATTGCATTTCTTTTTTTTATAAAGATTTTATTTATTTATTTGACAGAGAGAGACACAGGAAGAGAGGGAACACAAGCCGGGGGAGCGGGAGAGGGAGAGGCAGGCTTCCCGCGGAGCAGGGAGCCCGATGCGGGGCTCGATTATGACCCAAGCTGAAGGCAGATACCTAACGACTGAGCCACTCAGGTGCCCCTCAATTGCATTTCTATACATGAACATTGAACACTCTGGAAAGGAAACTAAAAAAATAATTGCATTTGTAATAGTCTCGAAAGGAATAGGGTACTTAGGAATTAACTTAACCAAGAAGGTGAGAGACTTGTATAATAAAAACTGTAAAACATTGCTGAAAGAGATTAAAGAAGACACAAATAAATGGAAACACACACCATGTTCACAGATTGGAAGACCTAATATTGTTAAAATGTCAATACTACTCAAAGCGATCTACAGATTCAGTATATGACTATCAAAACCCCAGTGACATTTTTGCAGAAATAGAAAAACCCATCCTAAAATTATATGGAATTTCAAGGGACCCCAAACAGCCAAAACAAAATCTTGAAAAAGAAGAACCAACCAGAGGACTCACACTGACTGATTTCATAACTTACTACAGAGTTACAGTAATCAAAACATCGTGGTACTGGCATAAAGACAGATACGGACTGATGTAACTCCCCCTGCTTGTGTTCCTGCTCTCACTATCTCTCTCTGTCAAATGAATAAAATCTTTTTTTTAAAGATTTTATTTATTTATTTATTTATTTATTTATTTATTTATTTATTGACAGAGAGAGACACAGTGAGAGCAGGAACACAAGCAGGGGGAGTGGGAGAGGGAGAAGCAGGCCTCCCGTCGAGCAGGGAGCCCGATGCAGGGCTCGATCCCAGGACCCTGGGACCATGACCTGAGCCGAAGGCAGACGCTTAACAACTGAGCCACCCAGGCACCCTGATAAATAGAATCTTTAAAAAAAAAAAAAGAATTGTTCCTCACATATAATCTTATATCCTGAATTTTTTCACCTAACATTAAATGAAAAGAATGTTTACACCTCATTCAAATGTTTTCTTGAACATCACTTGATGTGTTCATCACCTGCTCCCAGAGCGCAGCCCCGCCATCGAGGTCCTCCGTCCCTTAGCAGCTGGCCTCTAGGTGAGTGCAGAGCCCTCCCTGCTGTAAACAGTGCTGCAATGCACTTGACGCACCAGTACTCATGCAGACCTTTTCGAGTGCGGCGCTTTTTGTGTCGGATGCAATTGCTGGGATTTTTCACTGTTTCTGACCTGCAAAAGTGTCCGTTTTGTTTGATCGAATCTAGTGCAAGGCCCTCGTGCGTGGCTTTCTGCAGTGTGTGCGGTGGAGTTCGCTCCTCTCCAGTTGCAGCTCTTCCCACTGTCTCTCCTTTCTGATTGCTCTCTTCTACTCCCGTCTTGCCCTTGGGTCTCCCAAGCACCCATCAGTGCTGGGCCCCTCCGACCCCTACCCTCTCTCCACACCACTCCCTGGCTGCACGTTCCTTTACACATCCTGTCTTTAGCCCTGTTGCCCCCCGCCCACCATCAGCCTGATAGGTGATTCTTTTTTTTTAATTTAAATTCAATTAATTAACATATAATGTATTATCAGTTTCAGAGGTAGAGTTCAGTGATTCATCAGTCTTTTTTTTTTTTGCTATGTGATTGAATTTATTATAAGAACGGTAAGAGAAAATGGGATTGTAGAAAGAAAGGAGACAGCTGGATAGGGATTTTCACAGACAGAGACACAGCGAGAGAGGGAACACAAGCAGGGGAAGTGGGTAAGGGAGAAGCAGGCTTCCTGCGGAGCAGGGAGCCCGATGCGGGGCTCGATTCCAGGACCCCGGGATCATGACCTGAGCCGAAGGCAGACGCTTAACGACTGAGCCACCCAGGCGCCCCTGATTCATCAGTCTTATATCACACCCAGTGCTCATTGCATCACGGGCCCTCCTTCATGCCCATCCCCCAGCCACCCCATCCCCCCAGCCCCCTCCCCTCCAGCAACCCTCAGTCTGTTTCCTAGAGTTAAGAGTCTCTTACGGTTTGTCTCCCTCTCTGATTTTGTCTTGTTTTATTTTTTCGTCTCTTCCCCTATGATCCTCTGTTTTGTTTCTTAAATTCCACATATCAGTGAGATCATATGATAATTGTCTTTCTTTGATGGACTTATTTCGCTTAGCATAACACCCTCCAGTTCCATCCACGTCGTTGCAAATGGCAAGATCTCATTCCTTTTGATGGCTGCGTAATATTCCATCGTGTATATATACCACATCTTCTTTATCCATTCATCTGTCGATGGACATCTGGGCTCTTTCCACAGTTTCGCTATTGCGGACATTGCTGCTATGAACATTGGGGTGCAGGTGCCCCTTCGGATCACTCCATTTGTATCTTTGGGGTAAATACCCAGGAGTGCAATTGCTGGGTCATAGGGTAGCTCTATTTTCAACTTTCTGAGGACCTTCCATACTGTTTTCCAGAGTGGCTGCTCCAGTCTGCAGTCCCATCAGCAGTATAAGAGGGTTCCCCTTTCTCTACAACCTCAAGAACATCTGTTGTTTCCTGACTTGTTAATTTGAGCCATTCTGACAGGTGTGAGGTGTATCTCCTGGTGGTTTTGATCTGTATTTCTCTGATGCTGAGTGATGGTGAGCATTTTTTCATGTGTCTGTTGGCCATTTGTATTTAACAGGTGATTCTACCTCAGTGTCCCACCTAGTAAGACCTTGTGCTCAAGATCCACTACCCATTCTCTGTGACTCTGGGCAAGTTTTAACTTCAGTAAGGCTAACACTAGTGCAGCACCTAGCTCTAAGGATGAAATGAGATAACCATAATTCACAGACAGACTCTAAGATACACACACCCCTTAATTAATGGCTCTGAAGTGGGAATGCATCTTACAGAGCATGGCATGGCATAGCTTTGCTGAAGGCAATTTTTCCTTCTTGGCGGCATATACAACAATGGACGGCACCTGAATCCCTGCAATGAGTTCCCACAATACCCCCTCCACTCCCATTCTCTCATCTCTTCTCGCCCTTTCTCTACAGTGGTCGCTTTGAAATGTGGAAACGTGCCTCACAGCCATTCTGTGGCTCCCTGTTGCCTTCCAGGTAAGCCGGAACTCCGAGAGCTGTACCTGGCCCTGCAGAGTCCAACCTCTGCAGACCTCCTAGATGCACCTGCCCCCGGGGATGTCCTTCCTCTGCTTGCTTGCCCCCTCACACCACTATCATTTCAGGGTTCTGTCCCAGCATCCCTTGTTACCTCTTGCCACTGCCCTCAGGAAGTCTGAGCGTCCCCACCCCTGTGCCCCCAGTGCACTGCCTACTGTGCTGCATTTTCTCCTCTGCACCTTCACTGTGTCTGCACGCCCTCTTCCCTGCCTGGGCTGTGAGGTTGCTGCTCACCTCTGAAGCCCAGCACCTCCCAAACAGGGCACCTAGAGCAGGACAGGCTACCAAATGTTTGTCAAAGAAGTGAACCTGAGTAAACACTCCTTCTCTGGGACCCCTTCCTGCCCTGTGGGCACTCAGGCCCATTCTCGCCAATGCAGAAGGAGGGTTCTTTTTTTTTTTTTTTTTAAAGATTTTATTTATTTATTTGAGAGAGAGAGAGAATGAGAGATAGAAAGCACGAGAGGGAAGAGGGTCAGAGGGTCAGAGGGAGAAGCAGACTCCCTGCCGAGCAGGAAGCCCGATGTGGGACTCGATCCCGGGACTCCAGGATCATGACCTGAGCCGAAGGCAGTCGCTTAACCAACTGAGCCACCCAGGCGCCCCAGAAGGAGGGTTCTCACAGGCTTTAACTCTGTCAGTATTTCAAGAACTATCTGCACTGTTTTTTGGAGTGTAAACAAGGGGAAAAGAGAACAGGAACTCCGCAGAGTGCAAAGAGAAAACAAAACCATTCTGGAAAGGACCAGAAGCCCCGAGCTATCGTCACACAGAGCCCAGAGGTAGCAGGATATCTGGACGCTGGCGCAGCGTGTCCTGGGAGACTGCAGACATGCACAGTGACAAGGTATCTGTGGTTGCTTGTTTGTTTTAAATACACAGCTATTTGAAATTTCCATTTGCTTCATCAGATTTATCACTCATTTGGACTCACTGATTCTTTGTTGTTTTAGGGCATTTTATTCTATTATCTGCAAGCATTTGCCAAATGGTCATATCCTAAAAATAGATGACACAGAGCAATCACTCAACTGATGAATTCATCCATTTCCTCACACAAAAAATTATAAGGAGATGAAAATGAACTCAACTGATTGATTATAGGTTGAGGGAGAGAGATTTGGTGAAAAATAATAACTTAGCAGAATAGTATGCATAAAATATCACTAGGAAATCATGTGACAATCTTGAATTAGCTGTAACCACTGTGTCCAGAGAGGCGAAGAAAATTAATAATTTGAAAAATTTGCCAGATAACTTAAAATCTAAACTCTCTCTCTTCATCTTATTCTTGTTGCTGGCAAAACCATAATTTTGAATGAAGAAAAATAAGATTTTAATTTTGTCATTAATTATCCTGCTTATTAATGTCCCAATAAATCAAATTAAAGACTTGTAAAATCTTCACTTATTCCCCACACCTGTGTATATAGCCACTGTGTTGTGGGACATTTCAGCAGATTGCTCTCCCTTGAAGTCTAGTTCATTGTAAGAAATTGCATAGGCACCAAAGTTTAAATAAACACCCTCAGCCCCAAACCCCTGCCCCTGAGCATGCCCCATGCCCCAGGCCCCACGGGCCCCCAGCCCAATCCCTTCCTTCAAGGGCCCTGTTCCTTTAAGTAGCTGCTGGCCCCACAGACATCTGCGTGGGCAATGGTAGGGATGTTGAGAAGCCCCAGCTTGCCTCCCTGCTTGCTTTAGAAATTTCTTACAGAATCCTGAGGCACGGATGCATAACTAACAATTTTCCAAAGATGCATAACTAATAATTACTAATTACTGAGGCATTCAGAAAATCGAATTTATTTTTCAATTTACATTGAAATCTCGAATATTTCATTTCAAATCTTTTTTTTTTTAAGATTTTATTTATTTGAGAGAGAGAGAGTGAGAGAGAGGGAACACAAGCAGGAGGGAGGTGTAGAGGGTGAAGCAGACTCCCTGCCGAGCAGGGAGCCCCATGTGGGACTCCGTCCCAGGACCCTGAGATCTTGACCTGAGCCGAAGGCAGACACTTAACTGTCTGAGCCACGGAAGCGCCCCTCAAATCTTTATTTTTAATTACAAGACTAATGTTTGTTTATTGTGAAAAATCAAACGTCAAACAGCAAAGTGTATAATTAAAAGGTGGGGATTCTCTTGGACTGAACTCCTCAGAAGTAAACTCTGTTAACTTGCTATGGAGCATTGACTTTTATTCATGATGTATATATATTTGTTTCTTTAAACAAAAATGGGATCATACTCTATTCAGTTTTCTGTAAATTGCTCATTTTATTCTATTATGTATCATGGAAATAGTTTCATGTCAGTACATGAAGATCTTCTTCATTCCTTCTCAGCAGTTGCGAAGTAACTTTTGTACAGATATGCCCTCATTCATTATTTCTGTATTAGTTCTGTAACTTATGTGCCTAAAAGTAAAATCGTTCAATCAAAAGGTATGCACATTTAATTTTTCGATACTAACAAACAGACCTCCAAAATGGTCTAGCAACTTGCACCTACTTTGTAGTGGCTTCAAAGCACCTGTTTACATCTTGACAATGCTTAGGATTATACATATTTCAGAATCTCCTTCCATCCAGCTTCTTCTATGAATTAACTGTCTGTTCATTTTAAACTGGGTGTGTCCCTTCTAATTGTTAATATATAGTGACTGTTTATATATTATCACTATTTGCTTCTTTCTATTATCAATGTCACAAATTTTTTTGCCACATTATTATCATTTCACCTAAGTTTATTTTACGGTAGCCAAATCAGCTGCTGTTTTCCTTTATGGGATCCGATTCTAGTGCCATACACAGAAAGGACTCTCTCAAGTTACGATTGGAAAAATATTCTCCTATATTTTCTCCTAATACAGTTTTCTTTCTTCACTTTAAATCCTTAATTAATTCAGAATTTAATAAATATGGAATTTTTGTATGTTGTATAAGTTAGAGATCAAAGTTCATTTTTTCCAAATTTATTGTAAGTTAAAAAAACCAGTTTGCAATATCAAAAATTTTCACACTCTGCTTCACACCAGCTACTGTGCGGAGGCTTCCTTCGTCTTCCCGCCGGGGAGCCGCGAATTTCCGCACACCCTCACTGCAGGAGGGAGGGAGGGAGCACCCCCTCCCCGCGGCGGGAAGGCAGGTCTCAGCCCCGGTCTCTGCGTCCCGGGCCTTTTCTCCCGCGCCTCGCGGCTCTCTGGCGCCGCTGCCTCTGCTGCCCTCCTGTGGTTGGTCTCTGCAGGCTCACTTGTCCGTTGACCTCGTTCTATGCCTAATTGTGCCGTTTTATTTCAGGTTTGGGTCCTCAAGCCGAGCGCTGTAATTTTGCTTTTTACCCTAGTCCCAGAAGCTTTTCCCCTCTGTTTTATCCATTTATGTTTATTGATGTAAGTATCCTGTTTGCTCTTGTTTCTGCTTTTTTCTTTGTTTTGTTTCCTTTCTTTTTCCTCCATTATATTGTTTTCTTTAACAAATGTCAAGAAAATGCTTGGAACCTATGTTTCAAATCCATCTTTCATTATTTACTTTGACTCTCTTGAAATTCCCCTTTTGCATAACAGGAAACAGATAAAGCCCAAGGGCAGAGGGAGATGTTGAGATAAAGTAAAACAAAGGGAGGGAAAACAGAAGCTCCTAGAAATAGGGTTTCCTGCAGCAGCAGCCCAGAGACTGCACTTCGTTTGAAGTATCAGCTTGATGCACCAGCTTAATGCAGTCGGGAAATGGTACCTTGGCGCAGAAGCACTTGGGGTTCCGACAAGACCAGACCCTAGGGATCCAGGCCTCCTGGTGAGGTGATCCCTGTTCTCCATGGAAAGACAAACACCGATAGCCTAAGGAAACAACTCATTGCCTCTGGATCCCAAGTCAGAAAGAACTGTGGTCTGAGTGTCCCAAATCAAAAGACAGCTCTGTCGCAAGCAGCTTGCACACCCGGTTTTAAGTTCCCAGAGCTTTCAGCCTCCACGTGTCTGTGTACAGGAGGAAGAGGGTGACAGGCACAGGGGCAGAGGGAAGGACACCAGCTATGGGACTCCTCAGTCAAAAGTCCCTTCCCTGCTCTTGGGTCTGATGGCTTGAAGTAGAAGAACTTTAAGGGTATGCTTGTGCTTTTCCCTGACAAGCCGCTACCTCCTAGCCTTGGAAATATCAGGGCATTAGCACAGAGGTGGGGATGCCGTAACAGGACACTTTTTGTGGGAGGGCTCTTCCCTTCAGAAAGAAAACCAAAATCAAGCTCTTTGAAAACTCCAGGGTTAGGGAGAAAAGAGCTGTTTCAGAACTTCGGAAAAAGGTCCCAAAACCCACAATAGCCCTCCTTGACCAGCTATCTGAGGACCAGACACCCCTCCCTGATGTCTGTCAGCTGGGTCTGGGACTTGTGCTCATCTGGTACGGACAGGATATACCATAGTTTACTTTTAAAATCCCAGAAATATGCCTCTCATTGATTTGACAGAGAAAACCGCTCTTCTCCCCGAGAGAGAGCCTGGTTCCATCTCTTGGAGCAGCATCTCCTAAAGCAACACTTACTTTCTTAATTTGCTGGATGGCTGCACAGTTAGCTCTTCTGGAAGCCTCAGCCTTTTTTTTTTTTTTCCTAGTTTGAATATTAGCTTGTAAAATATCTAAAATATTTTGAAGGAAGGATTTCAACTACTCTCCTCATTTATCCCTAACTCCAAAGAGAAATTACTTAGCTAACTTGGTACCTGTTTTTACCCAGAGAGGGTAACATTTCTTTTTTTTTTTTTTTTAAGATTTTAGTTATTTATTCATGAGAGACAGAGGAGGAGAGAGAGAGAGGGAGAGAGAGAGAGAAGCAGAGGGAGAAGCAGGCTCCCAAGGAGCAGGGAGCCCGATGCGGGACTCGATCCCAGGACCCTGGGATCATGACCTGAGCCGAAGGCAGACGCTTAACCATCTGAGCCACCCAGGCGCCCGAGAGGGTAACATTTCTATAAGGTCATCCCACAAAGCTCATTAGCCGAGAAACAGACTCTTAACTACAGACGACACACTGGTGGGCACCAGAGGGGAGGTGGGAAGTCTGGGGGGGGCAGGGGGGATAAGGGTTGGGGATGAAAGAGGGCACTTGTCCTGATGAGCCCTGGGTGATGTGTAGAACTGTTGGATCACTACGTTGTACACCTGAAACTAATATTACAGTGTATGTTAACTGGAATTAAAATAAAACTTTAAAAAACAATAAAATTCATTAGCCATCCTGAAATCTACAGGAACCCTCAGTTAACTGGAAGTATGTATTCCTCAAATTCAGTGCCCCAGCCCCAAATAACCACACACATGAGAAGGAAACACAATGAAACCCACGCCAGAGTCATAGGGAGCATCAGTCAAAAGTTGATACAAGTTGTGCAGAGCAAGGTGCTGGGAGCAGTGGGCGTGAGGCTGGCGCCAAGCTTGCTCAACCGGTGAACCTCCATTTCTCACTTGCAAGGAGAGGATATGAACCACGTCCCATAACCCAGGTCAGGGATAAACGAATAACAATTGAAAAAATGGTGCCTGACATTTACTTAGCAAGTACTGAAATATTATTTCTTTCTTTCCTTCCTTGCCATATGCATCTTCCACACAGAATAAAAACATTAACTAATAAAAAAAACAGCTAACTTGAAAAATTATCACACCCCCATGGTCACTGCTGCATTATTCACAGTAGCCAATAAATGGAAACAACCTAAGTGTCCACCACTTAGGAAAAAAATGTGGTACACACACACATTCACCCACATATCCACACACATGTACACACATACATAAACACACACACGCACACACACGCACACACATCCATATGCACACACCCATACACACACACATCCACACACACGTACACATATACATAAACACACATACACACATACACACAACCATACACACATCAACACATATATGCACACATATGCACCCATACAGATACATCCAGACACACACATCCACACACACTCACATCCATCCACACACACACACGTATACATGTACATAAATACACACATACATAAACACATATACACACTCACACACATCCACACACACACATAAACACACACACAATGGAACATACACACACAATGATGGCATATTACTCAGCCATAAAAAAGAATGAAATCTTACCATTTATGACAACATGGATGGACCTCAAGGCCATTGTGCTAAGTGAGACAGAAAAACAAACACCATACAATCCTCCTTATATGTCAAATCTAAAAACAAAACAAAACAAGCTAAGAGATAACAGAGAACAGACTGGCAGTTGCCAGGGTGATAGGGGGGTGGATAGACAAAGGGGGTCAAAGGTGAAAAAAATAGTAAAGACAGAGCATTTAACATTTCTGCAAACCTAAATTCTGTTCATAGAAAATCATTCAAGGAAACATGTGATCATTTTTGGTTTGCAGTTAGAGCCAGAAGAGAATTCAATAGGTTCTTTTTAAAGGTTTTAACCATTTAAGATATTGGAAAAAACTTTAATGTGGCTTATTTCAAGCCATAGAAATCTGTTACTATGTTCATTGGGGTGGCTTTCAACTTACACCTTGACTAGTATGTAAGTTTGGATAATATTTTGTGATCATCTTGGCCTTCCCTTGGTGGGTTCTTTGCCTGATTATATCTTAACTATATTACGAAAATAAACAAAGCCATAAGAATTCCACTCTTAACATTTTAGATGATTTGTGCACTGTAGCCCCACATATGCAATGGAAGGTCAGGGTAACTGGACTATCTCAAGTGGGAGAGGTAGCCTTATTCTCCCCTTTCCAAGTCCAAATGGTACTATAACAGAGAAAGAAACACCATCCCATTTCTTTCCCTGAGTGACCTGTACAACGAGGTCTTGCTATCCAGACTGTATCCACAGATGGTTTCCAGCACAGCCTTCACAGAAGGCTAAGGGAAACAAATGAAAAAAACCCTGGCCGGTGGTGTCCTGAAAACCCTGCACCACCCAATACCAATAAGCTGGTGTGTGTGTGTGTGTTCGTGTGTGAGTGAGAACGTATGGGTGTGTGTGGATGTATGTGTGTATCTTCTGTGTATAGATGTGTGTGTCTATGTATGGATATGTGTGTGGCACAATGTGCAATTGTGGAAGCACTCATTTGGTGTATGAGTACCTTAATGCATTTTAGAAAGATATTCAACAACAAAATTAAAAGAATAAATGATTATCTGATTATTTAACTAGACATTTCTTTAAAGATGTGCAAATGGCCAGTAAGTGCATGAAAAGATGCCCAATATTATTAGGGAAATGCAAGCCAAAACCACAATGGGACCTCACTTCACACCCACTAGTTGACCAGAATCAAAAGACAGAAAATAACAAGTGTTGGTGAGGGATATGGAGAAACTGAAACTCATCCTCTGCTGGTAGGAATGTAAATGGTAAATGGTGCAGCCAGTCTGGCTGTTCCTCAAGCAGTCGAGCATAAAGTTACCATATAACTGATGAATTCCACTGCTAGGTATATACCCAAAAGAACTGAAAACACATGCCCACACAAAACTTGTACAAGAATGTTCATAACAACATTATTTAAAATGGCCAGAAAGTAGAAACAACCCAAATGTCCATCAACTGATGAACAGGTAAGCAAGATGTGATCTAACCATCCAATGGAATATTATGCAAACATAAAAAGAATAAAGTTCTGATACATGCTTCTTTGTGGATAAACCTTGAAGACATTAGACTCTGTGAAAGAAGCCAGATACAAAAGGTCATATATTGTATGATTTCATTTATGTGAAATGTCCAGAACACAAAAACCCAGAGACATGCAAGATGGATTAGTGGTTGCCAGGGGCTGTGGGAGGGGGATTGAGGAGTGGGAGCTAAGGAGCACTGTTGGTTTTCTTTTGACAGGGAAGGGTGATAAAAGTCTTCTAAAATTGGATTTGGTGATGATTGCACAACTCTGAGTATACCAAAACCACTCAAGTATATACCTTAAAAGGATAAATTGTATGGTATAACATTATGTCTCAATAAACCTGCTATGTTAAAAAAAATTATATGATTCTAAAGGAAATAGAATTGTCAGTAAATTGAAATAACCCATTTCCTCTGCATTCTAGTAAATTGATATTTTTCTGTCCTTGCCTAAGGAAAGTGTTATTTCCAATATGTAGTTTTAATCCAACAGCAACTGAAACTGAGATTCAGCAAGGCCACATCCAAGCCTGAACCCAAAAAGTGAAGGGGGAGAGAAGGACTCAAAACAGAAACTGGGAAAAGAAGACAAGTCTGAGAAGTGTGGTGAGGAAAATGGCAAGGTGGCCATGGGCTCCCTGAAGCCACAGCACCCCTGGTCCTCCGGGGTGCCGGCTCCTGAGGCCAGCCAGGTCCTCCCCACTGTTACCACACTGAGGACAGCTGTGCATATGCATGAGACAGGACTCTAAAACTATGCCTGACCAGATGATGCAGCAAAACTATTTGTTGTGCCTCTTCAGATGATGACTGGAAAATAATTACACAGAGGAGTAATATTGGGAGCTGCAGAGTTTTGAGTTAGATTTTTTTTCTCTAGCCACTAATACTTTTTTGTTTAAGATTTTTTTTTTAAAGATTTTATTTATTTATTTATTTGACAGAGAGAGACACAGAAAAGGAACACAAGCAGGGGAGTGGGAGAGGGAGAAGCAGGCTTCCTGCGGAGCAGAGAGCCCGATGTGGGGCTCAATCCTAGGACCCTGGGATCATGATCTGAGCTGAAGGCAGACGCTTAACGACTGAGCCACCCAGGCACCCCAAGATTTTTTTTATTTATATTTTGACAGAGAGAGAGACAGTGACAGAGGGAACACAAGCAGGGGGAGTGGGAGAGGGAGAAGCAGGCTTCCTGCGAGCAGGGAGCCCGATGCAGGGCTTGATCCCAGGACCCTGGGATCATGACCCAAGCCGAAGGCAGATGCTCAACCGACTGAGCCACCCAGGCACCCCTCTAGCCACTAATACTTTATTACCATAGTTGTGCTGTTGGGTATTTGTTTATAATTCCCAGGTGGATTTGCATAATTTACCCTAAAAACTTGTGATTATAACTTTAACAAATATCTAAATAAATCAGATTAATAAAACTCCTCCACGTGGGGGCGCCTGGGTGGCTCAGTTGGTTAAGCGTCTGCCTTCGGCTCGGGCCATGATTCCAGGGTCTGGAATGAAGCCCCGCATCGGCCTCCCAGCTCAGCGGGGAGCCTGCTTCTCCCTCTCCCTCTGCAGCTCCCCCTGCTTGTGCTCTCTCTCTGTCTCAAATAAATAAAAAAATTAAAAAAAAAAAAAAAAAAGCACTGCCAGATCACTCCACATTGTCAAGAAACAGCTCTCTATTGGGAAATAGCACAGGTCTTCCCATAACAGGATGATTTCCGCTCTTTCCCCTCTGAACTTTGCTCAGAGAGTCTTTAGTCGGCAAATGGGTCTTATTTCACACATACCTCTTAGGGAACTTTGATTTTAAAGATAACTTGCGGGCGCCTGGGTGGCTCAGTTGGTTAAGCGACTGCCTTCGGCTCAGGTCATGATCCTGGAGTCCCTGGATCGAGTCCCGCATCGGGCTCCCTGCTCAGCGGGGAGTCTGCTTCTCCCTCTGACCCTCCCCCCATCTCATGTGCTTTCGCTCTCATTCTCTCTGTCTCTCAAATAAATAAATAAAATCTTTAAAAAAAAATAAAAAATAAAGATAACTTGCAAAAATAAGGTACCAGGTGTGCTTTTAGTCCCACAACACACTGTGCATCAAATTAGTTTCAACGTGTAGGGCTTTGAAATGCTTTAAAATTACCATAACTATTGAATGGGGACAGTGATGGGTGGTGGAGGATGGGGGAGGTGGAGGATGAGCAGGAGGAGAGATTGGGCTCCTCTGCGCAGCATGCTGCATGGGCTAGTATGGTCCAGGCGACCACTGGGTGAGGCAGGAGGGGCCTTGTGCAGAATTGAAGAGGCATTCCCCTCAGGGAGACCAGGACCTGACTGCACTTGGGGGCCTCCTTTGCTCTTGATCCATGGGTCCCTCCTGTGTGTCACATAGCTTCCAGAGACAGCTCCATAATGCAGTGGCCACTCTCTGGTTTCTCAAAGACAGTGAGACATGGGACTGCCAAAAACTCCAAAGTCTATTTTGGGAGCAGAGTAAATTTTATATAACCCATAAGTATATTAAGGGGAACCACACGCAGTACTGACCCTCAAAACAGTGGCTGAAACAGAAAGAACCCTAGGAGCTATTAACCTGGGGCCTTCACTGATTCTCAGGCTCTATGACCTGGCCCTCATGACAACCTTCTGATGTCCCTAGCCTGACCAATCTCCAGTCCTGGGCCAGCCATGGACCAAAACCCTTAGAGCAAAACCAAGGATGCGTGGAGAAGTGAGGGTCACCAGTGGTGCTCCCCGGTACTGTGGCTCCAGCTCCTGAGCCCAGATGCCCAGAGGGGCAGTAGGCTCAAACCACCGGGCACTTCCAAATTGTCCAAGGACCTGCCAGGGAAGATCTTCTCTCCCTCTGCAAGTGGGATGATGCTGATGCTCGTTTTCCCAAGCCTCAAACCCAGCTTCCATAGATGGTAATTCCCGGTTAGGTTTCTGTAAAGTCTTGGGGGCATGAGTTACCTTGATTCCCACTGACACAGATATGTGACATGTCCCCGAGTCACGTGCCCTAACTTTGACCAACTGAATAAAATAATTAATAAAGCAATAGTATTCCATGACGGAAATATGCTCAAATTACCATACCACATGCATTCCTCTGTTAGAGGCCTGGAGCAATGAAGAAGTCATCAATTTCCCTGTGCTCAAGTGAACACAGGGTCACAAAGGCAAGCAATCATCAATACTCTAAAGGTTCCAAGATGATCATTTACTCTAAACTGTTTCCCCGGAACTCGCATCTGCCTTAAAAGCCCACACTTACAGTCACTAACGGATAAGACAACAGAAGTCACTGTTGTCCTGACACCCAGCTTTTAGCTGTGGCTTTGTGCTGATTGGCTCTGTGACCTTGAGCAGGTAAGTTACCATTGCAGGTAACTTACAGGTATTTTCCATGAGAGCAGGTATCACAAGGCTGTACCTTGATTTTTTTTTTTTAAGATTTTATGTATTTATTTCAGAGAGACAGAGAGTGCAAAGCATGGTGGGGGGCGGGGAAGGGCAGAAGAAGCTGACTCCCTGCTGAGCAGAGAGTCTGATGGGGAGGTTTTGCTGCGGGTTGGGGGAGTCTTGACCCCAGGACTCCAGGATCCTGACCTGAGCCAAAGGCAAACGCTTAACCGACTGAGCCACACAGGCGCTCCTAGGCTATACATTTATGAACCAACATAAAACCTCAATTTAAGTTAACAAATATTTATCAGACATTATTTATCTATGTGGAGGTTAATTCAAAAGGCAGTTATTGGGGTGCCTGGGTGGTTCAGTCGGTTAAGTGTCTACTTTTGGCTTGGGTCATGATCCTGGGGTTGTGGGACCGAGCCCTGTGTCCAGGCTCCCTGCTCAGTGGGGACCCTGCTTCTCCCTCTCCCTCTGCCTGCTGCCCTCCCCGCCCCTGCTTCTGCTCTCTCTCCCTCTCTCTCTGTCAAATGATTATTTATTTGACAGAGAGAGACACAGTAAGAGAAGGAACACAAGCAGGGGGAGTGGGAGAGGGAGAAGCAGGCTTCCAGCTGAGCAGGGAGGCCCTCGATCCCAGGACCCTGGGATCATGACCCAAGCCGAAGGCAGACACTTAACAACTGAGCCACCCAGGTGTCCCTGATTAAATAAAATCTTTAAAAAAAAATTTTAGGGGCGCCTGGGTGGCTCAGTTGGTTGGGTGACTGCCTTTGGCTCAGGTCATGATCCTGGAGTCCCGGGATCGAGTCCCGCATCGGGCTCCCTGCTCGGCGAGGAGCCTGCTTCCTCCCTCCAACCCTCCCCCCTCTCATGTGCTCTCTCTCTCTCTCTCTCTCATTCTCACTCTCTCAAAATAAATAAATAAATCTTTAAAAAATAAATAAATAAATTTTTTAAAATGTAATGCAATGTAATGTGATGCAATTTATATACTGATATTTTTATTATAATTACAATATGTTCAGTGTGATTCTAGCACTTTACATAAATTATCTCATTCAATCTTTACATGTATCAATCCTGTGAAGTGTGAGCTGTTATCATCCCCATTTTACAAATGAAGAAATCAATGCACAGAGAGATTGAGAAACTTGCCCAAGATCTGAACCTCCCAGCCCCATGGCTATCCTCCGGCAAGGAGTGGGTAGATCACTGTTTATGGTGTTGGAACAAAGAGATGAGATGATCCTGGGAGGGGTGGTCCACGTACTTTGAGTTGGTTTCATGTAGGAAGGGAGGATTTTCTCTGATCCACCCATATTTTCTTACTCTTGTAATAAAGGCATGCTTTTGGGTCGCTGACTTGGTTAGTGTGGAGGGCAGAATAACAGCCCCAAAGATACCGAATTCCTGACCTAGTGAATGTTACCCCAAATGGCACAAAGGACTTTGCAGAGGTGATTAAGTTAAGGTTGTTAAATAAGGCAAGTATGCCGGGTTGTTTGGGGTGAGTGCACTGTAATCACAAGGGTCATCATAAGTGAGAGAGGCAGGAAGGTCAGAGTCAGAGAGAGATTGGAAGATCTGAAAAGCAAGCCATGCTTTTCCCTCTAGAATCGGGAAAAGCCAAGGAATTGGATTCTTCCCTAGATCCTCTAGACAGAAAGCAACCCTGCCAAACTGTGACACTGGTCTGGTGAGACTCATTTCAGATACTAATTGAAGATTAGGAACAAAATTAGAACTCTGCCAAATGTTTGAATGCCCAAGTGTGGTTTGATTAATGAGGAAATTCTGTTTATTTTCCTCTCCTCATGTTCTCCCACAGTATTTGCCTTTAAGGAACACACAAACTACAGGGTGATATGGAAAAATGAACAGGCAATTACAATCATGTTTCTATTAAGAAAATACAGTGTTACTAAAAAGTATATGAGGGACACATAAGCCCAACTTGGGGAGCTCAAAGATTTCCTAAATGAAATGGCCACTGTATTAATCTGTTTCCCAGAGAAACTGAAGCAATAGGAGAGAGGAGTGTGTGTGTGTGTGTGTGTGTGTGTGTGTACATATATGATTTATTATAAGGAATTGGCTCATGAAGTTATGGAGGCTGAGAAGTCTCAAGATCTGTAGCTGGCAAGCTGGAGACCTGGAAGGCCCAATGTTGTGAATTCCAGTCTGAGTCTGAGTCCCAAGGCAGAAGATCAATGATTGTCTCAGCTCAAGCAGTTAGGCAGAGAGCAAATTCTCTCTTCCTCTACCTTTTCGTTCTATTCAGGCCTTTAATGGATTAGATGAGGCCCACATTGGGAGAGGGCAATCTGCATTACTCAGTCTACAGATTCAAATATTAATTCTATCCAAAACACCTCACGAACAAACCCAGAATCATGTTTGATTAAAGATATGGGTATCCCATGTTCCAGTCTAATTGACACATGAAATTAACCATCACAGACACTCAGGTGTGATCTGAAGCATTAGTTTGTGTAGCATCATATCCCAGAGCCTGGTCTGATGAACATAACATGAAACATTTTTCAGTTGTTAAAAAGAACAAAGCAGGTTCTGACAGGGAAAGATCTCTAATGTATAGCAGTGAACCAGGCAATTCTCAGAATAATTACATATTACATCATCCCTTTTATGTAGAAAAGAAAAAGAGATATTTGTAAATATGTATATATACATTCAAAGCACAGAAAGGCGAGTATGAAGTGTTCAGCAATAATTGACAATGGTTGTTTCTGGGAAGAGGCGAAGGGAAGGGAAAGATACCAGGAGAAGAAATTTCAATGTGTTACCAGTGGATGTGTATGCATCGAAAAGGAGATGGCAGATCAGTCACAGAAGTGCTAAGAAAAGAATTTTTGAGTGGATAGGATTCTTTTGGGAACTTTTCTGTTCATTTCTCTGCATTTTCTTTCTTTCTTAGGCTTTTATATTTATAAAGGTTTTATCTACCTTTAAAAGGTAATATATGACATGATCTGAAATTCAAGGGGCACAAGAAGATACCCAGGGAAAGTCCTCTCTCAGAGCTCCTCTCAGAGCTTCCAGTGCTTATCCCAGAAGACATTGCACTGTGGCCAGTTTTCTGATTTGTCTTCCAAGGGATAGTTTAAGGATCTTCTAACCTATTCTTTTTTTTTTTTTTTTAAGATTTTTATTTATTTATTTGACAGAGAGAGACACAGCAAGAGAGGGAACACCAGCAGGGAGAGTGGGGGAGGGAGAAGCAGGCTTCCCGCGGAGCAGGGAGCCCGACGTGGGGCTCGATACCAGGACCCTGGGATCATGACCTGAGCCGAAGGCAGACGCTTAACGACTGAGCCACCCAGGCGCCCCCTTCTGACTATTCTTTAGTTTCCTATTTTACCCAAATGGATGCATATGAGAAACACTTTCCTATACCTTGCTTTTCCCCCCTTAATATATGTTGGAGATTGTTCCATATCCATACACAGAACTGCCTTGTTCTTTTATTTTTAAATTTTGAAGTTTATTTATTTATTTTTAAAAAGGTTTTATTGGGCACCTGGGTGGCTCAGTTGGTTAAGCGACTGCCTTCGGCTCAGGTCATGATCCTGGAGTCCCGGGATCGAGTCCTGCACTGGGCTCCCTGCTCGGCGAGGAACCTGCTTCTCCCCCTGGCCCTCCCCCCTCTCATGTGCTCTCTCTCTCGCTCTCATTCTCACTCTCTCAAAATAAATAAATAAATCTTTAAAAAAAAATAAAAAGATTTTATTTATTTAACTGACAGAGAGAGACACAGCGAGAGAGGGAACAGAAGCAGGGGGAGTGGGAGAGGGAGAAGCAGGTTTCCCGCGGAGCAGGGAGCCCGACGTGGGGCTTGAACCCAGGGCCCCGGGATCATGACCTGAGCAAAAGGCAGACGCTTAATGACTAAGCCACCCAGGTGCCCCAAAGTTTATTTATTTATTTTTAAGTAACTTCTACACCCAACATGGGGCTTGAACTCACAACTCTGAAATCAAGAGTTGCATGCTCTTCTGACTGAGCCAGTCAGGCACCCCTGCCTTGTTCTTTTAAATAGCTGCATGGTATTCCACTATGTGAGTACACTGTGACTTCTTGAATCGATTTCCTGTCAGGTTATTAAAGTGTCCTTTATTAAAGTGCTATAATGACTATCCTCATAAAGCAGGTCATTCTGCACATGTGCAAAATGTATCTCTAGAAGTGGAAACATTAGGGCAGAGTATGTATATTTAGTTTTGCAAGACATTCCATCTTGTTCACCATGGACGGTATACCAACATCACCCACAAAAATAATATATGAGAGAGCCCGTTTCCCCACACTCTTGCCAACAAAGTGTCACCAATCTTTTTGATCTTTGCTGATGTATAAAAAGTGACACCCTACTATAATTTTAATTTTTATTATGAAGGTGAGCTTTCTTCCATGTCTAGAATCCATTTGCATTTCTTTCCCTATGAAACATATTTTCAGTCATTTGCCCATTTTAATTCTTGAGCCATTGGTCTTTTAAGATTTTGTTTATTTATTTGAGAGAGTGAGAGAGCAAGAGAGAGAGAGTGCGCACAAGTGGGGGGGCAGAGCAGAGAGAGAGGGAGAAGCAGGCTCCCCACTGAGTAGGGAGCCTGATGCGGGGCTCAATGCGGGGGCTGGATCCTGACTCTGGGATCATGACCTGAGCCGCAGGCAGACACTCAATGGACTGAGCCACCCAGGCAACCCGAGCCATTGGTCTTTTTATAGTGGCTTTACATCTAAAGGAAATTAGCATCTTATGGTAGGTTTCCAATTTATTTCTTGTCTTTTGACTTCATTTGTGGTTCATCTATCTACATTTTTTTTTTTTTTTTGGTAATGAGAATGCATTGCCTTTGTTCAAAAAATTTAACTTCGTTATGAGGAGAAAGGGCTCAGCTTCTATCACCTCCATTTTCATCACTTGTGTGTCACCCAGTTTTCACTTGGGTAGTATTGACTGTTCCTTCATGGTCCCTCCACTCCTTCCTGAGTCACGCATCTTTGTACTTGTTCACTGCACTTTCGTGTTTACACACCTGTTTCCTTCTAATAGATCGAAAAAAGTTTTGTGCACTACCTCAAGTTGTTCTGTGAGGTAACTCTCTGAGGTCCAAGAAGTTTTACAGTTTTATTGAGCTATGTTTTACATACTGTAAAACGTAAAGTGAACAGTTCGCGGCCTTTAGTTCATTCAGAGTCGTGCAGGCATCACTACAATCCATTTTAGATCATTGTGGTAATCCCCAGCGATCTCATTTGCCCAAGCCCATCCCTCCGTCCAGCCCCTGACAACCACTGTATGTCATATACATGGAGTTAAAGAAAAAAAATACTCAACTGACATCTGTCGAAGCACGGTAAGATTTTATTCAAGGTAGGGGAGCTATCCCCACAGGTAGAGGGACCACCGGTGGTGGGAATCTGCGGTGAGGACAAGAAATCGGGCTCAACTCTGAATGCACCACAGGCAAGTGGGAACTCAGAGCCAAGGAACAGGGCGGGGGTCTCTGGGTAGAAAACTGTTAGGAGGAAACACGGGGGCAGGGGTTCTGTCTACACTGACCTAACAAGATTCTTGCTGAAGGCAAGCCAGGGTGCGCAGACGGCAACTGGAGCACGCGGGGGAGGGTGCAGAATTTGCTCACCAATCAGGGGTGAGCACACACAGAGGGTGGGGAATCTTGCCGAAATGGGACAACGCAGAACGGAACGCCCACCCCAAAGTCGGGTGGGGCCGAAAGAGGGACTCGGGGGGCGCCCGTGGCAGGGAAGCACGGGCAGGGGTCCCTGGCCAGCGGAAGGCGCGTCCTCGTCGGCACAACCACGTTCCAGGGAACGGACTCGGTCTCAGTAGGCCAGCCTCTGTAGTCCTTAACTGGCTTTGGGCACAGCTGCCTCTCCCGGCGGGGTCTGCCGCAAGACAGCGTCACGGGGACACGTGGCGACCCCCGCGGCGCGCCGGGACCCGGCCTCAGCCCTCGGAGGCCGGCGGCGTCGCCTTCGCCCCCCCACCCCCGGACCAGTATACGAGTGAACGGCGCACGGACACAACGACGCGCCGCGCGACCGGGGACCCTGAGTGGGAGGGAAAAGCGTCCACGGTGCCCAGACGGCCGGCCAGCCGAGGGCCAAGGGAACGCCTCGGAACCAACGGCACAACCCCGCGGTCTGGCGCCGGAGGGGACTTGTTTGCGGAGGACTTCCGGGGCGGGGTCTGGCCGGGAGCGGAAGGTCCCGGGTGGTGCGCGGGGCTGGGCGGAGTCGGGCCGGGTGCGGGCGGCTGCGGCGCGGGCTCCGGGTGGGCCCAGCGGGCAGCGGGAAGGAGGGCTCGCGCCGTGGCTGCGGACGCCGCCCGGTCGGACTCGTCGGCCGCGCGGCCATGAACCTGGAGCGGCTGCGGAAGCGCGTCCGACAGTACCTGGACCAGGTGGGCGGCCCGACCCGGGGAGCGCGGGCTCCGGGGCGCGGGAGGCAAGCCCGCTCCGAGCGCTGGCCCGCGGGGGAGACTGTCGTCGCGGTCTTGGTGGCGCTCGGTCCGGCCGGGCCTGGGCCTTCGCCCTAGGGTAAAGCCCCCGAAGGGAGGGGGGAAGCCCCCTCCCCCCCCGCCCCAGCGCTGCGTGCCGCTGGGAGGATGAGAAACGCTGGAGTGGACACCACCTAGGCGCCCCGCGAGCCTCACACGTGCTCGGGACCCGGCTCTGCAGCCGCCCAACTGCTGGGCGCCCAGTGGGTGCTCAGTGGAAGTGGGAGGGTGGTCTTTGAGTTTAGCTAGTTGACAGAAAATGTTTAAGAAGTGTAGTTGTAATTCTTTTTGGCAGAACTTAAGAAAAGATAGATAATCGTGTTTTGTCGAGTCAGTACTTTTAAAGTCATGTTAACTATATCTGCGCTGCCTTTGAATCAACAGTAGTGTTGAAGAAATGACTCCAGAATCAGCAAGGTCACTTAGTTTTTGTAAAGCTTATACTCTCCAAATAAGTTGGAAACCAAGAAGGGGAGGGAAAAGCATATTCGATATGAAATGTTCAGAATGGATGTGAAATGATGCTGCCAGATGCCTGCAGTACATTGGAGGGTTGTATTTTAGTAAGTCATTTGAACGGAACAGATGCCCCTGAGCGCTTTCTCTTTGGCCCTGGGGACTAGTGAGGAATGGGACAGGCCTGGTTTCCACCCTTTGGGCACTTAGAGTGAGCAGATTTGTAACCATTCCCTGAGCATTCCTCTTCCCAGATTGACGGGCAACAGAGTTCCTAGTTGCATTCATTCAAGATCTGAGAACCACTGCTAATGAGATACTGCAAAAGAATTGTTTAATTTTCTAGTGTTTTAGGTACCTGCTGATAGCATTTTTCCAATGTATAAGTTTAAAAAGAAATCCTACCTTCTTGAGAACTGTATATATCAAAGATCTTACAACAATGTTTCATTGTACCACTGAACCAAAACTCACCTAGCTGAGATGTAAGAATGGAGGTATGATTGGTAGACCACTGCAACATGTTAACAATTATTATATTAATGTTGGTTTACTATATAGCGTTCTAATAATATTAGGTATCTATTTAAAACTATTGAAATAACAGCAGTTACTTTTTTTCCCCCCAAATATAGCAACAGTATCAAAGTGCTCTATTTTGGGCAGATAAAGTAGCTTCACTCTCTCATGGTAAGTGACAACTTCTAATTTTTTTTCTGATTTCTGTATTTTAAAAACCTTTCTATTTTTCCTTGTACCTCAGACCATTATGTGTGTTTTTTCCTTCCAGAGGAACCGCAGGACATTTATTGGTTGGCTCAGTGTCTGTACCTAACAGCACAATATCATAGAGCAGCTCATGCACTTCGGTCACGAAAACTGGACAAAGTAAGTGTTTGTGTGAACTTAAATGTTCCCAAAGCTTTTTAAATTGTTATTGGATTAAATGTCAAAATTATTTAGAAGGATTCAGTTTTTGTTATTGAATGTAAAGAGAAATTTTCTTATTCCTAATCTCAGTCACTTTTGCCCCCCCAATCTAGTCACTAAGTTTTGAAAATTCCGTTTTCTAAATAACTCAAATAATGGATCTTCCTTTCCATCTCATTACTGCTCATACGTGTCAGGTCTTTAATTTGTTTTGTTTTAGCCTTTTGTCTCTTTTCTCTAGTAACCTCTTTCCCATTCTACTTTCCCTCTCTTTTTAACTATCTTTTAAACTATCACAAGGGTAGGGGCACCTGGGTGGCTTAGTCGTTTGGTGTCTGCCTTCGGCTCACGTCATGAGACCAGGGTCCTGGGATGGAGCCCCACGTCGGGCTCCCTGCTCCGCGGGAAGCCTGCTTCTCCCTCTCCCACTCCCCCTGCTTGTGTGCCCTCTCTCGCTCTGTCTCTGTCAAATAAATAAATAACATCTTAAATAAATAAATAATAAACAAACAAACAATCACAAGGGTAATCTTCCCAAACACAGGCCTGATGATAGCACTCACAGTGTCACTCAGTGATCTCCCATAACCTACAGGGTAAAGTCAGATGCATCAGTAGACACCAGAGTTCCTCTGTGATTTCTCTGCAGTCTGTGTGGAGCCCAGCACCACCAGCAGTACGTGTTACACACACCGTAGTCATGCTGACTACGTGCAGCCCCTTGGACATGTGGCGGCTGTGCGTGTTCAGTGTCTGGAATGCTGGCCAGCCTCTCACTCTTCTCTCCCTTGCACGTGTTTTCTTTAACCGGCCAGTATTTCTCATGTCCTTCTTTCAGAGTTTATGTAGTTTGTGTCTTACACAGTGCTGTGTTTGTCTTCCTGCCGTAACCTCCTTGAGGGCAGATCCTTACTCCTTTTTTTTTTTAACCATTTTATTTTTTTATTGTACCTTTTTTAAAGAGGATTTTATTTCAGAGAGGAGAGCGTGGTGTGCACAAGCATGAGTGGGGGTGGGGCGGTGCGGGGCAGAGGGAGAAGCAGACTCCCAGCTGAGCAGGACGCCTGATGCAGGACTCAATCCCAGGACCCTGGGCTCATGACCTGAGCGGAAGGCAGACACTTAACCAGCTGAGCCACTCGGGCGCCCCTCCTTACTCTTTTTTGAATCCTTGGTGCCTAGTAAACAGTAGATCCAAGATGAGTATGAATTAAAAAGACTGGATTTGGGTTTTCTGCAAGAGTAAAAGGACAAATTATGAAAGTAGCTTTCTTCATTTTATGCTTATAGTTTACTTTTAGAATGAGGGTATATATTGTCTTGATCTCTTTTTTAATAATTTCTTTCCTAGCTATATGAAGCATGTCGCTACCTTGCAGCTAGATGCCATGTAAGTATGCTCTCAGTTTCAGTTTTCTTTGGTAAAAGTTTAATTATGTGAATGTTATACATCCCTTACATATGTGTAAGGATTCTGGTGATTGAGCTTGGCAGATTAGGAAAGTATTTCATGAGGAAATGGTCTTTTCTTTAGTATTGTTTGCTATAAAATATTGATTCTCCATTTACTGGAATCTGACCATGCATGAAGATTCTGCTTTAGAATTTAAAATTTTAAACTCTACATTTTAAGTTTAGGTAATGAGTGAGTATGATATTTTATTACCCTTTTAAAATCTACAGTACTTTTGTGTACATCTGGTGTTAGAAGTCATGGGTGATGAACAGTATTTCTGGTTTTTACACAGTATGCTGCAAAAGAGCATCAGCAGGCTCTTGATATTCTTGATATGGAGGAGCCAATCAACAAAAGGTTATTTGAGAAATACTTGAAGGATGAAAGTGGCTTGAAAGACCCCTCCAGTGACTGGGAAATGTCACAGTCTTCGGTAAGTCATGCTGTAGTAAGCATGCTCCCATGACATGGCAAACATAAATCACCTTTTATTTGAGTATAAACATGTTAGAACAGTTTGGTTCCCAACTTACTTGCCACTGAAACACAAAAAGATTCCAAGACATTTCTGAGTCCCTTAGTTGGAAGTTGTAGTTATGTCCTCATATGCTTGAATCTGAAATAGGCTGACTTGAGATCTTTCTTCTCCTATTTGACACCTTAAACTACTCCTGCAGGTGGAGTAACATTTCCCCATCTTACTGTGTTGCAACACCTACTCCGTGAAACCTTGATTACCTTAGTTTGCTTCTTTCCAGGGAGTGGTTGGTGTTAACTATTTATGTCATTTTGATATTTCAGTTTGTATACTTCATATCTGCCTGAAATTACAAGTTCCTTGTTGGCAGAGATTATATAATGTCACATAATATTCACAGACAGATTACTAATCTGGACTGTTCTTTTTTTCTTTTTTTTTTAACAGCCTTCTTGTTATTTATGTGCTAAGAAGCACATTCGTTTTTCTGCTAAGAAAGGTGTTTATGAGGGAGCTTGGTGTTACCATTATTATTTTTGGACTGCTTATCCATTAATTTACCCACTAAGAAATGCATGGTTTATTTGTAATATGTTATTATTTTATGAAATTACTTTTTTTTTTTTTTTACAAGTCATACGGTACTGAATAGGTCTAAGATTCGCTTGTTATATCCTCTCATATTTTTAAGTTTGGATTTTCTGATGAATTTTCTTTGCCCTTTACCTGTTTTAGCTGCCTGTCTCTGGATCATCTATAAGTTTAGTTACATGTTTCTTGAGGGTCAGATTCTGGAATATAAGTTGGATTACTCTATCCTCTTGTTAATGGTAGTAGTGCGATGGCAACTGTGTGAACACCTTAACGTGTACTAGCTATGCAGAGAACTATCACCGCCAGTTCTCAGGGCCTTGTAAGTTAGATAAGGGAAGGAAACTTGTCTGGGGTTACTAGTAAGCATTAGAGCTGGGATTTGAACTCAGATCTGTCCAGTCCTACAAATCCATGACCATTGTGCTATGTTGCTGCATTTTCCAGTATTAATTAAGATCCTTTCATTGAGATCTGCCTGTCAAACTGAGATTTAATATTTGTATGCTGTTTGCTATCTAAATCATTACCCTCTTTGAAACAGAACAGATGAGGAACAAAGTAGTAGTGACACATGCTCTATAAAGATTGTTGAAATGAGAAGAGCCTAGGAGAGATAGGTTAGAGAAGTATTACTTTTTGCTTTCCTGTTTCTGTTAATTTATACCATCTGACAGTTGGGATGGAACAAATCCTTTTAGATGTTAAGAAGAGTCTCAGTCTTCATATAATATATAATTCCTTTTTTTTTTTTTAAGATTTTATTTATTTATTTGCAAGAGAGAGAAAGCATGAGAGCGGGGAGGGTCAGAGGGGGAAGCAGGCTCTCCACTGAGCGGGGAGCCCGATGTGGGACTCGATCCTGGGACTCCAGGATCATGAGCTGAGCTAAAGGCAGACGCTTAAGCAACTGAGCCACCCAGGTGCCCCAGATAATATATGATTCTTGATCAAAAGTTAAGTTTAGAAGTATTGATTTAGTGTGTGACTCATCATTTTTCCAACAGATAAAGAGTTCTATTTGTCTCCTACGAGGGAAGATCTACGATGCCCTGGATAACCGAGCTCTAGCTACCTATAGCTACAAAGAAGCTTTGAAGCTTGATGCCTACTGTTTTGAAGCATTTGATCTTTTAACATCGCATCACATGTTGACAGCCCAAGAAGGTTTGGAACTCAGGTGTTTTCATGTTTAGCACAATTAATATTGTTTGGGATTTTTTTCCTCTGAAATCTGTAGAATCGAGCAGAGTATGTGCAGGTTTAAATAGACCTGTTCACTTCCTTAGTGTCTTCAAATGTGGAGCACATTGCGAAGGACAGTAATGTACAGTGCCCCTTGCTATTAGGATCTTTAGGGGTTTTGATGTGATGAGACCATCTTTTGGAGAAGTGACTTGAGGTAGTATAAACTGAGTTCTCAGGATCTGATTCAGAGGCGCCCAACCTGGCTGCAGCTCAAAGCCCTGAGGGGCTTTAAAAACATCCGTGTGCAGCTCCCAACTCCAGACAAGTGGAACAGAATCTGGTGGTGGGGCCCTGGCATCAGATGTTTTAAAGCTCTCATATGACCCTAAGGTACAACTAGGGCTCAGAACCATAGACCTAGTATGTGAGCTGTAATGTGAGGGGGATTCATGCAAGAAACGGAGAGAAAGTAGAGATGTTGTATTAATGGGGTTCAAGCATAGTTTAGCCCTAGTGCAGTGGTTCTCAGCCAGGTTGATTTTGCCCCCTACGGACATTTTTGATTTTTACAAATTGGGCATGGGACTGTGAGCCTGCTACTGGCATTTAGTGGATAGAGATCGGAGATCCTGCTAACCATCCTGTGGTGCTTAGGACAGCCATCATGTTAGAATTGTCCACACAGAGTGAGATTGGGAAACCTGCCAGTTAGTTCCTTGCATCTGGTGATGACCAGCGTTGCCTAAAAGGCTTCATGGCTCAGCCCTCCAGGTAGTTCTCATCACCTGGGTCTGGAACCACTGTCTTAGTTTTTCTAGTACATTTTGATCTTGTTATTTTCTCTTCTGAGTTTGATTTATTTAGACCAAGAATTATAGAAGAATACTTTTTATTGCTGATGTCTTTTCCCCCATAAATATTGTGAGGATATTCTTTTTTCTTAACATTTTTAAGAAAAAGAACTTCTTGAGTCACTACCTCTTAGCAAGCTCTGTACTGAAGAACAGGAATTGCTACGCTTTCTCTTTGAGAACAAATTAAAAAAGGTAAGTAAAAACATAGCATTTGCTTTATGTAAATATTTCACTAAATTTGGCCTCTGTTACTAGTAAAATTTTAAGTTAATTTTTATTAATTTAGCACATTTGCAAGAAAAAAATTGATTACTTAAAATATATGATAGGATTCCTAAAAAAGCTTCCAAAAACATGTCTTTCTCCTAGGAAATCGTTTTATACTAAAAGATTGAACTGTCACATAAATGGGATGATGTTGTATGAAAATGAGGATTTTTTCTTATGCTTTCTGAGTTTGTAATTTGTAAAATACTTCTTCCTGGAATTCCGTGATAAAATTGAGAGTTGAGCTAATTGAGAGGAGGACAGATGAGACCGGAAGTTAGAGCTTCTGGAGGCTCACACCTGCCCTGTGCAAACCTGAGCCCTTGGACCAGATCGAGTCTGCCACTTTGATTTGTGCTGCTCCCTGAGTTCATGTTTACCTTTCTCTGTTGCAGTATAATAAACCTAGTGAAACTGTCCTCCCCGAGTCTGTAGATGGTTTGCAAGAGAATCTGGATGTGGTAGTGTCTTTAGCTGAAAGACATTATTATAACTGTGATTTTAAAATGTGCTACAAGCTTACTTCTGTGTAAGTATATCTACTCATTTCTGTGTAGGAGCATAGAGTCCAGTCCCATTTTACCTAAGAAGGGTGTGGGACTGCTTTTTGAGTAATCTTGAACTAATTGGTGATAATTTAAGTTGCTTTTACCTTTTGCAGAGTACTAGAGAGGTTACTCTTGTCTTAAAAGTTTACAGACAGGTTTATGCACACTGTTGCTTTATTCCATTACCTTGGGAATAGACATGCCCCTCATCTGTCTTTTATAATTTGCAAGTTTGAAAATATCATTCTGACATGTAGTCTTACAAAATCCATTCTTTGTTAAAGTAGGAACTGGTAAAATCCTCTAGATACTGGGTGCTCAGTCAGGCTCACTAACTAGCCAGGCCATCTCCTATACTAGTTTTCAAGTGCACACGATTCAAACTTGTCTCTTAGCTAAATTACATAGGCTGTTTTTAATGTAGGTGCTGTTGAAGTGAGCACATGTGCTATTTTTAACAGATCTTTGGGGTTGCTTAAAATCCTTGATTTCACAAAAATTTTAATTGACAAATGCTTATGATCTGTTTAATATTTCATATTGTTTTTAATCCTTCTAAATAAATGGATTCCTTATTTTATGTGTTATAGTTCTATTGATTTGAAATAAATATGTGTGATAGTGTTTTTTATTCCTAACAAATAAACCAGAATTTTCCCTTTCATTTATAAGACACTCATTACCTTAACTGTGCCAACCTGAAGATGAATTAGAAAGTGAAGAAGTATCGTAACCCACAGTATTTTACATAATGCTGTAATGAGTATTTAGACATATCTAATTTTAATGAGTTATGTTCTGTTATATACTGTTGCTGGTGTAGTAAATGTGTTGCTTTGACTTTCAGAGTAATGGAGAAAGATCCTTTCCATGCAAACTGTTTACCTGTACATATAGGGACACTTGTGGAGCTGAATAAAGCAAATGGTAAAAATTTTTTTTTAATTAAAATAATAATTGTTGGGGCGCCTGGGTGGCTCAGTTGGTTGAGCATCCAACTCCTGACTCAGCTCTTGATCTCAGGGTTGTGAGTTCAGGCCCTGTGTTGGGCTCCACGCTGGGTGTGGAGCCTACTTAAAACAACAAATAAAATAATAATTGTTGAGGGGCGCCTGGGTGGCTCAGTCGGTTAAGCGTCTGCCTTTGGCTCAGGTCATGATCCCAGGGTCCTGGGATTAAGCCCTGCGTTGGGGAGCCTGCTTCTCCCTCTTCCTGCTGCTCCCCCTGCTTGTGCATGGACTTTCTCTCTCTGGCAAATAAATAAATAAAATCCTTATTTATTGGACAGAGAGACACACAGTGAGAGAGGGAACACAAGCAGGGGGAGCGGGAGAGGGAGAAGCAGGCTTACTACCGAAGCAGGGAGCCCGATGTGGGGCTCGAACCCAGGACCCTGGGATCATGACCTGAGCCGAAGGCAGACGCTTAACGACTGAGCCACCCGGCTGCCCCTAAAGAAATAATAATAATTTTAAGGCAAAAAAAATTTCTGTAACTCTGGAAATTTTGTCTCCTAAATTCTGGATTATTGAGATTGCAGGTGACAACATAATGGAATTCTCCAATAAAAGTAATAGCTAGGGTAAGAAAGTCTTATCCAAATGACTGAGGGTCAATTCTGTTATGTCACCAGAACACTGTTTCTTTATCCCTGCCTCCTTTTCTCAAATGCAGTTTGTGATTTAGGTTACATAAGCTTTAGAGTACTGAGGGTCAGTTTTTCCGTTTTTCCTTTTTTTGTAGAATCCATAAGAAAATTGATAAGACAGCAGGCAGTAACTGTTTAGTAACTGGAGGGGGATAGTTTTTTTTGCTTGTGCTTTTCGTATTTTAACACTGAAGAAACATTCAGTTATGTTTGGATGATATTTGCCCTTAAATCTTTCAAACTGAATAGTGAACTCTGTCAGGAGTTTAAAAAGCCAGACACTCCAGTTCCAAACCCCTGCTGCCCAAAATGTGGTCTGCGGGCCAGCAGCATCACATCTCCCGGAGCTTGTTCGGACGCAGTCACTCTGGCTGTCCTGGTCTGATGAGTCCAAGTCTGCACGTAGGAAACGTCATCAGGGCGTGTTAGGACTTCCACATGATTTACTCAAGAAGAAATCATCTTGCTGATTTGATAAACTTGGAAGTTTGGTTACTCAGATTGGTTGTGGGTGGTTAAGATGGTCCATAATAAGCCCATGGAGTCGGAGACATCAGTTTTTAAGATAGGTGAAGAGCTGTGACATTACTTCTTAAGCACCATGACATGTTGTGTCATGTGCCGCTCCTCCGGTTTTCCAGCCACTTAGGAGCACTCAGCACCCACTTACGGGGTCAGGGGTGGGGGTGGGGGAGGTGAATGAAACAGCTGTAGCAACTGCCCTGTGCAGCTTGTATATTTCATTAGGTAGAAAGAAAATTATGAAATTACTGTGAGAACAAAATTATGTGATTGTGGAGAGTTGTAATTGTAAGAAAGTCATATCTTAAAATTCATTGTATATAATTGTTGTTTTTTTCTTTTTCTCTAATGTAGAACTTTTCTATCTTTCTCATAAGTTGGTGGATCTATATCCTAGTAATCCTGTAAGTAAATGTATGCCTTTTTTTCCTAGGGTGTTTTTTTTGTTTTTGTTTTTGTGTTTTTTTTTCTGAACCTTAAAAAAGTAACTGGTGTTTACATAGTAGCTTATATTTAAGTTCAAGCAAATAATGTTTTATTTCAAGGTGTTGGAGGAGAACCTCCTAGTGCTATGATAATTAGAAGCAATGTTAAGTTTTTCAGTCCATGAAGGTTTTTTTTTCTTTTTTAAAGTATCTTCAAACAATAGCTTAAGACAAAAATCCTTTTTTTCTGGTTATAGAAATTATATATGCTTATTTTAGAATATTTGACATACTGAAAAATGTTAAAAGTGAACGTCATACTCTCACCTCTTGGGAATAATGCTTTTTCATGTTGCAGGTATAAGATACCTTACTGAACTGTGTAGTGATTGAATCCTTGTGTCTCCCACACTGCTGTGGATCACAGCCAGGACCCAGAAATGGAAACTGGAATCAGGAACTGTCTTTAGAGACAGAAGTCAGGGATCAAGGCCTAAGGCTCACACAAGAATCTGTACCCTAGGCTAGTGTGAAAATAATGTAGAAAGAGGCAAAACCAGTGCAAGAGAAGTCAGCTAATGAGGTCGATCCTGGTTAGTACCTGCTAGAGCCAGGGTCAAGCCGGGGAAGACACGATGCAGGCTGGCATTTGAACTAAGTGTTTAGGAGCCTCATATTCTATTGAATGTTGCAGGGACATTGTTGAAAGCACACTGAGGAAGAACCTGTTCTTTTTCATCTAGGACTTAATAGCCTGTCTCAGAGAAGTTTCTAACTTGAACTAGAATAACTTGAGCTAGAACATGTAATGGGACATCTAGTCCACTCTCTGGCCTAATATGTTAGAGATTTCCAGTTCCAAGTTAAGCATCTTTGGTCACAATAAATTTTGAACTTTGTAGGTGTCTTGGTTTGCAGTGGGATGCTACTATCTCATGGTTGGTCATAAAAATGAACATGCCAGAAGATATCTCAGGTATGAATCTGTTGTCTTTCTCCCTTTGTAATAAGCCTATAGGAAATGATTTCTTCTTCATCCTTTTTAATACAATAGTAATTTAAAAGCAGTATGAAAGAATGATTTGTTTAGCAGATTCAGTTCAGTTGTATCAATTAATGTACCTTTTTTAAGAACTTATGATATATTTAAATTCTATTTATAAATGAGAAGTATGAAACATAATAATGTAATTTGAAACCTGTTTTTCATTTACGGAGATACTATTAACCTTTTAGGACGTTTTTTGTTAACAGTTGTAAAATTACGTGAAACCACCTGAGATTAGGATCGCTAAATGTGACTGTAGAACAGAATTCTTGGCATAGTGAACTGGTTTATATAAAGATCTGCTATGGTCTTAGCTTAAGGAACTCCATGCAGCCCAGTCAAGCTCCTTAGCCAGTATTATTCAATTATTCAAGTACAGAAAAATGGCTAGTGTGGGAAGAATTACTAGAGATTTAAAATATTAAAATAACTGATTTCTTCCATGTGAACAAAATAGAAAATGGCTCTAAGGGAAAGTGTATAAACTTTGGACCCAAATTTGAATTCTAATGCAAGTCCTGCCACTTACTAGCTGTAATTCCTTGGGAAAGTTAATTTCTCTGACCCTCTCTTCTTAAAAAATGGGAATGATCCAATATTTGTATCCCAGGCTTGTTAGGAAAACTACAAGGATGACATGTAAGGATCTTTCACTAGGAAAAAAATAGGAGTTCTCTGGTTAGTTGAGCGTTATGCATTTTAGAACTTACTTGTGCTTTTTCGTGGAGTAGGAAGGTATGCTGCTCTGATTAAGTGACGGACTCCACATGAAACAAGGAACATTTGAGTAATAGAAAGCATAGAAAATAAAATGCTGGGGGCACCTGAGTGGCTCAGTCGTTGAGCGTCTGCCTTCAGCTCAGGTCGTGATGCCAGGGTCCTGGGATCGAGCCCCACATCGGGCTCCCTGCTCAGCGGGAAGCCTGCTTCTCCCTCTCCCACTCCCCCTGCTTGTGTTCCTGCTCTCGCTGTCTCTCTCTCTTAAATAAATAAAGTCTTTTAAAAAAAAAAGAAAAGAAAATGCTGGGGAATGGGAATCTCATCCTTTATGTTTTCCATGTTTTGTGGTCTGGGTCACCAGTGTGTCTCTGACTGGGGATTACTTACAGCTGTTTGAGACCGTGCAGCCCAGTCTGCAGAACCAGGGTGACTCTCTTAACCACTATCCATGGGATGTCACTTCATCTTCCCAGGCTTAGTATCCTTATCTTTAAAATATAATAATTTAGGAGGCGCCTGGGTGGCTCAGTTGGTTAAGCGACTGCCTTCGGCTCAGGTCATGATCCTGGAGTCCCGGGATCGAGTCCCACATCGAGTCCCACATCGGGCTCCCTGCTCAGCGGGGAGTCTGCTTCTCCCTCTGACCCTCTTCCCTCTCTCATGTGCTCTCTATCTCTCATTCTCTCTCTCTCAAATAAATAAATACAATCGTTAAAAAATATATATATATAATAATTTATCTTGCAAGTTACTAGGATTAGGTGATGGATATAAGGCCTCTGACATGGTGCCTCATTAAATGGTTGCTGCCACCACCATTATGAAACAAAGCTCCTGGATTAAGTAATATTATTAAGTTCTGTACAGGATGCCAGTGGGTTATTGTACCTAAAAAGCCGTGGACCTCTCTTAAAATTTTGCTTGTACTACTAAGCATTGTTTTATTTCAAATGAATTAACACAATTGTTGTTTAAGTATTTAATGTGTTGAGAGCTCATTTATTCTAATATCCTGGAAGCCATCAGCTTATATAAGATTAATAATTTAAGAATGCATATATGACTAGATTGACATCTCTTGTTTCAGCAAAGCAACAACACTTGAGAAGACTTACGGGCCTGCGTGGGTAGCATACGGGCACTCGTTTGCAGTGGAGAGTGAGCACGACCAGGCCATGGCTGCCTACTTCACGGCCGCACAGCTGATGAAAGGGTATGGCAGAGCACGCGGTAAAATCCACGAAGGATTGCTTTTGCCCATAAAATGACGATTCCGTTATTACTGCCACCGCCATTTGGTGCTGAACTAAACAAAAATATCTTACTTGTGTCTTGTTAGTAGCTTATGATTGTAAAATAACTGGAAATTGAGGGAAAGAGAGGCTGGTGTAGTGATTTTGTCTAGCAGTTCACCTTAACCAACACAGAGGGAACTAGGAAATTAAACTGCGGGAAGAGATGAGGATAGGAGCTCCTTCTCACACGCTCATGCAAGAATGAAAGTATTCATATGCAAATTGTTATTTATATCCTATTTAAGTCCAAAAGGTATTTGCTGTGGGCTTAGTGGACTGTATTTGCCAGTGTTCTAGATTTATGTCAGTGTTAGGTATATTGATATTAAGTATTGCTGTTATTCTTGTCCACTCTCTTTGGACTCCCCTAACCCTAGCCCTAGGCCTGCTATGCAGTGTTCTCTTAGGTGGGCCACCTCCGTCTCTGGAGAGGTAGTAGGAGTGCATAGGTCAGACTGCCTGATGAGCTTGGCAAAGTAGGTACCCCCTTGAAAAATAGGTGTAATCGCGGTACTTATTCCTCGAAGTACTCCTGGGAGTAATTGAGACAATACCAATTACAGACTTTGAATGATACCTGATGTGCAGAGAGCAGTCAGTATAAGTTAGGTACCTTGATTTGTTTGCTTATAGTATTCAGGAGTGGGATCGTATGTTCATTTGCACTGAATGTTCTCTCGTTAGGTTGAACCCTTTTCAGACTATCAGACTTATTTTGGCGCCCAGTTCTGCATCTAAATTATTAATGATCCCCTGATTTTTTCAGTTCTATTAGATGTGGTATATATGACTTTTATATGTAACTTGTTATCCATGCACATATTGTAAAGGAAATAGCTCCCTAACTGCATTAGTCTCTTCAGACTGCCTTAAACAAAGTGCAATAGACTGGGTGATTTGAAGAATGAACATGTATTTTCTCACAGCTCCAGAGAGGCTGGGAAGCCGTTGGTCAAAGTGCTGGCCCATTTGGTCCCTGGTGAGGGTGCCCTTCCTGACTTGCAGATGGCCACCTTCTTACTGTGTCCTCATGTGGCAGGGAGAGAGCTCTGGTCTCTTCCTTTCACAGGGGCACCAGCCCTGCTGTGTCATTCCCCACCCTTAGGACTTCATTTAACCTTTATTATTTCCACACAGGCCTTCTCCATATGTAGTCACGTTGGGGTAAGGCTTAAGATGAATTTGGTCGAGGCAGGGGACATATAAATTCAGTCCTAATACTAACAGAAACAATCTTCCAGAGGCGCCTGGGTGGCTCAGTTGGTGAAGCATCTGACTTCGGCTCAGGTCATGATCTCAGGGTCCTGGGATTGAGCCCCGCGTTGAGGCTCCCTGCTCAGTGGGGAGTCTGCTCCTCCCTCTTCCTCTGCCCCTCTCCCCCCCTCAAATAAATAAAATCTTTAAAAAAAAAAATAATCCTCCAGGTTAAAATTGTTCATCCAGTTATTGATTCATCTAAATGGTCCTTGATACCCAGTTCAGGATTCTTCAGTTTATCCACCAAGATGTGTGAGACTTTATCCAGTGCTGTGCTGAAGCTTGGTTCCCATGTCTACCTGGACCCCTAATCTATCAGTCTGATAAATTGGCAGGAAAAAAATCTCCATAATTTACCATGGGTTGTTTCTTATGAGCGCAGGCTAGAGTGTGCTTTTTTTTTTTCCCCTGTGTGCTCACAAACCCAGAATAGTTCTTAGTTGTTTGTTAGTTTCTCCCCAAGAATCAAAACCAATGACACTGTTTCCCAGTCTAACAAACTTTATCCAATTGAAATTTCAAATCAGCTCATCATGATAAGCATTGTTCTTTTCAGTTCTTCCCCATCAGAATAACTTTGCATTCTCTCAACTTGCCCTGTGTTTGGATAAATGTTTGAAATTGTGTAAATATTTTAAAATTTCCTTTATGATTTCTTTGAGCCACTGGTTATGTAAGAGTATATTGTTTAATTACCACATATTTATGAATTTCCCAAATTTCCTTCTGTTAGGGTTTCTATTTTAATTCCATTGTGGTTGGAGAACATAGTCCTTTCATTTTTTTTTTTTAAGATTTTATTATTTGACAGAGAGAGTGCACAAGTAGGGGGTGCAGCAGGCAGAGGGAGAGGGAGAAGCAGGCTCCCCGCTGAGCAGGGAGCCCGATGCGGGACTCAGTCCCAGGACCCTGAGATCGTGACCTGAGCCGAAGGGAGATGCGTAACTGACCCAGGTGCCTGAACAGAGTCCTTTCAAAATTATTGAGGCTTGTTTTATGACCTAACATGGTCTGTTATAGAGAATGTTCCGGGTATGCTTGAGAATTCTGCTCTTTTTGGGTATAGTGTTATCATTGTAATCCCTTGGTTCTGGTTGGGTGGTAGTGTTCATGTCTTGTCTTCTGCCCATTACTCTATCCATTATGGCAGGTAGGGTATTGAAGCCTCCCAGCTATTCTGTGTGAATTATCTCTTTTCCCCTCCAATTCTGGCTGTTTTTGCTGCATGTATTTTGGGTGTCTGTTGTGCGGTTCTTGATGGATTGAACCTTTTATTATTATAGAATCCTTCATTGTCTCTGGTAACAGATTTTGTTGTAAGGCTATTTTGTCTGATACTAGTATAATCTCATCAGTTCTCCTTTGTTACTGTTTGCGTGGTCTTTTTCCATCCTTTTAACTTGTTCGTGTCTTTGAATCTAAAGTATGTCTCTTATAGACAACATGTAGTTGGATTGTGGTTTTATCCATTCTGCCAATGTCTTGCCTTTTGATGAAATTTAATCCATTTTTGTGTTATATAATTACTGAGAAGTTAGAATTTATGTTTGTCATTTTGCTCTGTTTTATGTCACATGTTTTTTGGTCTTCCTTGTTACTGCCTTTTGTATTAGATATTTTGTAACATACATTTTAATTCCTTGGTTTTTCCTTATAGTATGTTTTTTGAGTTGTGGTTTTTTTGTTGTTTTCTGTTTTTTTGTTTTGTTTTTAGTGGTTATCTTGGAGATTACAGTTAACATCTTAAAATGGTTTAGTTTGGATTAATACCAACACAGGGGCTTTCCAACAGCAATAACCAGTTCTCTGATTCTCTGGACACCAGCTGGGTCCTACAAGTCAATTCAGTTCTGATATTACCCAGACTTAGTGCAGACCTTTCATAGGGTAAGCTCTCAGTCCCACAAGACTGCCCCTCCCCACTTCAGATGCCAGTGGTAAGCCCCAGGCCACTTTTACTTCTGATTGGCTATGAATCAGAGGTTCCCATGACTCTCCTGAGCTTTGATGATTTGCTAGAATGACCTACTGAACTCGGGAAGGCATTTTACTTACATTTTCTGGCTTCTTATTATAAAGGATACACTCAGGAATAGCCAGATGGAAGAGATGCACAGGGCAAGCTATGTGGGTGGGGGTGCCCACAGCTTCTCCCCCTTTCCAGGCATGCCACCCTCCCAGCACTGCTTTGTGCTTTACCAACCCAGAAGCTCTGAGGCTCATTGTTCAAAAGTTTTTATGGGGCTCAATCTCTAACTCTTCCCTTCCTGGGAGGTCAGTGGGTGGTGGTAGAAGTTGCAACCCTCTCATCACTTGGTCCTTCTGGTGACCAGTCCCATCACAAGGCTCTTGCTGAGCCCCACCCTTCATTAGCATAAACAGGTCTGATCAAAAGGGGTCATGAATAACAAAAGAGACTCCCATCACTCAGGAAATTGCAAGGGTTTGGGGTGCTCTGTATCAAGAACAAGGGGGAAGACCTGTATTTCTTACTCTACCACAGCAAGTTAATTCCAGTAGTATATAAAACTACCCTGTGCAGCTCTGTTCCCTCCTGCCTCTGATGTGCTATTATCATACACGTTACATCTTAAACATCATTAAGTCCCTCAACACAAATTTATAATTGTGTTATCTATTAAATCAGATAGAAGAAAAGAGTTGCAAACAAAAATACATTTATATTGTCCTATGTTTATCTTTGTGGTTACTTTTACTAAGCTATTTTTTTTAATGTGGGATTTGAGTTACTGTCTAGTGTCCTTTCATTTCAGCCTGAGGGACTTCCTTTGGTATTTCTTGTAAGGTGAATCTGCAACAAGATTTCTCAGCTTTTTGCTGCCTGAGAAATTCTTGACTTCACCTTCATTTTCAAGGATAGTTTTGTTGGGTATAAAAGCTTGGCGCTCTGTTTCTTTCAGCACTCTAAATGTCATCCATCTGCCTTCTTGGCTCCAGGTATTTGATTAGAGGTCAGGTGTTAATCTTATTGGGAATCTCTTGTGTGTTACTAGTTGTAGTTTCTCACTCCTTTAAAGATGGGGGGGTTGCTTTTTCAGTGGTCTGTGATTTGTCTAGGTGTGGATCTCTGAGTAGCCTACTTGGAGGTTTTGGGGTGTTTTTGGCCCAAATACTCTTTGGTTTCAAATAATCTTTCTGCCTCTTACTGTCTCCCTTTGCTTTCTGGGGCTCTCATCATGCATATTTTGGTGCGCTTGGTGGCATCCTACAGGTCTCTGAAGCTCTGTTCATTTTTCTTCTTTTATATTTCTGTTCCTTAGACTGGGTAATCTCAGTTGATCTATCTTCAAGTTCACTGATTTTTCAGCCTGTTCAAACTGATGTCAAACCCTTCTAGGGAATTTTTTAAATTTATTTTACTTTTCAACTCAAGATTTTCTATTTATTTCTGTTAGTGTTGGTCTGTTACGTCCAACATCTGGTCTTTGTCCCAGACAGTTTCTATTGACTGATTCCCCCCTCACCCCCCAGATTGCTAATTGTTCCCTGTGTCTTTTGCACACTTCAGCTGTTTTTTTAGAATAAACACTCCTCAGATTGTTGTAAGCCTTTGGTTAACTTCCAAAGTTTTGAAAAAGTTTATTTTGATAATTTGGCAGTGTTCTTGTTGCTTTTATGGGGGAGAGTTTTGGAGATCCTTATTTGGCCATTTTGGAAGTAATAGGTAAATCCTTTTAAAGGGTTCTTCACGATCCTTCTGTAGGTGATAGAGTTTTTATCTGAATCATGATTCTCAATTAAAACCAAAGCACATATGTATAGACTTTCTTAGATCCATCTTCAAAGAAATATTCTGTTTCTTGTAATGTAACTACTGGTCTGACAAGAGATGAAGATTCAGTTAAGAAGTGGTTAGTACGTACTCTGTGCCTAGAACTGTTTCAGAGGATGTGAAAATGGGGTATACACAACATACTTCTGAACTCTCTGGCATAGAACTGATAGGAATTGAGATAATAGGAATCCACACAAGGGAGAGCCATTTAGATTAGAAAGTCAGAAGCATTTCACAAAGGGAAGTGGAACTTGAACACATCATGAAGGACACACGGTTCCAAATCAGAAGAGGAGAGGAGGGAAGGCAGTCAAGGCTGAGGGTCTGACATTGAACATGTGATGAAGGACACACGGTGCCGAATCAGAAGAGGAGAGGAGGGAAGGCAATGAAAGCCAAGGGTCTGACATTGAACACGTCATGAAGGACACATGGTGCCAAATCAGAAGAGGAGAGGAGGGAAGGCAGTCAAGGCTGAGGGTCTGACATTGAACACGTCATGAAGGACACACGGTGCCGAATCAGAAGAGGAGAGGAGGGAAGGCAGTCAAGGCTAAGGGTCTGACCTTAGCATCGTGGAAGAAAACAGGAAGCACACACCTGCCCTTCTGCTTCAGAGGTTTTTTTTGTTTTGTTTTTGTTTTTACTGTAGAATGATGAAAAATAAAGTTGAGTAGGTTGCTGATAGATCCTAGAAGTGGTAGCTGAACAGTCTAAAAACCTATTAGACCTCGAATAAATATCAGTAAATGAAGTATTAGAAAAAAAGTAAGCACCTTGTTTTTTGGCTGTGTTTAAGTTATTTTGCTTAGGTTAATTTAAGTTGATAAATTAGTTTCTGCCGAATTACAGTTTTAGGTGTTGAATATGAAATTTTCCAATATTTTTAGGTGTCATTTGCCAATGCTGTACATTGGATTAGAATATGGATTGACCAATAACTCAAAATTGGCTGAAAGATTCTTTGGCCAAGCGCTAAGTATTGCACCAGAAGACCCATTTGTTATGCACGAGGTTGGCGTGGTTGCATTTCAGAACGGAGAGTAAGTACTGAAAGGCACAAAACCCTTCTATTTTATATCTGTAAATGAAGTAAAACCTCAGTCACTAGAGGTTTTATTCTCCTCAGTGACTCTTCATTAGATTTTCGTTTTTAAATATGTACCATTTTAGGAGAAGGAGGAGGACAGTTAAAAAAAAATACAAAGTGTTATCTTGGATTTCTTCAAATTTGACTAAATGGGTTTTGGTCCCCTTGGATGTGGGCTGCTACAGGCTCATAGTTCCAAGACTGGACAGTTGTTGCTGATGGTCAAGTGACTGCACCCCATAGGGTGGCCTGGAGGCATCGCAGAACCCTTCATCATCTCCTTGTTGATTAGGAGCTGGAGTCTTGTATTTGAGAAAGATTTCCCACAATTGTGAAACAAAAATGTTCGGTTAGTTGCCAGTTAATCCGAAAATTAAACTAATTAGAATGGCTCAGTCTCGAAGTTTCCTGGGCATTTGAGACATTACTGTATCCTTGCATATTTGTAGAATAAGTAATTCAGTGTCATACTCTAAAGAGAAAACTCTTTGTAGTAATCTGCACTAAATTATACATTAATTTAAAAACAGTAAATCAGTATTGCTTTGTGTTTTTTATGGCGTGTGTGTGTATTCTAAAAATTGGATAATCTAATATATATAAAAGCAAGTTTGGAGCTGTTTTAAAATAATACAGAGTGATGATTTAATATGTAGTCCATTGGTTTGTAAGTCAGAGTCAGCACTTTCCCGGTGGCAGACAGATGCACATTCCCAGCTGAGGTGGAGATGATGTTCTGCCTTCCTATTACTACTCTCATACTGTAAACGAGCATTTTTTTTTTTTTGCAGTCTACTTTGTGTCACATTTTTCATAGTTTTGTGCTTTTTGTTGATGACATTACTGTTTAAAATGATCCCCAAGCCTGGTATGACATGCTGTTTGTGACCCTTACGCACAAGAGGGCTGCAGATGAGCTTTGTTGCAGGCTGTGTTCAGTGTCAGTGGATCAACATGTATGTTAAATAAGGTATCAGTCAACAGAAGCACATGGAAAACAGGTTGTACATTGAACAGTTGACCACAGGTTTGTAGGAACCTGACCTTATATTTCCACCAGGAGCCATAGTTCGATATTTGCTAAAACAGTGTTTACAGTGACTTTATGGAATATAATTACCAAGAATAATGAGAATTAACTGTATCTTCTAAAATCTTGAACACCTGTGATGTTAATGCCATAAAATTAATCATTTATCTGACCTTTAAATTTGAACTTTAATAAACTATTTACAGAAGTTTACCTCATTTTTCTTACAATACTTGCTAATTGTGAATAATCTGCAAACTTTTCCCCTTTATTTTAGATGGAAAACAGCAGAAAAATGGTTCCTTGATGCTTTGGAAAAAATTAAAGCAATTGGAAATGAGGTATTCTATGTAATATCTATAACTCTTAAGGGTATTTGCCATTGAATGAGAACAATAATATGGATAATCTGTCTCACCTAGAAGACAATGGGCTAATATTTATCCTGGCAAATGGCTTGTTAATGTTTGGATTTCAGGCACTTATTTTGCTACATGGTATAAAATGAATCTGTTTCTAATTGAGAGGGTAGGTGTTGGTTGTTTGCTTCCTAAGAGACTGTAGTTTTGATACATGGGAGTAATCAGAATATATTTGTTGATTATTTGATATGGGGAGTATGTGATGCTGGACACTGCTGGGCACTGTACCATCTAATATAAGATACCCTTCCGGAACTGAAGAGCCTCCTCTTTGATTAATGGGTAGATATATAGGGCCCACCTCTGTAGGAATAAGGCCAGGTGTCACTCTATTCAGACCTGTCATGGCTTTTTCTTACCATGTACTTAATATGTATTTAGACCTCTCAATGTTTGAAATATTTAACTAGGTTCTACCATATGAAAGATGTGTGTTCATGAGTTAACTTTCCAGCTATCTTGGATGTGTATACCTGAGTATTACTTTAAAATTAACAATTTTAGGTACTGTCAGCTTCTGTAGGTAAAGAGTAGCATATTGCTACTCTTCTGGTTCTTGATTCTTTTTATTCACATCTATTTTGTTTTATTCCATTCTGATTGCCACTTCCCTTTTTACTCTGTTCCTTTTGGGCAGCCTTGCTTATAGCCCACATCTTCCTTGGCTGTTGGTTCCTCTTTATTGACACAGACACAGCTCCCTCTGGATCCCTGCCAAGTCTTTTATTTGTCCTAGGAACTTAAAAACACTATATTTCTGTGCGTTGGTACATGTATGTATATAAAACAGGTTCTTGAGCAGCTCAGTCTTGGGCAGTCTGGATAATGAATGTGTTTTTGTTATTATGGGGTTGCCACATATCACCTTCCCAGTTTTCAGAGTTGAATACCTTAGAGCCTTGCTGCTTTAACTAGACCGACTGCCTCAGCATCACCTGGAAGCTGACTAGAAATGCATAATCCTAGATCCACTGAATCACAGTCTGCAGTTTTAGCAAGATCCCGAGATGATTCTCATGCACAGAAAAGTTCAAGACACACTGTCACAAATCACACTTAGAGTTGAAACTATATTTTTTGATGATCTGAGGGCATTGTGGAGTCTTACAGAAATTTACAATAATGGCTTTAAGTACAAATGAACAATACTATTAAATTGATAAAATGCCCATTAAAAAGTGACATGAAGACGGGGAAATACTGTTTGACTTCAGTTACTGTAGCAAATGTCAAAATAGCCACAGGGAAGCAAATGGTGCCTAAGAATCATGAAAGGTGTGTTTTTGTTCCGCCGGGCTGTGTCTCCTGGAGCCAGGCTCGGGAGCTGGAGAGTGTGGCTCAGTTCTATTGTTTGGTTAGCTTAGACTGACCGACATGTGTTTGTGTCCTAAGCTCTGAGCCTGGTGTTGGGAGCCAATAGGAAACTGGCGTGATAGTTCCTGCCTTTAGACAGGTTGGGGATTGCAGATAAGTAAATTGGCAGTAATTAAACAGTGCACAAAAACAACTGTGATTGAGAAAATAAAGGAACCCCCACAGAGGGGCAGTTAACCCAGACTTTAGGATGGGCCGAGAAGGCCTCTTGGATACAGCCTCTTACACGTCCGTCCTAAAGCAGGAGCAGATAATCAGCCAAGCACAAGTGAGGAAAAGGTTATGGAAGGTATAGAGAATGGTGTGTGCTGAGTTGGAGTGAATCCAGTACAGCTTGGATTTTAAGTTCACAGAGAAGGTCAAGAAATGGGGCAGGAGGGTTAAGTGTAGATCGTTAAGGGCCTTGCACCTTATCCTGAGGTGGTAGGTGGTGGGGCCCAGACAAGACTTGTTATGTGGGGATTGGTGTTACACTGAGGGGCTGATGAATGAGCCTTTGGTAGTTCCTAGGGGTCAGGAATAATGTGGGTGCCAGGCATGAGAAGCAGGCGCTCAGAACGGCATGAGCTTGGGGGGCTGGGATGGCAGGAGAGTAAGAGTCTAGTGGGTGGCACGTTGGATTTGCATTGCTTGTGAGCTTTCTGAGTAGGAATATTTAGTGGGCAGGTGGAAAGCTCTGGGCTGGAGGTACAGAAGTTGAACTTCTTCAGCACAGTGGGGCTCATTAACAGAGTTGTGTTAATAAATAATGGCATCCTCAGGAAGTCTCTTCTAATAGGAAAGAAAGATGGAGAATCCAACAAATACTCTGCTTCATGCTGCCTAGGCCCTGGGAGAGAGGGCGGCCTTCGTAGGTGCGTGTGATGGTGTGGTTGAATGGGTCTGTCTGAAAAGTGGCATGCATGAGTCATGGGTTTGATGTTGCTGTGTTTCAGGTAACAGTTGACAAATGGGAGCCTTTGTTGAACAACTTGGGGCATGTCTGCAGGAAGCTTAAGTAAGTAAAGTAGAACATTTTCAGAAATACTCTTTGTGACTAAAAGTTTACTTAATTCTGTGTATCCTTCTTCATATTTTTTAAAGACTTTTTATTTTTAAGTAATCTCTACACCCAATGTGAGGCTCCAACTATGACCCCAAGATCAGGAGTCGCACACTCCACCAACTGAGCCAGCCAAGTGCCCTTTTCCATATTTTTATTTTGAGATGTTCCAGCTGGGTACTTTGCTGCTCAGATATAGCAAGCATCAAAATAATTATCTCTAGTGGTTTTTATAAACACTTATTTATTTTTATATTCTGGTGGTACAATAATATTCTAGAAGTTTAAAGAATTACAATAACTTTTATTTTCTTAGATTAAAAAAATTGGTGTTCAAAATTAATTTGGAAGGATTAAGATAGTAGGGTTTAGTTAAAACCATATCCATAGTCTAACTCACTCTTTTTCTCTAGGTACCAGTTTTATGGTGTGATACACAGCAGCTTCTGAAAAATAGATTCTTTGGTTAAATAAGTTTGGGAAACTCTAGGCTCCTAAAAATATAACAGGTTTTTCTGTTTCAGGATATTTTGGAGTCTTTACTATTCATTATGAATTGCAACATTTCCCAAACTTCAGTGAACTTTTTTCACAAAAGATTTACAGGGCAGGTATTCCAGAGAACTTTGGGAAATAATGTCCCAAGTAACTTCTTTGGACCTTTGGTTGCTTTTAACCAGCAGTGGTGTGGGAGTTTTATCTTGCCATCAAGGAGGCCTTGTAGTGTAGTGGGGTTCCAGTGCCAGTCTTGGGTTCCTGTGGGGGTGACCTCAGCTGGCTGGCTGAGCAGGCAGGAAGATACATTTCAGGGAGGTGTCCAGGTACACGGTGGTGGATGTGAAGAATCGTTATCAGCCTAAACTGTTACTCTGATGTCCCAAAGTGTTTCTGATGTTTTTACATGGATGAATACTCATCTTAGACCTAGCAAGTGAGTGCTTTCACTGTACCTAATTGTTTTCTCTCTTTCTTCCCGTTCTCCCTGCTCCCAACTCCCTCTCGTCTTCTCTCACAGAAAGTATGCCGAGGCCTTGGACTATCACCGTCAGGCGCTGGTGTTAATTCCCCAGAACGCATCCACGTATTCTGCCATAGGGTATATCCATAGTCTGATGGGCAACTTTGAAAATGCTGTTGACTATTTCCACACAGTATGTCTAGTTAACATTTACCACCTTTTTTTTTTAAAGATCTTTTCTAGGCAATGTTGGGGCTTTTTGTTTGCTTGCTTGTTTTTCTAGGCAGTGTTTATTTTAATAGCCATTTTAAAATTCTTCAGGCGACCTTGTGCTTTCTTCTTTCCTTTGCAGAGAAAAGCATGTGTGTGTTGTGCAGTACTCATTAAATTAGAGATAAATGTGAGAATTGTCCTAAGTGTGTAGTGAGACATACATGTGTCCACGGTATTTGTTGGCCTTGTCTAAACAGGAGAAAAGAAATTCCAGTCTCTCTACTTAGGACTTATAATTAATTCCCTTAGATCACTTTGGTCAGTGAAGAAAACAGTCTGTGTTCATCACAAGGAAAGAATCTCTCCTAAATCCACGTGCCGTATCGTGCCAAATCTAAGATCCCATTAGCAAGCAAGTTGACCACACACACACACTCACTCACACAGACACACACAAATAAACCTTTAAACTTTACATGATTCTTTCTAATCTCTCCATTTTTTGGTACTTGGAAAAGTGCTCTTTTTGGATATATTAGGACATAGATTTTCATAAGGGATCACTCTAGTATCTACATAAAAAAGAAAATAGAAGTGAAACAGATACTTAAGGTACTCTATTCACATTCAGAGTTTGGTTCTTCTAAATCACTTTTGTACCGGGTGGTCGATGTGTCCGCTCTTCTGGTGCTGGCACATACACCCTGCTCTTGACTAGGTTTCTCCCAAAAACATTGGCTCTGCAGATCTTACGCTGCCAGAAAGTGTCAGCAACAACGGCGGTTCCTGTATTTGTGAGTGTTCATGCGGTTTGTGTCTAGTCTACCTCTCCACGGCTGCCAAGTCCAGGCTGCTCAGGCAGGACACTCATCAGGGCTGTGGCCAGCTGACAGCAGTAGTTAGAAACCACCGGTTGTTTAAGACATCCCAAGTTCAGAAATGTTACAATTTGGAAAAAAAAAAAAGTGGGTCTTAGAATCATGGTATTTGGAGAGAAAGATAAAATATGAGAAAACACATAGGGTTGGTTAAAATTTTCAGTCGAGATCCAAGTCCTGCAAGTGCCACTATGATAACCAGGATACTGAGCTAGGTAGAAGCCTAGACTAACAACTTTTCTGGTTTGTGTGATCTTTCAAATGTGTGTGAAGATGGTATAATTTGCCTGTCTTCTTATATAATTAATACAGAAGGCTTAGAAGGCTCTGTGTGGAGATACAGTTTTGAAAATCTTTTTGGAGGAGAGGGGTTTCAAACATAGAATGGCGTAATGAGCCTCCACATTACCATCACCCAACTTCAACAGACATCAGTTCATGCCTACTCTTGTAGCCCCACTCCCCCTGATTCCCTGGAGTGTTTTGAATTGAATCCTGCAGGAATATTTTTATTTTTATTTTATTTTTTTAAAGATTTTATTTATTTATTTGAGAGAGAGCATGAGAGGGGGGAGGATCAGAGCGAGAACAGACTCCCCGCTGAGCAGGGAGCCCGATGTGGGACTCGATCCCGGGACTCCAGGATCATGACCTGAGCCGAGGGCAATCGCTTAACCAACTGAGCCACCCAGGCGCCCCCCTGCAGGAATATTTTTAAATGAAAGAGAAGGAAATACATTTTCTTGTAATAACCATGCTGAATCTTTTCTAACAGGCTCTTGGTCTTAGGCGAGATGATACATTTTCTGTTACAATGCTTGGTCATTGCATTGAGATGTACATTGGTGATTCTGAAGCTTACATTGGTAAGATGATAATTATTTTGATTGACATTGTATTCTATTCTTTAGATTGTTGTATATCTCTGTTTAGGTTTCTCAAATCTCAGGTAAGGTTCTAAGTTTATTTTCTAACCATTTAACTATATTAACATCAAGGAACTCCATTTATTTTGTTGGAACAATGCTGTGGGAATTAATGACTTATTAAAGTATTCATGCATTTTAAAATTGAGTACTCGGTATATGCAAAATACTATCACAGAGTACGCATAAAGTACTGTGATATAGGAGAATCAGTCTGATGGAAAAAATCTTGGAGACTTTGGTTTTTAATAGTTTCTAATTTCTAATAAATGAAAAGGCTCTGGCATTAACACTTTATAAAATGGTTTTATAGCATATTAATAGCATATTAACTTTTACATTTCAGTGGGATATTAAGTTGGCTTACATTCACATTATGGTGCTATGTAATTCTTTAAATAATTTTTTTGTAATAATAAGCAAGTCTTAAGATAAATCTGGATGGAATTGCTGTATTTGGGCACTCACTTAGTTACAAACTTTGTAAGGTAACGAGGGTGCAGTGAGGTTAAACCCTGAGACCTGGACATAAAACCATGAGAGGAAAAAGTGTTAAGTTAATTAAATTAGGCTTCAATAAAATGAAGAACTTCTGTTCATCAAAAACACTGTTAACAGAGTAAAAAGTCAGGTTATAGACCGGGAGAAGTTATAATTTGTAGAGTGGTCAAAGAACTTGTGTCTAGAATACAAAAAATCCTATAAATCAAAAAGTTCAATAAAAAAATGGGTCCATATTGCACTATAATGTTAACTAGAATTTAAATAAAAATTTGAAAAAGAAAGAAAAAAGATAGGTCCAAATGGGCAAAATACTTGAACAGGAGCTTCACCAAAGAGGATATCCACCGATGCGGCAAATGGATGTTCTCAATATCATTACATATCATGGAAATGAAATTAAAACCATACTGAGATGTAGCCAAAGTGGCTACAAATGGAAAGTACTGATAGTGCCCAGTGTTGGTGATGATAACGGAGCAGCTCGTACTCTGGTGTATTATTGTTGGTGGACTACACTTTGGAACACTGTTGAACATGTCTGCTAAAGTTAAATAGGCCTGTTAAATCTGTTATTTGTTGCTACCTGACAAACCACTCCAACCGACAAGGACGCATTTTTTCTCACAGTTCTCTAGGTTGATTGGTGGCTCATTTGCTGGTTTCATGCACTAATGCAGCTGTGGTCAGCAGGCACTTGATGGGCTGACGGTCTAAGATGGCCTCATGCATAGATGGGCACTTTAGCTGACCTAGCTGGGCCTCTTACAGGTCTTTTATCTCAGGCTTTTTCATAGCATGGAAAGTCTCAGGGTTCTAAGGACGAGAATTAAAGCCTCACGACCTCCTGAAAGCTGGAAGTGTCACAAAATCACTTCCATCACATTCTGTTCAGCACAAGTCACATGACTGAGTGCAGTGTCATCCTGGGTGGGGGCTAAGAGGTGTGATTCGTTGGGGTGTGAGGATGGTAACCTGCCATGCTGCTCTTAGGATTTGGGAGTTCTACTCCCAGGTGTGTGCCCAGTGGTACAAGGGCCTCAGGAAGCCAGCGCTCACACACAGGATTATTTCCAGCAGCTGTGTTCGTAATTACACCTAACTGGAAATAACTGAATGTCCACGCATAGGAGAATGGAAAAAGAAATTGTGGCGAGCTCATGCAATAGAGTACTACACACTTGAAAGGACTATTAAGTCTTGCTGTAACATAGGTGCATCTCATACATTTTGACAAAAAGAATATACACTGATTAATTCCATTTATGTGAAGATTAGTAATAAGCAAAACTAATCAGTGGTGATAGAAAAATTTGAGCAGTGATTAATTCTGGCTTGGGATGGGGAGGTATTCACTGGAAAGGGCATGGGGCGGTGTTTTGGGAGCTGGAAGTGTGTTCTCTTTCTGTCTGGTGGTGGTTATGTGGGTATATGCATATATGAGGATTTGCCCAGCAGTGCACACTTTATGGTGTGTATGTTATGGCTCAGTTTCTTAAAGCTAAAGCATAAAGCTTGAGCTCTGGCATCCTGAAGACTCTGGGTTGAAATCGCAGGTCTGCCATTCAGCCACGTGGCTTTGGGCAGGTCTGAGCCTCAGGTTCCTCTTTTTTTCAGGGAAGATTGTGAGGCTTAAATGCAAAATTCCTGTAAAGCTAGGGAGAGTCTGGAGGTAGAGTGCTGAGTGAGACAGACATTTTGCCTGTCCTCACAAAGCTAATGGTCTTACAGTGTATCAGTCATTATATACTCTTATTTTTTTTCTTGGGGTTGTAATTGTCACATTGCATATTAGTTTCAGGTGTACGACATAATGGTTCGATATTTGCATATATTGTGAAATGATCACCCGAAGTCCGGTTAACATGCATCACCATACATAGTTAGAAAATTTTTTCTTTTGATGAGAACTTTTAAAATCTATCTTAGCAACTTTCAGATATGCAATACAGTATTATTAACTCTAATCACCATGTTGTACTATTTTTATTTTTAGAAGGCTTGCATGTCATTATCTGTCAAAACATCTATTACTAAAAGCTATTAGTTTGAACTCTGTAAAATTATATTTATGTCAGAAATGATTGCATCTGTTGGAAGTCTCTTGTCCATTAGTCTTAAGATTTTGATATGTGGAAAGTGTATTTCCTTTCACTGTGGTTTCTGTGTGCGTAAGGCTCACGACTGTACCGGTGCCAGAATGCCAGCCGACGGTTCTCGTTCGTAGCAGGCGAGGTCAAGTGCCTGCCAGCTGGCTCCCCCCGTGGGAGGGCTTTAGGAATGGGCAGTGCTGAGCCACAGGGAACTGAAACTGCATGTGCTTCTAAGTCTCCCAGCAACCCCCCTTGATAAGAAAGAGAAAAAGAAGGAGAGAATGGGAATGTTTTTTCTTGTGAGCTGTACTTGCGTCTAATGATGGAGGCAGTGCTGTGTGACCGTGGGAATGATGGAGTTTCTTATCTTATTCTCCTTGTGGTGTTTCCTTTTAGGAGCAGACATTAAAGACAAATTAAAATGCTATGACTTTGATGTGCATACAATGAAGACACTAAAAAACATTATTTCACCTCCGTGGGATTTCAGGGAATTTGAAGTAGAAAAACAGACTACAGAAGAAACAGGGCTTGCACCACTAGAAACCTCAAGGAAAACTCCAGATCCCAGACCTTCCTTGGAAGAAACCTTCGAAATTGAAATGAATGAAAGTGACATGATGCTGGAGACCTCTATGTCAGACCACAGCACATGATTGCAGACAGCTCTCAGCTCCATTTTGTCCTGGGGGAGGTCAGGGTTTCCTCACATCCTTGTCCTGTCTTCAGAATTCCCCATTTCTTGACACGAAGGCAGACTGCACCTCTCCGTTTAGGCATAGAGACGTGCTGGAAGAGACCGGACTGCACACCTTTGCAACACATGTTTTCTGATCCTGCAAAACAATTCTGTGTAGAGGAATAAAGAGGTAAATTGTGTATTACGTCTTTTTTTTTCTTTTTCAATCAGCTTTTCTTTTGGACTGATTTTAGGTTTATGGACAAAAGCTGCAAAGGTAGCAGAGAGCTCCCACAGACCCCTCACCGGGTTTCTCCCCATTCACATCTTAAGTAACCAAGGAACCTTGTCATAACGGAGAAGTGCATGCCGTCCAGGAGCCACAGTGCCCTGAGCTCTCCTTAGGCTCCTCTCTGCTGTGACCGTGTCTCAGGCTTCTCTGGTCTTTCATGACCTAGATGGATTTGAGGAGGACTGGTCAGTTGTTTTGTAGAATATCCCTCGATTTGAGTTTGTTTGATGTATTTCTCATATTGGACTAGGGTTCTTGGTTTTGGGAAGAAAATACCACAGATGTGGATGAAGTACTGTTCTCATCACATGTTAGGGGGTACACAGTATCAGCATGACTTATCACAGACGGTGGTAATCTTGATGGTGTCTACCAGGTTTTTCTACTGTAAAGTTACTTTTTTTCCCCCCCCTACCCATAATGCATGCTTTAGAAGAAAGTCATGAGGGGCACCTGGGTGGCTTAGTCGTTAAGCGTCTGCCTTCAGCTCAGGTCATGATCCCGGGATCCTGGGATCGAGCCCCACATTGGGCTCCCTTCTCCACGGGAAGCCTGCTTCTCCCTCTCCCACTCACCCTGCTTGTGTTCCCTCTCTCGCTGTGTCTCTCTCTGTCAAATAAATAAAATCTTTTTAAAAAAGAAGCAAGTCATGAAGTTCAGCCTGTCCTCAATAGGACCAAGGTTTTGTTTTTTGGGGGCTTTGTTTTTAGGACCAAGGAGTTTAAGCTCCACCCCTGGAATGGAGAATATCTGCATATATTATTTGCAATTCTTCTATAATGAAAATTTGTGTCTCCTTCCGTTTATTCAACCATCAGTTTGGACTTATATTTTAGATTCTAATCCTACACAATATTATTTTAGGGCTTGGGTTGTTTCACTGGCCATTGGGAGCTCCTTCAGCTTGGCTCCTGTGGCCCTGTGATATACCCCCATCCATTTGTTTTTTTGTTTTGTTTTTTGTCTTTATTCTGGTAAAATATACATAACACGAACTGCGGACTTCAGTTAATAATGCGTCACTATTGATACAAATACACCAGTGCAAGGTGTGGATACAGGTGTGGGTGGGGAGTCCATGGGAACTTGTGCTTTCTGTTCCATTTTCCTGTAAACCTAAACTGCTCTAAGAAATAAAGTGTGTGAGTCTGTGGTTATAGAGATAGGTAGATAGCCATCTTAACCATTTTTAAGTGTACAATTCAGCGGCATTTCCGTTAAGCATTAACTCCATACTCATCCCTCCTGCCAGCTCCTGATGATAACCTCTAATCTTTTTCTTTTTTTTAAGATTTTGTTTATTTGAGAGCAAGAGAGAACACAAGCAGGGTGAGGGGCGGAAGGAGAAGCAGACTGCCCACTGAGCAGGGAGCCCGATGTGGGGTTCAATCCCGGGACTCTGGGATCATGACCTGAGCCGAAGGCAGAGGCTTAACCACTGAACCACCCAGGCGCCCCCTGATAATCTCTAATCTATTCTATGTCTGAATTTGCCTATCTAGACCAATTTGTATAAGTGGAATCTTACAGTATCTGTCCTTTTGTGTCCAACTTTACCTAGCATATTTTTAAGGTTCATTCCTCTTGTAGCTTTTATGAGCACTTTATTCCTTTTTATGGCTGAGTAATATTCCATAACACATATCATCTATATCACATTCATCTGTGGATGGACACTGGGTTGTTTCCACCCTTCAGCTATTGTGAATAATGTTGCTATGAGCAGGAGTGTATAAATACCTGAGTACCTGTTTTCAGTTCCTTTGGGTATATGCCAGGGAGTGGAATTGTTGGCTCATGTCTTAATTTGGTGCTTAACTTTTTTTCTTTTTTTTTAAAGATTTTATTTATTTGACAGAGAGAGACACAGCAAGAGAGGGAACACAAGCAGGGGGAGTGGGAGAGGGAAAAGCAGGCTTCCCACCGAGCAGGGAGCCCTATGCGGGGCTCAATCCCAGGACCCTGGGATTATGACCTGAGCCGAAGGCAGACGCTTAACAACTGAGCCACCCAGGCGCCCCGCGGTGCTTAACTTTTTGAGGAACTGGCCAACTTTCTACAGCAACTGTCCATTTTATATTCCCACCACCAGTGCATGAGATTCTGGTTTCTCTGCATCCTTACCAGGGCTTTTTACTTTCTTTGTTATTATAATCATTCTAGTGGGTGGGAAGGAGTAGCTCTTTTGGTTTGATTTGTGTTTCCCTAATAACTATTGATGTTGAGCATCCTATCCTGTACTTATTGGCCATTTGTATGTCTTCTTTGAAGAAATGTCTATTCAGATCTTGTGTCCACTTTTACTTTTTTTATTTTTATTTTATTTTGTCTTGTTTGTTTTGTATGTTGTTATGTCACCATACATTACATCATTAGTTCTTGATGTAGTGATCCACGATTCATTGTTTTCGTGTAACACCCAGTGCTCCGTGCAGTACGTGCCCTCCTTAGTACCCATCACCGGGCTAACCCATCCCCCACCCCCTCCCCCCAAACCCTGAGTTTGTTTCTCACAGTCCATAGTCTCTCATGGTTCTTCTCTCTCCACTTTCCCCCCTTCATTTTTCCCTTCCTTCTCCTGATGTCCTCCATGCTGTTCCTTATGTTCCACAAATAAGTGAAGCCATACTTGTGTCCACTTTTAAATTGGGCTGTTTATCTTTTTGTTGTTGAGCTGTTGTGGTCCTTTATCAATTCTGGATATTCTCAGATATGTGATTTACACATCTCTTCTCCCATTCTTTCTATTGTCTTTTCACCTTTTTTTTTTTTTTTAAGATTTTACTTATTTATTTGACAATGAGAGAGCACAAGCAGGGGGAGCAGCAAGCAGAGGGAGAGGGAGAAGCAGACTCCCCGTGGAGCAGGGAGCCCGATGCAGGACTCAATCCTGGGACTCCGGGATCATGACCTGAGCCAAAGGCAGACGCTTAACCAACTGAGCCACCCAGGCGCCCTGTCTTTTCACTCTCTTGATAGTGTCCTTTGATGCACAAATTTTTAACTTAATGAAGTTTATCTATTGTTTATGTACTGTGCTTTTGGTATTATATTTACAAAACTATTGCCAAATTCAAGGTTATGCAGATTTTCACTTAGGTTTTCCTCTAAGGTTTCCATAATTTTAGTTCTTAAAGTTAGGTCTTTGATCCATTTTGAGTTAATTTATGTAAATGTAGTAAGTTGTTCAATTTCACTCTTTGGAGTGTGGATATTCAGTTTTCCCAGCACCGCTTCTTAAAGAGACTCTCCTTTCCCCATCGAATAGTCTTGGCACCCATGTCAAAAATCAATTGTTGAGAAATACGAGGGTTTACTTCTGGGCTCTGGATCCTCTTCCATTGGTCCATATGTGTATCCTTAATGCTCATTGGTCCATATGTGTATCCTAAATGCTAGTACCACACTCTTTTGATTGTTGTAGCTTTGTACTAGGCTTTGGAACTGGGATGTGTGAGTTGTTTTTTTTTTGTTTTTTTTTTGAAGTTTTATTTATTTGAGAAAGAGCACAAGTAGGGGGAGAGCAGAGGGAGAGGGAGAAACGGACTCCCTGCTGAGCAGGGAGCCTGCCGCGGGGCGATTCCAGGACCCTGGGATCATGACCTGAGCAAAGGCACAAGTCTAACCGACTGAGCCACCCAGGAGCCCCTCCAACTTTGTTCTTTTTCACAATTGTTTTGGCTGTTGTGGCTTCCTTGAATTTCCATATGCATTTAGTTTTGTTTTTGTTTTTTTCCATTTCTGCAAAAAAAAATGGCATTGGAATTGTCACAGGGATTTCATTGAATCTGTAGATCTTAATATCATGTCATCTAATCCATGAACACAGGCTGTCTTTCCATTTATTTAATTTCTTCCAGCAGTGCTTTGTACTTTTCAGTGTGCAAGTCTTTCACCTCTTTGGTTAAATTTATTCCCAAGTATTTTATTCTTTTGGATGCTATTGTAAATGGAATTGTTCTCTTAGTTTCCTTTTTGGATTGTTCATTCCTAGTGTATAGAAATACAACCAGTTTTTGTGTGTTGACTTTGTATCCCGAATGTATTTATTAGCTTTAACAAGTGTGTGTGTTTGCACACATGTGTGTATTTATTTAGAGTTTTCTACATAATAGGATCATGTCATCTGCACATAGAGATAGGTCTACTTTTTCCAAATTTGGAAAGCTTTTATTTCTTTTCCTTGTATAGTGCTTGCTTCGGCAGCACATATACTAAAATTCTTTTCCTTGTATAACTGCTGTGGCTAGAACTCCAGTATTATGTTGAATAGAAGTGACAGAAACAGGCACCCTTGTCCTGTTCCTGATCTTAGGGGGAAGGCTTCAGTCTTTCACCATCCAGAGTGATGCTAATCGCAGGCTCTCACCGATGCCCTTCACCGTTTTGGAGAAGTCCCTTTCTGTTCCTAGCCTATTGAATGCTTTGTTGTTTCTTTTTATCAGGAAAGGTTGCAGATTTTGTCAAATGCTTTTTTTTGTGGATCAGTTGTGATGGTGAGGGGTAAGGAGTTCTAGGATTTTGGGGGCGCCTGGGTGGCTCAGTCGTTAAGCATCTGCCTTCGGCTCAGGTCATGATCCCAGGGTCCTGGGATCAAATCCCACATTGGGCTCCCTCCTCTGCGGGAAGCCTGCTCTCCCTCTCCCACTCCCGCTGCTTGTGTTCCTGCTCTTGCTATCTCTGTCAAATAAATAAATAAAATCTTAAAAAAAAAAAAGAGTTCTAGGATTTTGGGGCTGTTGAGGGGAAAATATGACCATAAGGTGGCAGTAGCCCATTTTATTTGGGCAGCTGTATTTGAGCAGCTCTTTGGGGGCAATGTGGTAGCAGCAGGGCAGGAAGTCTCGGGGTTAAGAGTTCTGAAGTGCGGTGGCAGTGTGGTCTTTCACAGTCCCGGGATTTGTCTTATTTACAGCTAGCAGATGCTGGTTGTAGGTCTGCCTGGTATGCAAAACAGGCCAGCTCTAGATGGCTAAAGATATGCTTATTTAAGCTATATTTAAAACAATTACATGTGTAAAAATTGGATTTGGTATTGTTGGGCTTCAGCTAACCATCTCCGCCTGTGAAGAAGTAAACAACATGGGGGTCAATATACGGGAGACATCTCTGTTTCGTTTATATAACATCGTGTAGATTTTTCCTTCATTCTATTAATATGATATATACTGATTGATTTTTGTATGTTGAACCAGCCTTGTGATCCTGGGATAAATCCTGTTTGGTCATGTTGTATGATCTTTTAATATAATGCTAAATTCAGTTTAATTATTTTTTGTTGAATTTACATATACATTCATAAGAGATATTTATTGGTCTGTAGTTCTCCTGTAGTGCTTTTGGATCTTGTATTGGGGTAATACTGGCCTCATAAAATGAGTTAAGTAGTAGTCTCTCCTCTTCAGTTTTTTTGGGAATTTTTTGAAAAAGATTTGGTGGAATTCGACAGTGAAGCCATCTGGTCCTGGGCCTTTCTGTGTTGGGAGCTTTTTGATTACTGATTCAGTCTCCTTACTTGTTACAGCTGTTTCTTTTTGGGTCAGTTTTGGTAGTTTGTATGTTTCTAAGAATTTGTTTCATCTGGGTTATTCAGTTTGTTGGTTCATAGTATCCTGTTATCCTTTATTTCTATAAAGTTTATAATAATTTCTCCTCTTCCATTTTATGATTTTAGTAATAAGAGCTTTTTTTCCTCCTCAGTCCATCTGGCTAAAGGTTTGGCAATTTTGTAGAGCATTTCAAGGCATCAGCTTTTGCTCTTAGTAACTCTCTGTTGTTTTTCTAGTTTGTATTTCATTTCCACTTGAATATTTATTTCCTTCTGCTAGCTTTGGGTTTAGTTTGCTATTCTTTTTCTGGTTCCTAAGATGTAGTTTTATTATTGAATTAAGATTTTTTTTAACATAAGCATTTAGAGCTATAAATTTCCTTCTGAGCACTGTTTTTGCTGCATTCCATAAATGTTATGTTGTGTTTTTTTATTGGTGTTTAGGTATTTTCTTATTTTCCTTGTGATTTCTTTTTTGACCCATTGGTTTTTAAGAGTGTGTTATTAAATTTCCCACATATTTGTGAGTTTTCTGGCAACCCTTCTATTTTGAATTTCCAGTTTTATTCCATTGTAGTTGAAAAGGATACTTTGTGTAAGTTTAGTCTTTCTAAGTGTACTCAGACTTTTCTTGTGGCCTAATTTATGGTCCTTCCTGGAGAACATAGGCTGTTCACTGGAGAAGATTGTGTATTCTGCTTTTGTTAGATGGAGTGGTCTGGTTGGTTTATAGTACTTTTTTTTTTTTTTTTTTTTTGCATGACAAAGTCTTTACTTTCAAATGATTATCAGTACACCAAGTAAGAACATGTATACAAGAAGTTCTTGAATTCTATCATCTAATAATTTTGGGTAAGAGAAACTAAGAGCAGCCCGAACAATATATACTAGTATTCGCTGTTCCACCCTTAGCCGAGAGGACTTAAGGCCAGCTGCTGCTTCACACAAGTTACAGTAACTATTTACTACTTTTTCATAGAGAAAGCCCCTGACCTTCAAGAAAGCTTTAGGGAAAAAAAATATTTAATCCCTTTCTTTCTTTAAACAGTTTTTTTTTTCCTACATCTAAGAAAGAAAAGTATTGATACATATGTTGCTTGAACTAAAAGGCATAGGAAAACAGACAACGTATACACATTAAATTTCTAAGAAACATGAAGTAAAAGGAGAAAATCTTTGGATACGCTCTACATTTGTACAAAGAAGCTAGATTTGCTATTCTCCAAGAAGTGAAGGGACCTACTACGTGATACACAGAAATAATTTAATGCCTTGTCACAAGGGTGTAACTACTCAAGCTTTGCTGAAGCTTCGTATTCCATGAAGGCATCTAACATGCCAATCTGCACGCAGAGCTGCTCCTTCCTCCCCTATCCATTTATGCGGTAGTTTTCATGGATTTCTGGCCGGATGTCACAGACAAAGGCCAGCAGGTTATCCAGGACTTCATCCCTGTTCTGCTGGAAGTAGGCCTGGAGGATGGTCATCTTCTCCTGGGTCTCCTTCTCCACTTCGGTGCTGCAGCTGCCATGGGATCCCAGAGCCGCAGCTTCCTTGGCCTTGAACTCCTTCTCTCTTTGCAGACGGTATTGTTAAATTTCAGCCTGAGCTGCTTCTTTGGCCTGCTTCAGCCTCCGGTTCTTTCGCTTGCGGGCCTCTGACACTTTCTTGGCGGCCCGCTTCTCGGCCTGCAGCAGCTGCTGAATGCCCTGCGACTGGCTGGCCATGGCTGCGGCGACAAATCGGTTCGAGCGGGTCCCTCCTATAGTGCTTTTCAAGTCTTCTATTTCCTTGTTGATCTTCTGCCTCCTAATTCTGTTACTGAAAATGGAGTGTTGAAGTCTGAAACTTAGTGTAGAATTGTCTCTTTCTCCCTTCCATTTTGCCAGTTTTGGCTTCATGTATTTTGGGGCTCTCTTACTGGATGCATATATGTTATTCTTCTTTCATCTTCTTGATGGATTGACCCTTTTATCAATATATAATGTCCTTTTTGTCTCTTATAACAGTTTTGCCAGCCCAGTGCTCTCCGTTACTATTTACATGGGATATTTTTTTCATCCTTTTACTTTTACCCTTTTGTGTCTTTGTATCTAAGCAAGTCTCCTACAGATGGCATCCATTTTGGGTTTTAATTGGAGAGTTTGATCATTTACATTTGAAGTAGTTACTGATAAAGAATTTAGCTTAAGCTGCCACACAGCTGTTTGTTTTCTGTGTGTGTCGCATATTTCTTGTTCCTCAGTTCCTTTCTTTTTGTGTATTTGTATATTTCTGTATTTTTGTTGTTTTTTTTCTGGCTACCTTGGGGATTACATTTTCCATCTTAAATTTATAACCACCTAATTTGAGTAATCCCATGTATGTTAGTAGCATACACTGCTGCTATGTGCCCCGCCTTCCCCCTTTCTTAATATTGCTATTGTCACAGGTTACGTCTTTATTCATTGTTCCCATTAACATTGATTTATAATCTTTGTTTTATTCATTTGCCTTTTAAATCATACAGGAAAAAAATTACAAACCAAGAGTACACTAATACTGGCTTTTTTATATTTACCAATGTAGTTGTCTTTACCCTCGTTCTTTATTTCTTTTTTTTTTTTTTTAAAGATTTTATTTATTTATTTGACAGAGAGAGACACAGGGAGAGAGGGAACACAAGCAGGGGGAGCGGGAGAGGGAGGAGCCCGCCGAGCAGGGAGCCCGATGTGGGGCTCGATCCCAGGGCCCTGGGATCATGACCTGAGCCGAAGGCAGATGCTTAACGACTGAGCCACACAGGCGCCCCCCTCGTTCTTTATTTCTTGATAGGATTTAAAATTATTGTTTGGCATTCTTCCGTTTCAGCCTGAAGGGCTCCCTTTGGCATTGTTTGGCATTGTTTGAAGGGTACTTGTACTTGTCTATCAGTGACAAACTCCCGTAACTTGTTTATTGGGGATGTCTTAATTTCTCCTTCCTTCTTGAAAAATGGTCTTGTCAGATATGAAATTTTTGATTGACAGTATTTCTCATTCAGAGCTTTATGTCATCTAATGGAGATAGGACTGTATAATTCATTTGTCGAAATCTTGCAAGCCCTCATCCTGACTTCAGCAGGTACAGTACCCTACTTTGTAATGGTTTCGGAGACATTTATTCAGAGCATGATTAACAAAGTATTACACAGAAACCAATTTTCCTGGGCCTTGGGTGGCTTAGTGGGTTGGCTAAGCATCCAACTCTTGATCTCAGCTCAGGTCTTGACCTCAGGGTCATGAGTTCAAGCCCTGTATTGGGCTCTATGCTGGGAGTGGAGCCCACTTAAAAACAATTTTTTTTCCTGGCATCTGAAATGATCCTTTAAACACGAAAACTTTTATCTTCACCTAAAATGTGTTTATTTGACAGAGAGAGAACAGCGAGAGAGGGAACACAAGCGGGGGAATGGGAGAGGGAGAAGCAGGCTGGGACCTTGACCTGAGCCAAAGGCAGACACTTAAAGACTGAGCCACCCAGGCGCCCTCCAGGGCGCCTTTGAAGTAAGGCTTTGTACATCTGAGGAATCTGCATGCAGCTATTGATGCTTCCAGGGCCCAGCATCCAGGCTGTTTCAGCTTACCACAGTGAATAATGCAGTAATGCACGTGGACCATGAGTTACCTACTACTGTCTAGACTCAAATACTGAGGTTTTGAGTTTTCATCTTTATTTAATGGCTTTTTGGTCTCTTCTCTGTCAGGTATCACATGTACCTATTTCTATGCCTCCCCTCTTTAGCTAGGGCTAAGAAAATCAAATGACTGTACTTAAAATAGTAATTTTTAAAATAGATAAAAAATGAAGATATTTGATGCTGTTTTCACATTTATTTTGCCTTGCAGACCAAAATATTTCTTCATGTAGTTTCTTCATTGATTATGTGGTATGATTTTTTTAGGTTTCTGAAAGAGCAAACTCCTGATAAAAAGGAGCCATTACCATATTGTCAGTGCTTTAAGAAATAAAAGGCAAAATCCAATTTGTTTTTTAGATCAGCAGCTAATGCCAATGTTTAGGCTTCAGAGAGTATCGAAGAAAGGTAACGTGTAGTTGTGTTGTCAAGTATCTTTCTATTGCTACCCAATTTGGTACTCTTACAATGATAGTTTCCTAAAAAGGAATCCTTGCCAACTTTAAAGTGACCATACTGTCATTTTCAGAGGAATAGGGGTATTCTGGTCACCTGCTGCTTTAAACCACGGCCGTTTAACAGTTAGATGTGCTCCCAAGTAAAATGTGACCGGCATTTACCTCAGGACCACATTCATGTGTGGCAAAGTTACCTACTTTATTCACTCTGATGTTTGGAGGTTATTTTGCCTTTTGTCTATAGTTCTGTGTGTATGTAAAACAAAACATTTTAACAGGCTTGGTGATGTCTAGGAAGCTAGATTTTGTGATGTCCTTATTTTTTGTATTTTTACATAAAATCTTAAGCTATTTTATCTCTCATTCACTATATCTTGAAATCTGTATTATAAGATTTCTTTAATGTGTCGTCAAACCTGAGTTCTAAAATTCTGTGGTTTTTGTGAAGCCACTTCTTAGAAACTTTGTTCACGGCAGGAAGTAAAGAGGGGCACCAGGGTGGGGCGGCCCAGTCAGTCGGGCGTCTGCCTTTGGCTGGGGACCCGATCTCGAGGTCCTGGGGTCGAGTCCCCTGTTGGTCCCTCATTTCCCGCTGGCCGCCTACCGGGCGAGGCCTTTCCACCCCTCGCAGGCCCCAGACCCTCCCGAGACCCGACTACCCGCGCCAGTCGCGCCTTGCCAATCCCGTGCACTCCCGGGCCGGAGGTCCGGGTCCGGGTGCGGGTGCGGGGTGCTGGACGTGGAGCATCATGGGCCCGGGGGGAGGGGCGGTGGCCCAGTTCTCGCGACATTTCGGCCCGGGCGGGAGGCAGCAGCGACTTCCCGGCGGGTGCGAGATGCGCTCAGAGAAGGAGGGAGTGGGAGGCTCCGGGGTGGCCGTTGCTGCGCGGGGCCCAAGCGGGAGAGAAAAGCTGTCGGCTGTGGAAGTCCAGTTCCGCCGGGAGTCGCCGCGGCGAGAACCAGAGGGGCCAGCAGCCTCGTCCTTCGACTGTGGGGGCGGTGCCGGCAAACCTCGCGAGGAGAAGAAGACGGTTCTGAGCAAGGTGGGGGGGGGAAGGGCGGGGCCGACTAACGTCGCGGGAGGAGGAGGGTCCTCCACGGGGCGGGTCGAGGCGAGAACGGAGTGGTGCGTGCCAAGCTCTCGCTAGGAGGGACGGTCTTGAGCGAGGGGAGGCGGGGCCGAGGGCTGGCGCCACGCTGCAGACGGAGGGGCGCTCGGGCTGGCGTCTTCCGGAGGCGGGTGGGCGGGCGAGCCTCGCGAGAAGAGGGATGGTCCTGCGGGAAGGGGGCGGGGCCACGGGCTGCGTGGTCGGGGAGCGCACGGGGCGGGGCCACGGGCTGCGTGGTCGGGGAGCGCGAGGAGGGGGCCGGCCCCCTCAGCGCCGCCGACCGCGGCCCCGCCCGACGCGGCCCCTCCTGGCGTGGGGAGGAGGAGCCGCGCCTGGGCCCGGAGGTGGCTCGGGTCGGGGCTCTTCCGACGCGGCCCCTCCTGGCGTCACCGCGGCCTTGGGAGGGTTGGGTTTTCCCCTCGGGCGCGGACGGTACGCGTGGTGCGCACAGTCGGCGGGGCCCCCGAGGAGGGAGCCGTGTGAGGCGCAGCCCCTTCCGACGGCCGTGCCGTGTCCGCGCGCGGTGGGCGCTCCCTGAGCCTGAACACGGGCGGCGTTCGAGGGGCACGCCAAGCCCCGTGCGTCCTCTCCTCAGGTGGTGATCCGGCGGCTACCTCCCAGCCTCACCAAGGAGCAGCTGGAGGAGCAGCTGCACCCGCTGCCCGCGCACGACTACTTCGAGTTCTTCGCCGCCGACCTCAGGTGAGGAGCTGGGAGGCCTTGCGCTCGTGGGAGGTGGCTGTAGGCGGCGGAGGCTGTCTGCGTCTTTCCCCGCGCGGAGCCGGAAATCGGCGCGCCGCTGACTCGGACGTGGCCGTGAAATGTGCCGGTACTGGCGGCGCGTCCTCGGGGGAGACAGCCCGCGCAGGAGGGACCGGGTCCAGCCCTCGGGAAGCCTGTGCTCGCGCCCGCCGACCGCCTCTTGCCCCGGGCCCCTCCACACCGCGGCGCGGAGCGTCTTCTCGTAGGGCGAGGAGGGAGCCGACCTTGGGTTAGACCTTCCCCGGGCACAGTCCGGCTGCACTTTGGGAGTCTCCCTGCGTTTCTGCTGCGCTCCATCACCGCTCTTACCCCTTCTGCCCTCAGGGTCGTGAGTGTGTCTGTGGGAGCCGTGTAAGCCCTCCTTCCGAGTAAAGACCGCTTGAGTAAAAGCTCTCAGTCTGTTCCCAGAAGAATACGATGGGTTAAAAATAGGTGAATTTCAAATGACTGAAGTTTAAGAAAGCTGGTGCAGTTGAAGGACAGGCCCTGGACTCAGAGGGAGCCCGTTGGAGTCCCAGTCCCACTTTCTGACTAGCGGCACCCTTTGCACTTCCGGAATTTCCCGGAGCCTGTGTTCTCCTGCGTGAAGCGGGGCTGGAAGTGCCTGCCCTCTGAGGAAGTTGGTAGTCTGTGGTAGCGGAGAAGGGCTTAGTTCTCCTGTGGTCCCCAGACCATGTGCTACAGTTAGTATCCCTTAGAATACGGAAAGCTGTTCTCTACGTCGGTGAAGGGTCTTTTGTGCGGTATGATGTTTTCATTTATGAGTCATGACTAGATTTTATGGGTCATGATGTGTGATAAGGAATGACCTTTGAATAACCTTGCCTTTGGTTTTCAACTTTGGAAGACAGCATTATAACCCTGGTTCTGTGTAGTAGAGAGGCTGACCTGAAGTGTCTTTCCAAAGTTATTAAAAAGATCTTGGGTAATGTGTTGTTTATTTTGGGGTTTTTTTTGCTAAAGAATGCCCAGATTGTTGTAATTAGCTGAGAGGTGTTCTTTGGCACATGGGGTTTCAGTTTGTTGTATCTAGAAAAGAAAAAAGGCAAGATTGAAGAAGTCTTGCATTTTTTACTAACCATTTTCACTGTTCTCTCTTATTTCAGTCTTTACCCTCATCTTTACTCAAGAGCATACATTAATTTTAGAAATCCTGATGACATCCTTCTCTTTAGAGATCGTTTTGATGGCTATATCTTCATTGACAGTAAAGGTTGGATCATTGGCTTTTTAAATTCTTTATTTTAATTTCAAAGTATGTTAATTAAGTTTTGCTGGAACGTTTGTGAATTATAATTAAGTTCTCAGATACCAATCTAAAATAATTTCATACATTTCAGTTGTGTTACTGTGGTTGTGTGCTTATATTGAAAATTAAAATTATACATAAACCAAAGAATTCCATCAATTCTTTATATCAGTGACAACCTATTTGTATATTATTGGAGTGAAATATTTCATATAAATGAGTTTTCTGATAATTGAACTTCCCTTTCTTATGTACCAAAACCAAATCACTTTACTTTTGTGCAATAGAAATTTTCTAAAATATATTATTCACTTATATCTATGTCTTTTTAAACAGTGTACTCTTTATATTTTGGCTCAGGTCATGATCTCAGCATCGGCTCCTTCTTCACTGATTGGGGAGTCTGCTTAAGATTCCCTCTCTCTCCCTCTGCCCTTTTTCCCCTCACTAAAATAAGTACATAAGTCTTTTTTTTTTTTTAAGATTTTATTTGACAGAGAAAGAACACGAGCAGGGGAAGTGGCAGGCAGAGGGAGAGGGAGAAGCAGGCTCCCCACTGAGCAGAGAGCCCGATGCAGAGCTCGATCCCAGGACCCTGGGACCATGACCTGAGCTGAAGGCAGAGGCTTAACCGACTGAGCCACCCAGCACCCCTAAAATAAGTGAATACATCTTGAAAAAAATTTAAAAAATAAGAATGTTAAACAGAGTAGTCTTCATAATTATACCATTTCTGGACAGTGTCATGGGGGAGGGGATTATAATAATGAACATAAGTTTCTGACTCTGTTGAACAGCATTGCCTGCTGAGACAGGGACATTTACCTCTACTCTAAATCGTTCCAATTCTCTGTACTTTCTGGATCTTGCCTTTGTCCTCCCTCCCGTCGGACTGTCAGCTGTTCTGTCCACTGCGGTCAAGCTGGTACAACTGTAAGAGCATATTCTCTGTATACCCCTCACCAACCAACCTCCTCCCACTCCACTCCACCCCACTCCACTGCTGATAAGTGTTTTCTTCTTTACCGAGAGCCAACAAAATATCCTTAAAGAGTGACTAGGCTGAGGCCAAGAGATTCTTTCCTGTGAGGAAAAGCAAATGTAATCTTGAACTATTTTTAACATTTTATTTTTTTGAGAGAGAGCACACATGCGTGAGGGGAGGAGCAGAAGGGGAGGGAGAGGGACAAGCAGACTCAGTGCTTGAGCGCAGAGGCCAGCGCCTCAATCCCGCGACCCTGAGATCATGACCTGAGCCCAAACCAGGAGTCAGGTGCTTCAGATGCTCAACTGACTGAGCCACCCAGGCGTCCCTCATCTTAGTCTTTTCTAAGCATACAGTTCAGTAGTATTAAGTGCATTCACACTGTTGTGCACCCCATCTCCAGAACTCTTTTCATCTTACAAAACTAAAACTCTGGACTCTTTATTTTTTTTTTATTTTTTTAAAGATTTTATTTATTTATTTGACAGAGAGAGACAGCGAGAGAGGGAACACAGCAGGGGGAGCGGGAGAGGGAGAAGCAGGCTTCCCCGCGGAGCAGGTAGCCCAATGCGGGCCTCGATCCCAGGACCCTGGGATCATGACCTGAGCTGAAGGCAGACGCTTAACGACTGAGCCACCCAGGCGCCCCAACTCTGGACTCTTTAAATAACTCACCACTTCTCCCTGACCCCTAGCTCCTGGCAGTCACCTTTTTTTTGTTTCTATGAATTTACTAGTCTAGATACCTCATATAAGTGGAATCATACAGTATTTCCCTTTTTGTGATTGGCTTATTTCACCTTGCATGGTGTCCTCAATGTTCACCCATGCTGTAGCGTGTCTCAGAATTTCCTTTTTAAGATTGAGTAATATGCTACTGTGTGTATATACCACCTTTTGTTTATCCATTTACAAAGATTGCTATTGTGAATAGTGCTGGTCTGAACATGGGTATAGAAGTATCTCTTTGAGACTCTGCTTTCAGTTTTTTTGGGTATAACCATAGCAGAATTGTTAGATCATGTAGTAATTATATTTTTAATGAGGAACTGCCATACTGTTTTCCGTAGAGGCTACTTCATTTTGTATCCCCACCACCTGGGCTTGAGGCCTCCCAATTTCTCCATATCCTCCCAACACTTGTCGTTTTCTGTTTCTTTGATAGCAGACATCCTAATGGGTATGAGGTAGTATTTCACTGTGATTTTGACTTATATTTCCCTAATGCTTAGTGGTGTTAAGCATCTTTGTGTGCTTGTTGGTCATTTGTGTGTCGTCTTTGGAGGAATGCTCATGTTTAAATTGAGTTGTTTCTTGTTAAGTTGTGTATACACACACACACACACACACACACACATATTATGGATCTTAACCCCTCATCAGATACACACACACACACACACACACACACACACACACATTATGGATCTTAACCCCTCATCAGATGTATGATTTTTTCCCACTCCATGGGTAGCCTTTATATTCTGTTGATTGTATTCTGTGACATTCAGGTGTTTTTAATGCGATGTGGTCCAGTTTTTCTGTTTTTATTTAAGTTGCCTGTACTTTTGGTGTCACATCTAAGAAATCATTGCCAAATCCAATGTCAAGCTTTTCCTCCATGTTATCTGCCAGAGTTTTATAGTTTTAGGTCTCATGTTTAGGTGTTTGATCCATTTTGAGTCAACTTTTGTCTGTGGTATCTGATTAATAAGAGTCTAGCTTCATTCTTTTTCATGTGGATATCCAGTATTTCCAGCAGTTTTTTTTTTTTTTGAGGTTCTATTTATTTGAGAGAGAGAGCATGAGCAATGTGAAGGGCAGAGGGAGAAGCAGATGCCCCACTGAGCAGGGAGCCTGATGCGGGGCTTGATCCCTGGATTCTGGGATCATGACCTGAGCTGAAGGTCGACACTTAAATAGTAAATAGTGAACGTTTCTCAGTATGTTCCTGCCCCCCACTCCCACCCCCCCCAACCCCGCACATAACGACCAAATCAGTTTCTCGTGGCTTTTGTTCTAAACTTTTCTGTTTGAGGCCAACCATGTGCATGCCCTCTGAGGCCCCTCTTTTAGCCAAGTGTCTCTTCTAAGCATACTAATTCCCTTGAACTCATATACAGATTAATCATTGAAACAACCTTTTGAAATTTAAAAAAAAATGACTAAGGAACCTGTTTAAAGGTATTCCATGATAAACTCTTCAGTGGGGGAGGGAAGGGTTTGTTGACATTTTAAGGTGTGCATCTTGATGAATTTTGAGTGCATTCAGTTATGTAGCCACTACTGCAACATGAGAAAGCATTTTCTTTAATAAGTGCTCATCCTTTGTTCATATCTGGAGTTTGATATGCTAAGTTTGCAGGTGCTTGAAAATAATAGTTTAAACGTTAATGTTGTTATGGTCAGTCTTTAAGAAACCTAGATCATGGTGCACCTCAGTCGGTTAAGCATCTCACTCTTGATTTTGGTTCAGGTCATGATCTCAGGGTCATGGGATTGATCCCCGCTCAGGCTCTGCTGGGTATGGAGCTTGCTTAAGACTCTCTGTCCCTCTCCCTCTGCCCCTGCCCCCGCAAAGAAAAAGAAAAGAAAGCTAAATCATTATTTGCCAAAATGAATATAGTGGAATTTTAGAATGGTTTTTGCAATTTGTTTTCTGTTAAAGGCCTAGAATATCCTGCAGTGGTAGAGTTTGCCCCATTCCAGAAGATAGCCAAAAAGAAACTAAAGAAAAAAGATGCCAAAACTGGAAGCATTGAAGATGGTGAGTCCCTTTATAAAGGCTGGATTATGAAACTGCCAAATTAAATACACCGATCAAATATAATTCCTCTCCCATATGTGGGGAGGAGCATGTTTTTCTTTTTTTCTATTTTAATTTACAGATCCAGAATATAAGAAGTTTTTGGAAACTTACTGTGTGGAGGAAGAGAAACCTAATGCCAATCCCGAAACTCTTCTGGGAGACATAGAGGCAAAGACAAGAGAACTTATTGGTCTGTTTGCTCATTTCTTCTCTTTATTTGATTGAGATATGTATTTGTTTCTTTTTTACGATTATTTAAAAATTCACACTTGTGACAGGCTTAGCAGGGATATAGAGTGTTTTCCATTTGTAACAAAAATATGGCAACCTAGGAAAATATTTCTGAGGGAGAGCACCAGAGCTTTTGGTTACAGTTATTTGTTCACAGTAGCTGATTTAATGTGTAGCTCAAAGGATTTTTTAATCACTAAATATTTATAAAGATGTGCTTAGCGTGCATGTGCTCATTTTTGGTCTGCACACGTTGAGTGGGTACCGACTCAGCCTAGTTGTGTGGTGTGAACATGAATGGGACACATGAGGCCTCTGCTGTCATGTATCTGTCCTGCTCGTGGGGAAGACTGTAGTAAACACCTGCAACAATAATCAGGCTTTAAGCCAGGGCTTGTCTATGTGATCAGTGCCACAGTATGATGAAACAGTCCTGGGAGGGCAAGGCCCTCTGAGAGCAGATGTGCTAAGACATGGAAGAAGAAGGGACTAGATAAGAGCTGGAAGCTGAGCTGTGGGCCTCTAGGAACAGGATGTATGCCTGTGTGGTTGGTACATGGTGGGCCCGGGGCAGAGTGGCTAGAGAGGCAGGTGGGTAAGAGGTTTGGAGTTTGTTCGAGAGACAGCTGGAGACTGCTGAGGGTGTGATGTGGCCTGATTAGTTTTCCTCATCACTCCATGCACATTGCTGCATACACGATGGATTGCTAGCTGGCAGAGTCTGCATATGCTCTGGCAGATTGGGTGTGGGAAGAAAGGAAACAGAAAGAATCCAGGCCTCCAGGAGTTTGACTCGAACAGATCAATGAGTGGAGGCACCATCACTGATACGGGGCAGACTGGGGAAGATTACTGGAAGTGAATTGAGATCCACTGTAGAGCATGTTAAATTTAAGAAGAGCTAAAAAAGGAAGCAAACTAGAAATTATTTGTAGGACTCACCCCCCGCCCCTTCCCTCTTTGCCATAAATGCTCTTGTACAGGATAGCCACAGAAAAGGACCAGGGTCTTCCACTTGCGGGCAGTTTTGAGATAGTCCTTGGTGGCCAGACACACACCATCCAGCTGGCTCCAGCCTCCTCCCACACCAGAGGGACATCCTCTCCCATCCCAGCCCCTTGCCCGGTACCTGGTGCACAGTAGGTGCATTGTAGTGTTTTACGGAATGAGTGTGATTCACAATCTACTAGCCCAGGATGAGGCTGTGGAGCTTTGTTTCTGTGATCCAGTTTCTGCCCATCGAAGTTTGGATCTTAATCCGGCAATTCAAGGCAAGTTGCCTTTTTCTTTTCTTAGATTTTGGCCTTTAGTGGATTCTGTGATCTAGTCTGGGCAATGAGGGTTAAATGGAAATATTAATTCCCTCTATAAAGTTGCAGGTTAGTGCAGTGGCGTAGCAGGGTCTGTAGAGCAGACAGACCTGGGCTCAGCTTCCACCCCTGAGACTTAGCATCCCTGTTTCCTCCCAGGTGGTTGTGACAGTGTCCAGGATGCAGCAGCTGTCTGTAAGTGGTAACAGGCTGTTGGTTAAATTCGTGTTACATTACATGGCCATGTCCCTTCTATTTAACAAATGATACACTTTTATGGTTTGTAAAGCACTTTCTTTTTTTTTTTTTTTTTAAGATTTTATTTATTTGACAGAGCAGAAGCAGAGGGAGAGAGAGGGAGAAGCAGACTCCCTGCGGAGCAAGGAGCCCGATGTGGGACTCGATCCCAGGACCCTGGGATCATGACCCGGGCCGAAGGCGGCCACTTAACCAACTGAGCCACCCAGGCATCCCTGTAAAGCACTTTCTAATACAGGGTCTCATTTACCTTTCACATTGATCCTTTGGGGTAACAAGGCAGGTATTTTGTTGGAGAAGAGAGAAGGTGGGTGGGGTCTTGTCAGTTCCTCCACCCACCCAGGGAGGTCTTGATCCTGCTCTTTGCTCACTAGTCCAAAACTCCCATGGTGCAGAGCAAGACTCCTCCCTAATTTGAGGCAACTGCGTGTTACAGAGGGCATCAGCTGTGCTCATCCTGAGCCAGAGTTCATGATTAACATAGAAGCCACCCAGGGAGGGAATGGGCTCTTCTTGGCCTCTGCACCTGTGAGGAAATGAGCACATTTGCCCAGCCCTAAATCGGGCTGAGCTTTCCCGGCAGAAGCCATTTGACACATTATGTCGGGGTCTTTAGGAGTCCTTAATTCCAAGTTAAGAATCCCTGCCAGGGGCTCTCTTATAAAATTCCTGATCCTCAGAATTCGGGAAATGTCATGGCCAGTCTTCAGGTGCGTCCAGGGATTCTTCCTTCCCCCCATTTAATCTTAGGTCTTGAAAGAGCTGTGGAATAGATCCACACCATCTTCCACTTTTCCCCCTGCATCGTCAGCCACTGGCATGGGGAATACATATTTCTTAGAACCAGTCCCCCTGAGAGGCTGCCTTGAGGCCCGCCATATTTGGGCACCAAATTCCAAGTCAGATCAAACACGTCTGGGGCATGAAAGCTGAGGATCAAGTTTAAGTTTCCAGAGAGTTTCATTCCTGGGTGGTTAGTGCTGCTTAGATGAAGTGCCCTGTGGGGTCACTGTCTAAACTTTTACATGTGGTTATTCTGATTTGTGGAGTGTATATGATAAGAAATTACAAGAATCTACATTGTTTAACATCATTGTCTAGAGAGCAGAAAAGGAAGAAATTCCCAGAATATGTGTTGAATCAAAGTGAATCTGTAACCGTGTTATGTAATGTTTTAAAATATCTGCAAAAATGGGAAGATAATCATAACGTTCGGGAAGTCTAATGCGTTGTACTCACTTTTCTTTTTTGCTTTTATAGCATCTTTGTAATATGAAGACTTCCTTGAGAATCAGGAATTCGTTGCCTATTTGTAGAGTTGTCAGTGCCTCCAAATTACTTGACTTTATAGTGATGGAATAGGAACTCCCCCAAATACAATGTATGCTCATCTAAATTTTGTGTATTTATTTATTTATAAGATTTTATTTTTAAGTAATCTCTACACCCAACATGGGGCTTGCATTTACAACCCAAGATCAAGAGTTGCATGCTCTTCCGACTGAGCCAGCCAAATTATTTAAGATTAAATTGGAAACAAGTATTTAAAATGAAGGAAAGAAATTTATTTTAGAGTTAAATACTACATTACAATTTTTGTGTTTTAGCTAGAAGAACCACACCTCTTTTGGAATATATTAGAAATAGAAAATTAGAGAAGCAGGTAGGTTTGCCCTTTTACCGGATGAGTACCCTTCCTGTCCCTGCCATGTCCACACAGATAATTTATACACATGCTTTTCCATGTCTCTAGAGAATTCGAGAGGAGAAGCGAGAAGAGCGAAGGAGGAGGGAGCTGGAGAAGAGGCGTTTACGGGAAGAAGAAAAGAGAAAGAAGAGAGAAGAGGAGAGGTGTAAAAGGAAAGAGGCAGACAGACAGAAGAGAGCTGCTGAGAGAGAAGTAAGGATTAAGGTAATTTTGAGGAGACAGTTCATTTCTTTTTTCCAAAGCTAGTTCTGCTACAGTCGTGCCTTTTAGGTACTTAGCTCTTCCAACTTGTAAGGACATTTTTAGTTAGCCTACTCTTTTGTTATTATGGTTCCGTTTCTCTGCAGTACAGCAGTGGTTCTCAAACTGTGTTCCCTGATCCCTGGGGGTTCCTTGGGCACACTGTGGGGGAGGGGGCCCAGCCTCCTGGGTGTGATGGCAGCACTTCACCCAGAGGAACCCCACACTACTTGTCACAGATTGGGCTTCCGCTTACATTTTCCTTTAGAGAAAAGACTCCCTGACTAAAACGTACACATTTGGAAACCAGTGGCTCGGTGTATACCGGCCTTTCTAGATGAAGGCTCACTCCTGGAACTGGGTTTTACCTTTTTTTTTTTTTTTTACAGTAGCAGCAGTGGTTTCTAAATCTCTTGCCCAATTTCTCCTTTGACTGATGTGTTCATTTAGAAGGGCGGGTTAATGCACAGAAGGAGTTCTCCCCCATGTAAAATAGGGTGCTCCAGTGTGAGTCAGTCCTTCCTTGTTAGTATCTGCTCGGATGGCCTTATCAAACCTAGATTTCAACCTCATATGTATCTTCCCTCATTCCACAAAGGCTTTGAAGTGCTTTTAGAGATTAAGTGAAATTGTATCATAAGAAGAAAGAAAAAAAAGATCAGGATTTGGAGGAAGATAGAGTAGAAAGGGAGAGGATGGGGAAGAGGTCAGAGTCTCCATAATTGAGCCACATAGATTAGTTTTTTATATATTTTTTAATTTAAATTGAATTAATTAACATATAGTAAATTATTAGTTTCAGAGGTAGAGTTCAGTGATTCATCAGTCTACGTTAACACCCAGTGCTCATTGCATCACGGGCCCTCCTTCATGCCCATCCCCCAGCCACCCCATCCCCCCACCCCCCTGGCCTCCAGCAGTCGTCAGTTTGTTTCCTGTGGTTAAGAGTCTCTTATGGTTTGTCTCCCTCTCTGATTTCGTCTTATTTTATTTTTCCCTCCCTTCCCCTATGATCCTCTGTTTTGTTTCTTAAATTCCACATATCAGTGAGATCATACAGTAATTGCCTTTCTCTGATTGACTTATTTCGCTTAGCATAATACCCTCTAGTTCCATCCACGCTGTTGCAGGTGGCAAGATTGCGTTCTTTTTGATGGCTGTGTAATATTCTGTTGTGTATACATACCACATCTTTATCGATCATAGGTTAGTTTCTGATATGCTTGATCAGAAACATAGTTTCATTATCCATGAGGAGAAAACATTGCATTTCTTCAAGGGAGGCAAAGCTTTTTCTAGGCCTTTGCTTCTAAATCAGTTTCTCCTTATAGGTGGTCACATGGGACTCACTAGCTGGAGGGAACAATTTATTAACAAAATTCCTATGAAAACACAGTACTGTGTGTATCCATCAGGCCTGGCTGGGTTTGCCCAGTAACAGATAGCCTCACACCTCACCAGTTCACATAATTGGAGTCTTTTGTTGATATTCCATGGCCATTGTGTGCTGCTCACCATTGCCATCCAGAGACCTATTGATAGAGGCTCCACCTTGGCATTTGCTTCCACATTCCTTATAATGGGGAGGGGAATGTGTGATACAGAAGATTGCATGCTGGTTCTTAAACCACATGGAAGAGACACAGCCCTTCTGCCCACATTGCATTGGCCAGAGCAAGCCACATGGTGGCACCTAATCTCAGATGGGGGTCATATTCAAGAAGTGCCAGGAAGAGAACCAGAAATGTCTCTCTTTAAGTTTAAAGACATTGTTGAAAACCTTATCTTGATAAAAGGTATGGGACAGGTCACATTCCTTGAGCACATTTGCTGTGAAGACAAATCTAGATGTTCAAGATGAATAGGGAACTGATTGTCCCACAGAAAGTATCTTGTAATCTGATGATGAGATTGAGGAACCCAACCAAGACTATCAAAGATGGTCCGTCCCCTATCAGCAAGGACATGGCAAAACCAGGGTATTCTTCGGGGAAGTAACTGAGGGCATGTTTTCCGTGGACGTGGTTTAGTGAACACACAACTGTCCCAAGAAAATTGTAGCAGATTGACTTCCTGTAACAAAGCTGACATCTCCAACGGCATAAATTAACAGCCCTCGAAAGGTAACTGATAATGAAACCTTAATATTGTAGGGAAACCTTAAACACAAATTGTGGTAGAAATTCAGCTGTCATCGCTGGGTTCAGAGTAGGTGTTTGCATTTAATGCAAATTTTATGGTCACAGATGGAAATATTGCCTAATCTTCTCATTGACCTTTCTAAACACATAATAGCTAACTAACTTACTGCTTAATCTTTACATTCTCAAAAGCACTTTTTTCAGTAGCTTGAGAGTTTTTCAGGAATAATGTTTGAAACTTATAGCTTACAATTTCAGTTATAATTTTAAGTAAGACTTAAAGTATTTGGAGTATAGCATTTCACTTTTACATTTTAAATTATGAAATTCGAGTCCAAAATAAACCAAAGAAATAAAAACAAAATTAAGTCAGTAAAAATAAACGTATGCTCTTTCATATAGAAAAGAAGAAGTCAAAACATGAAGAGAAAGGGTATTCTTTTTTTTTTTTTTTTTTAAAGATTTTATTTGAGAGAGAGAATGGGAGACAGAGAGAATGAGAAGCAGTCTCCCTGCTGAGCAGGGAACCCGATGCGGAACTCTATCCCGGGACTCCAGGATCATGACCTGAGCCGAAGGCAGTCACTTAACCAACTGAGCCACCCAGGCGCCCCGAGAAAGGGTATTCTTATCCAAGTCTGGTAACACAGGATCTTGGTTGCAGAGTAGACCCCAGTGACATGAGTAATCGGCAGCCTGTGCCTTTACGAGTGTCTCGTGTCCTGACCTGAGGACACACACCCCAGCCCAAGGTTTGCCCTAAGTGAGCATTTGGCCTCATTTTAGGGATGTCTGATTTACAAGTCATTTGGAGGGGTGCCTGGGCGGCTCAGTTGCTAAGCGTCTGCCTTCAGCTCAGGTCATGGTCCTGGGGTCCTGGGATCGAGCCCCACATCGAGCTCCCTGCTCTGGGGGAAGCCTGCTTCTCCCTCTCCCGCTCCCCCTGCTTGTGTTCCCTCTCTCGCTGTGTCTCTCTCTGTCAAATAAATAAAATCTTTTAAAAAAAATCATTTGGAGAAATAAAAATTTTTTTAAAGAGTTTTTTTGGTTTGTCTTTTTTTAAGATTTTATCCATTTATTTGACAGAGATAGCGAGAGCAGGAACACAGCAGGGGGAGTGGGTGAGGGAGAAGCAGGCTTCCCGCTGAGCAGGGAGCCCGATGCGGGTCTCGATCCCAGGACCCCGGGATCACGACCTGAGCCGAAGGCAGACACCCAACGACTGAGCCACCCAGGTGCCCCAAATTAAAATTTTTTTAACCTGGAAAAATCAGTGAAGAAATGCTAAAAGAGTTGTGTTAATACCATAAAAATACAGATGCAGAGAGAGATCCTCATGGCTATTTTTTTTTTTTTAAAGATTTTATTTATTTATTTGACAGAGACACGGCGAGAGAGGGAACACCAGCAGGGGGAGTGGGAGAGGGGAAGCAGGCTTCCCGCTGAGCAGGGAGCCCGATGTGGGGCTCGATCCCAGGACCCCGGGATCATGACCTGCCTGAGCCAAAGGCAGACTCTTAATGACTGAGCCACCCGGGTGCCCCCTCATGGCTATTTTTAACAATAAAAACTATGATATAAGAGCAACCCAGCTGTTTTTATTTTCCTCTGAGGACTCTGAAACTAGGTAATGAGCTTAAGTTGCAGTAGGAAGTTAGGAAAATTCCTGAATATACAAATTGTAGGCAGTAGATTACATTCTTAACAAAGTTGTGTGATCTTTTTAACAAAGCTTATTAAAAACATGTTGGCTGGTACCTGCTTCTGCCACCTCCTGTGCCTGGCTCCTCCCCCCTCCCTCCCTTTCACCTGCTTCCCCCCTTCCCCCTCCCTCCCTCTTCTGTCCCCACTCCCTGTCGCCTCCTCCCTTTGCCAGTCTGATTTCACCCTAGGCCTCTGCTTGCTTCCTTCCACAGGGAGCTTTCTCCCATGACTTATGTCTTCTCATAAGTGTTTCCTCATCATGTTTTACCTCCACAGAGAGACCCTCCCTGAACCCCTTGAGAAGCCATCACTTCTTACCCCACATCTCTGTCTGTCCGTTTTTTCTGTTTTAGTAGGTGTTTAGCATTTCATGACACCTAAATTTATCTGGTTCACTTTCTCTATTTTGTCACTGCTTACTCCCCTCCCCCCCCCCGCCCCCGTGGCCACCGTCATCTCAGCTAGAATGTCCTGTGAATGCCTTCATTGTGGGCACTTGTCTCTCATTCACAACTGTATTCCTAGCACCTGACACAGAGTCTTTTTCCCCGGGTTCCTGGCACATAGCTCCTAAAATCCTTGCAGGCTGTGGAGTGATAAGAGTGTCTTCTATATACCAGTGAGGTGACAGGTGGCTGAGGCCATGGGTAGCTTCAGGCATCTGAAGTGGGGACAGTTTTGTGCAATCTGACATTAATTCCAGCTAGCTAGTGTCAAAACCGAATGGATTTGTAGGACACCCAGTCTGTGCTGGAGGGTTGGAGAAGTGGTGTTGAAAAGGACACCACACATTTGGTTTCAGAAGTATTGCAAGTAAAAACAGTTCAGAGGTGCACAAAATTATTTCTTGGTTGGATGGGTGGACACACAAACTATTATACTCCCCTGTGGTTTACTTTTATTACCAGCATATATTACCTTTTTAATTAAAAAATATGTTGGGACACCTGGGTGGCTCAGTCGGTTGAGTGTCTGTCTTTGGCTCAGGTCATGTTCCCGGGGTCCTGGAACGAGCCCCAAAGTACCTGCTCCTTGCTCACCGGGGAGCCTGCTTCTCCCTCTGCCTCTGCCTGCCACCCCCCCTCCTTGTATGTGTGCTCTCTGTCAAATAAATAAATAACATCTTAAAACATAAACGTCCATAGATATCTGAAAGGAATTGTTTAAATTCACAGACCCCACAGGCAGAATAAGAGTATGTAAGGTAACATAGTGCACACCTGTGATGAGAAGCAACTTTTCATACTCAATTTTATATTTTATCTGTTTCATTCTTAAATTAACTCATATAGTTGAAATTTATCTGTGTATAATTTTGCTATAGTACAATTTAAAATTTTTTTAAATTGGCTCACTTTTATAAGTTAGAAAAAAATTCTCAGAAGTATACCTTCTACTTTTGTTTTGTAAACTGACTTACCTGTGGCACTTGAATTTCAAAGAGTAAACTATACAGAGAAGAGGGGGCGGCAGATGTGAAGGCCCAGATTTGAAGACAGCAACCTGCTCAGGCTGATTGAAGAAAGAGTAAGACGTGTTTTCAAAGTTTATTCTAAAAGTCATCAATATAAAGCAACATTTTATTTTATTTATTTTAGTTTTTTTAAAAGATTTTATTTATGTATTTGACAGAGAGAGACACAGCGAGAGAGGGAACACAAGCAGGGGGAGTGGGAGAGGGAGAAGCAGGCTTCCCACGGAGCAGGGAGCCCAATGTGGGGCTCGATCCCAGGACCCTGGGACCATGACCAGAGCTGAAGGCAGACGCTTAACTGACTGAGCCACCCAGGCGTTCCATAAAGCAACATTTTAAACAATATATTTTTACATATTACAAAAGCAGTACTTATTCATCTTAGAGAAAACTAGAACTTGGTGACAAAAGGAAAGAAGATCATTTCAGTTCCACCACCTGAAAATCATCACTATTAACATTGTTGCCAGCCTTTTAGATGTTTTTCTGTGTGTGTAAACATGTAAATAGAGACCAGGTCATTTATTTGTCAATAAGAACATCTCATCAGGGGCGCCTGGGTGGCTGAGTCGTTAAGCGGCTGCCTTCGGCTCAGGTCATGATCCCAGGTCCTGGGATCGAGCCCCGCATCTGGCTCTCTGCTCAGTGGAGAGCCTGCTTCTCCCTCTGCCTGCTGCTCCCCCTGCTTTTGTTCCTTCTCTTGCTTTCTCTCTCTGAAAAAAAAAAAAAAAATCTCATCAACTATCCTAAATCGTTGTTCATAACTATCGTCTTTCATTGACTGAGTGTTCCCCTCGGTATTTAATCAAAAACCTGGTTGCTGCACCTTGAGCTTACATTTTTTGCTATCCCAACATTTGTGCTCAATGTTGTTTTGTATTTTTAACTTACTATTAAACAACTTCACTTATAAAATTCTCCAAAAGTGATATTTTACTGATGTTACAATTTCCTAGCTTCTTAAGAAACCAGAAAAGGGGGAGGAACCAACTGAGAACCCAAAAGAAAGAGGAGAGGAAGTGGATATTGGAGATGGAAAACGGGAGCCCTATGCTGTCCTGAAGTCCACGCCCTTGGGGGGCTTGCTGGAGGAGCCCAGGGAAAAGTAAGCCCACGCTTTTGTTGCTTTGACCACATGAAGGATCACAGAAGGGTCTGTCAGTACTAGTGCTTGTATTTCATACTGCTGGTGGAATTCAGGGTTTTTACCACGATATGCGTGTCCACATCTTTATTTCTCCTTGGTCATGCTAGGAACTTAGCTCCTTTCATCTGAACTCTCAAGTCTGTCTTCCAACCAGGGACACGTGCTTCTGCTGGTCCCTTCACTGTGCTTGTCCTGGCCTCTTCCTTTGGATTCCTGTTACCGCCCTTTAGGTCTTCAGGATCTCCTTCGCAGTCTCTTGTCCAAGTGCTGGGCTTCCTTTGTTGGCGTTGTCCCTGTGGCCCTTCCGTGGAATTTGACCAGCAGCTGCGGATCCTGGTGTTCCACTAGCCCTGCCTGTTTCAGGCTAGGGGTCCTCGAGCATGTCCTTCTCTGCCTGCTTGTGACATGCTGCTTATGAAAGGAGCTCAAGCAGGGCTTCTGTGGGAATGGGACAGACACCATCTCTGCACAGGGGCCGGAGAAACCCGCCAGAACCTTGTCAGGTGGGAGCCCCTCCCTCCTGCCCCTGAGCTTCGTCAGGGTTTGGTCATCTCCATACAGTCAGTGGGGAGTATCTAGGCTTCTTGTTCCCCTGGCCCAGGGCTCCTGTCCATGCACTGCATCAGGACACCCCTGGAGCTTCCTGGAGCCTAGGGCTGCTCTGCTTCTGAGGTGTCTGGAAGTGAATTTACGTTTGCAGGCAAGATGGCAGGGTCATGGCATTAGGCTGCTGTTTGCCCAGAAACACAGCAATCTGAATGACTTCTTACTGTCTTTCTTCCACACAGAGTTGTGATTTAAAAAAAAAATGTTTCCCTCTTTTTTGGGGTTCTGGTTTATTGGTTTGTTTATAAAATTAATTTATACATGATTATGAAATCTGTGATCTGTTAGCACTGTGGTTTCTGTTAGAGGTGTTTGTATTATTGCTTATGATACGGCAGTGCCTTTTGTCATGTTTCTGGCATGAATTCACACTTTGCTTATAGATCTTTTTCTCCCCACCAATCCTGCTGCTTCTGTTTTGTGGGGAAACCACAGACAGCATATGAGGACTTTTACATGTGGGTTGTGAAGGAAAAGACTTTAAGAACCAAAGGAGCTAAGCAGCCACGTATTTATTTATTATGCATTTATCAGTTTAATATATGTATAAAAATTAGTAAATTTCAATTAATTTTAGCTACACTTGAAGCAGAAACCAAGCCATCAGTATCAGCTCTTTGTCATGATGGACATGGACCTGGGCCACTAGGAAAGTCACATGAGCACTTTGGTCTCCTGTACTTTTATCTGTAAAGGGGGGAGTTATATTTGCTTTGGGGGGTTACTGAGAATTAGAAAACTAAGTATATATGCTTATTATGTATGTCATTCAGGTTTAACAGTAGATGCTGCCGTTACTGTTGTCAATTCATCTTTCGGCAATTTTTTCTTGAATGCCTGGGCTGTACCTATTACGGGCACGCCTGCAGTGTGCTGATGAGCGGACTTAGGTATTCCCTGCCTCTTCTGGAACCTGTGGTCTGGACGAGAAGATAGGTACTCTACAAGCAGTATACCTAAGGTTACTGAGAATTTGTACTGAATCACAGGTTGCAGAATGACAGTGATAAAGAGCAAAGGGAGATGGAGAGAAGATTTCGAGAAAAAGAGCCTGAAACACAAAGATGCCACATGGATGACAGCAGAAAGCACAGAGCTCACTGTGAGTTTGACAAGTTTTCAAGGAGAAATGAAGAAGAGCTGAAATGGGGGAAAAGAGTCCCCTCAGACAGAGGGAAGAAGGGGAGCCAGGACAGTGGCATCCCTGTGGAGGCAGCAGAGTGGCCTGGGAGAGAGCACAGGAGTGAAGGCAGCCCAGCACCCAAAGCGGAGCGCCCAGGAAACAAGGTTCTTCTGTTCATTCATTCATTCATTCATCAACCCTAAAAGTATAAACTACAGGTCTGCAGGCTTACACCTGCTTTGCCAAACAAAAGTTACTTTGTTTAGCCAAAACAGAGAAATCTACATTAGGTGTCTTGATATTTCAGATCACACACTCTGACAGTGGGAATTCCACCCCCACTGGTCCTTCACTCTTAGGGAGTGCACCACCCGAGAGCTTGCATTTTATGATATTCTGTGGAGCTTTTTCTTATATCACTAATAACATACTGATTATTAGGAGAGCGTCAAATGGCTCATAAATACTTGTCAGATCTGCACAGTTGACACAGGGTTGGAATTGCCCGTTTAGACCAATAAATGGTTTTTTTTTTTCCCAAGAGTTTGATGTTAATATTTTTTCAGATCACTTTGTTGCGGAGAAGCAATATTAATGGGGTCCCCTCCCTTCCAGGGCCAGGCCCCATGGTGCCAGCCAGTTTCCCACCGCCCGGCTACCTGATGACCGAGGGGACCAAGGCTCCCCGGGCTGCGGTCCACACACACCTGCCACCCCATCCCTGACCTCAGCAGGCACACTGTCCTCTGTCTGCTTGATTTTGTCATTTCAGGGGTGCTTTAGAAGTGGAAGCACACAGTGTGTGACCCGAGATTGTCTCACTCAACAGAATTCCCTTCAGATCCACCCAAGGTGTTGCTGGTATCAGCGATGTGAATTTTTAAAATGTTTCCAGTAAAGGCAAAGCAGAGCTCCCGGCAAGAGGGGAGCCTTCTCATCTGTACCTTTGACTAACCACATCTGTATTATTCAGAGGTTTCTGTAGTTACCTTAACCTCAGGTACAGCAGGTATAGCCATGGGTCTTTTTGGTGGGGGTTGTTTCATGAACACTTGTGTTTCAGCTGGCTTTTGATGTAGCGACAGTGAGTGATCTGTATTTACACAGCTTTAGGTGTTGGGACTCCTCTCAATTAACTGATGCTCTGGGGGTAATATAGTGCCTTGTGCATAATGGCACCTTTTGTATGAGGCCTGGCTGGTTACAGTGTCCTTACACTGTCTGTGCACACCAGTGTTGCCCTGGTGAAAAGCAGGACCGTGCGTGTTGGCCTCAGGCAGGAAGTGGCATGGGAGTCCTGCACCTTTGTGTGCACAGGGATTCAGACCCACGGTGCCTGCCCAGCCCTTTTGCACTCTCTTCACTGGCCAGGCTTCCGCTAAGGAAAAGGGCATGCCAATAAATGCCCTGGTGGTGACTGTGGGGCCTGGGAGTGGGTAAAGGTGAGTTGGTGAGTCCTGCAGAAACATACCATGCGGGATGTGCCAGGGCCCCCAGGTGGCCAAGGAAGGGGTGCAGGTGCAGGAGGCTTCCCTGAGCCAGGGGTTTGTTGGTCCCCCTCTCCTTCAGGGCAGAGCTGGCTGGCTTCCCACTGTTGCTCCTGATCCTTAACCTTCAGAATCCCTTGGTCCTTCACTGGCCTCACCATCCTAGTGTCCTGAAGCAGTTCAGTAGTATTTTACACACTTTATTCAAGCATTGTTGTGTTCTTCCACCTCTGAGAGTTTAATCAGATGAAGAGGACAGTTCAGGAATAACCCACATGGAAAGTGCTCATTACAGATCTTACTATTTGGTTCATGACCCTAAAAAGCCACCTCTGAGGGGCTATGCCTTGCTTTGTCTTAGGCTGCGTGTTTACCCTACCTGGTGAGTTGGAGGGGCTGAGATGTGTGTGTAAGTCTTCATCTCTCCACCTGGGAGGGGAATGCCATGGTTCTACTGGCTCTGGGGGTGTTCTGGGTTTGAGCGTAACATTTTCCCAGATACTAATTTTACCTTCTTTCAAGTTATTTTAAATGTTAACTGTCTTCCTTTTCATGGCTTTTTTTTTTTTTGACCTCAAAATGCCTGGTTTCTGAGATAGTGCTGAAAAAAGGCAGATTTTTAGCTGTAAGACTGATTTGCTTTAGATAATGAGGATCATCAGACTCTGGAAGTAGAGACATTTTGCTCCCTCCTGTATTGCCAGCCTTTGGAAGGGTAACCCACCCCTCTGTCCCGGCAGGATCGGCCGGCCTTGCAGCTGTACCAGCCAGGAGCTCGCATCCGAGCACAAGAAAGTGCCGGGGGGATCTCTATGGAGGGCCGTGATGGAAGCAGGGGTGAGGCTGAAGATTCAGGACGGTCCAGTTCCCAGCAGAGTGAAGAGGCAGGGTGAGTCAGCGTGCACGTTTGATGGGAAGCTCCCATTCAGCATTTTGTGGGTTAGAGAGGGCATTCCAGAAATGTATCAATTAGCCTAGAGTATAACCCGCAAGGTGCATTTACTCCTTTTAAAGAAATCAGAAACTAGAAATATACGTGTGGCATAGAAACATCTAGAAACCATTCTTAAGAAAGAAGCAACCTGTTAAAAAATTGAAAAGTTGTCATAGATTTTACTGTTTTTAGTATAAACTAGTATATACTGTTTAGACAGAACAAGTAATCTTGTTTGAAAAGTAGAAAGATATGATTAAAACAGGGAAGAAAATTAGTATTATACCAGTGTGGACTGTGAAGCACTTTGAAACGTTGTAGGAATAACCTGTACTTTGCATTCTACACATCTGTAAGTGATCTGTCGGGGTCCGGATCACGCGTGTGTATGAGCTGTAGTTTAAAAAAGGGAAGGGAGCAGCTCTCATGCCATCGCAAGCTGGTGATCCAGACACCTAAGCTGTCGTGAGCATTCTGACATCTCTGTGCTGTAGCTCCCAGGACAGGAGCCTTACCACTATGTGAAGTTCTCTGGCTTTAAGTATTGACCCTTCAGCAATTTGGCCACTGACTTTTTTCACAGTCTTTTGATGGATGTGCTGCTCATGGTGTATAACCACTGTTATGTAAGGGCTGTTGAGATAACATAAGGACATTATTTGGGGACAGGGATAACAGGTACAGCATCTGGGGTTTTCCTTTTTGCATTCTGAGGCAGTTTTATTTTTAAAGGACTTAATGGAGCTTTCTGTAATTATGCGTTCACAGTATTTTTTAATGTTAGTGAAATTTTTAAACATTAATGTATTTTTGGCACTATGCTTTGGACCACATACTAAATAATTTTAGTTGCTGTGGATTTGGAAGTCCAGGTTATGGTACTTTTCCTATATCAAATTTTACATAATAAAATACTGTTTTTCAAAATGTAGCTTTAATTACCTGAGTATTTTGTTGATTATTGCTTACTAAATATGAAATGTTTATCAAAAAAACTGAGAATTTGGGGCACCTGAGTGGCTCAGTCAGTTAAGTGTCTGTCTACTCAGGTCATGATCTTGGGGTCCTGGGATCGAGCCCCACATTGGGCTCCCTGGTCAGCGGGGAGGCTGTTTCTCTATCCTCCTACCCTGCTTGTGCGCTCTCTCCCTATCTCTGTCTCTCTCGGGAGGGGGCAAGATGGCAGAGGAGTAGGGGACTCTGATTCAACCAGTCCCCTGAATTTAGCTGGATATCTACCAGACCATTCTGAACACCCACGAAATCAGCCTGAGGTGTAGGAATATATATCTGAATCTCCACAAGCAGAATATCCACAATTCTTATATATGGATATATAATATTATATATCCAGAATATATACCTGGATCTCCACAAGCACGGTTTCGATGGTGCATCTTGCCTGGATTGTGGTTGATATTTAGGACTCTGTACATTCCCTCAACCACCCCTCAACAGAATGACTAGGAGGAGGAACTCCCAACAAAGAAAAGAACCTATCTCTCTCTCTCTCTCTCTCAAATAAATAAAATCTTAGAAAAAACAAACCTGAGAATTACTCATTTATCATTAAAGATGTTTGACTATTGGACATATAGTCTGTCCCATGGCACTGCTGTGCTCTTGCTCTTGACTCCGGAATTCCAAGAATTTGGCAGGGGAGGGGTGAGAAGGACTTGCTGTGATTTAGTGAGGTCCATGTGACCCAGCACAGCCAGCCCTGATGGGAAAGGGGTAGGTAGTAACTATTTTAGACTTTGCAGACTCTCTGGTCTCTGTTACAACTTATAAACTCTGCCATTGGGCAATACATAATGAATGGGCAGGGCCGTGTTCCAATAAAATTTTATTTATAAAAACATGCAGCAGGCCATATTTGGCTGTGGACCGTAGTTTGCTGACTCCTACTTAGATCAGGCTGGATCTCACTGTGTTCTCACTGCTCATTTGGGCTTTGACTGAAGATGACTGAAGACTCGAACATAATACCTAAAACCATAAAATTCCTAGAAGGAAACAGAGGATTCGATCCTTGTCACCAGTCTTGGCGATAATTTTTTGTATATGACATGAAAAGCAAAGGAACAAAAGTAAAAATAAACAAATGGAACTACATTGGACTAAAAAGTTTCTCATGAAGGGAACCCATTTGAAAAATGAAAAGGCAGCCCATGGAGAGAAAATATCTTCATACCACATACCTAATAAGGGGTTAATAACCAAAATATGTGAGGAACTCTTACAACCCAACAGGAAAAAAAAAAAAATTACCCAATAAAAAGGGGCAAGAGACCCAAGTAGACATTTTTCCAAAGAGAACATCACAGATGGCCAACAGGTACATGAAAAGGTGCTCAACACCACTACTTATCAGAGAAATACAAATCAAAACCCCAAGGAGATACCACCTCACACCTGTCAGAGTGGTTAAAATCAGAAAGATGAGAGCAAGTCTTGGCAAGGATGTGAAGGAAAGAGAACCCTTGTGCATTGCTGGTGGGAATGCCAAGTAGTAGAGCCACTATGGTATGCCAGTGTGGCGGTTCCTCAAGAAATTAAAAATAGAACTACCATATGACCTAGCATTGCCACTGTGGGCACAGATCCAAAGGGAGTGGAATCACATCTGTTCACATGTTTGTCACAGCATTATTCACAGTAGCCAAGGTATGGAAACAGCCTTAGTGTCCACAGTGGAGGGGTGGATAAAGAAAATGGAATATTATGCAGCCTCATAAAAGGAAACCCTGCCATTTTCAACAATGTGGATAAACTTGGAGGACATTATGCAAAGTGAAGTAAGCCAGACAAAAAAGACGAATAGTGTATATGTACAGTGTGGAAAAAAAAATCAAACTCCTAGAAACAGAGTAAAATGGTGGCTGCCAGGACTAGGGTGTGAGTGAAATAGGGAGAGGTTAGTGAAAGTCATGGGTTATTCAGTTATAAGATTAAGGTCAAGGATCTTAGGTACAAGGTAGTGACTGTAGGTGATAACACTGTATTGTATAATTGGAATTTCCTAAGAGAATTTTCTCACCCCCAAAAAAGTAAATGTGTGAGGTGATGCTGTAACAGTGTGAATCCTTTCATAATGTATACATTTTATAAATCAGTATGTTGTACACTTTAAATGTTACAGATTTGTCAGTTATACCTCAGTAAAGCTAGAAAATAAGTAAAAAGTAGTAACACTCTTTGAAAGGTTCCTGAGATCTGCCCCCAGGGCTTCTCAGAAGTCACTTTGAGATTACTGATTTAAAATAATAATACATTGTATAATGGGTTACCTTGATATAAAACACTTCCATACACACTTCCTAGTTTTGACTTAGACTCGTTTTTAAGATTGGTTGGGCAGGACATACATGATTTCCCTTTCATAAAACTAGGAAACAGGTTTAGAGATGTCTAGCACCTGTTGCTGGCAAAGTGAAGCTGCTTTCATATTTGTAAAGTTTTTATTACTAATTAGCCAGAAAAAAAAGGTTTCTGAGATAATCACATATCTAAGAAATGGTAGAAATGTTAAGAAAGAATATTCTTCACATGGACATACCCCTTGGGAGTTGCAGTCCACATCACAGGGAGGGACTGCAGTGCTCAGTGTGACCGAGGATTTGGTGTGTGGCTGGCCACCTGTTGGCTTGCCTTCTATATTTGCTTTGCAAAACTTTCTTTTTTGTTAAAGATTTTATTTATTTGACAGAGACAGCAAGAGAGGGAACACAAGCAGGGGGAGTGGGAGAGGGAGAAGCAGGCCTCCCGCCGAGCAGGGAGCCCGACGCGGGGCTCCATCCCAGGACCCTGGGATCATGACCTGAGCCAGAGGCAGACGCTTAAAGACTGAGCCACCCAGGCGCCCCCCCCCTTTTTTTTCTATTGTTTCTCATTTTAGATCCCAATCTGGTTTTATTCAGCTCTCTAATAATTTTAATAATTATATTTAAAAAACGTGAACATAGCAAAGCAGAACATTAACTATCAGTATTCTAATGGATCTCAGTCTTGCCAGTAAAATATAAACACCAGCTGACTGGAAGTAATTCCTCAAATCTGACATGAAATAGGCACTTTGAAGAATCTCATTTACGTCTTTGGAAACAAGTTTTCACTTGCTTGATAATAGTGCTTACCGAGTGATCATCTCCCACTTCATGAGTCAAATGACGTGAGACCCTTGGGGGCAGGTGAGGCAGTTCATGGGGCAACAGATTCTCTGACCAGATCTCCACAAGGACAGCAGGGTGTGTGGCTGTGGCCTGGCGGCCCTTCTGGGCACAGTCCTTCTGCACATGTAGAGGACCCGGATAGTGAAGAGCGTGAGCTTCTTCACATCACACCATGAGAAATGATCTTTTATGTTCGCCTCTGTCATGGAATTCTCATTTGTATCTATCTTCTAAACGCTGATGAAAAGAGAGAGAATTATCTCCACTTTAAGTAGATTTGTTTTCTGTTCTCTTCCTATCTTTAAAATTAAGGACATGTCAGAGATTAAAGTGGAGAATTAAGTAGGTATTTGATCTATTTGATCTGTGTTAATAGCAAAAGAGAAATGAGAGAAAATAAGTTTATTTTCAGAACAGTATTCAAAGTCGAGGGTTTTTTAGCCTACTTAAATCCACCAGTTAATTGCTTCAACACAGTCCCAGCTATAGCAAGGACTAATGATAGTAATTGTTATGTGAAAATTCAGTTTTAAATCTTTATTTTTAAAATTTTGTCACTTCAGTGAAGTTTAGAAAAATGCTGTCTTCTCTGAGCTTCTGTTGGGCTACATTTTGGTGGAAAGCTAATAGCTTCTTGTAAGTGCTCCTCCTTATCTTTGTATCAAAATTATGTTTATCGTGTAATGTTTTAAATTTCTCCCAAAATTCTTCACTGTTACACATCTAAAGGAAAAAATAATTATATTAATAATTTGTATCACAAAGCAATAAAAGATGTCTGTCCCATAGAGGAATGGCATTTTTCAACAATAATAGCATTTTTAGTAAAACAATTTAAATTATTGTCATGGTAGAAATTACTGTCATGTCAGGGTGCCAAACTGAGAGCTTTGTGCCTACATATAATTACCTGGTTACACTTGCATAAAGTAGCCATTTCCTACATCACTGGGACCATACTTTTCTGAACCAAAAAGTAGAGCAACTGATTTGACACTCTGGGGTTTGAGGGGCAATGTAGGAGATGTCTGGGTATCAGACTGTGAGGGGCAACGTAGGAGATGTTTGGCTACCAAACTGCTGGCATTTCTTGGATGTCTTCACAGATGGTAGAAACCATGATACTCAGACTCAAGCCTTGCTATGGACTGAACTTTGTCCCCACAGAGTTCACATGTTGAAGCCCTAACCCTACCCCCCCATCCCCTGCCCATGTGGCTGTATCTGGAATGAAGAAGTAATCAGTGTTAAATGGGGCCATAGGATGGGGCTCCGATCTGACAGGATTAGTGTTCTTGTAAGAGGAGATACCAGAAGGTGCCCATCTGCAAGCCAGGGAGGCCTCACCAGGAACCAAAACACCTGGCACCTTGATCTTGGACTTCCAACCTCTAGAACTGTGAGAAATAAGTTATCTGTGTCTGAAGGTGCCCATCTGTGGTATTTTGTTAATGGTGGTGGAGCTGACTGAGACAGGCCTGTCCCAGGAAACCTGAGGACTGAGAAGGTGCAGGAAGGAACCTAGTGGTGGCTCCCCTCTCCTGGAGCATCCCAACAAGATTTGGTCGTTCCTTTGTTAGAAAATTCCTCAGGCAAAATTGCCACATCAAAACATAAAATGGAAATATCCTCACAGCCAGCATTTGAACTCCTAACATGACATCCTACAGACAGACCCGCATAGGTAAAGACAGTAAGCATACCAGCTGTCCCTCCCTACACCCTGCTGTAACAGGAGAGATGGGAGATGGCTGGCTGGCAGAATAATGACGCTGAAATGTGCACAGTGTGTTACAAAGTTAGAAGTGCATGATGTGCTATAGTAGTTTAAACACACTGGATGTTTGTGCTAGAAAATGTCTGAAAAGATGTGTACCAATGTGGAAGTATAGGGTCGGTTAATCTACCACAAAGGAAGCAAGAATACTCAGTGGGGAAAAGATGATCTCCCCAATGAATGGTGCTGGGTTCTGGACAGCTGCAGGCAGAAAAATGAAACCGGACCACTTTCTTACACCACACACAGAAATAAACTCCAAATGGATTAAAGACCTAACTGTGAGACCTGAAACCATAAAACTCCTAAAACATAGGCAGTAATCTCGTAGAAATCAGCTTTAGGAACGTATTTGTGGATGCATCTCCTCAGGCAAGGGAAACAGAAGCAAAAATAAACTCTTGGGACTACACTAAAATGAAAAGCTTCTGCACAGCAAAGGAAACCAACCAACAAGACAAAAAGGCAACCTACAGAACAGGAGAAGATACTTGGCAAATGACATATCTGATGAGGGGTTAATATCCAAAATATATAAAGAATTATATACACAGTTCTGAAAAAAACCAAACAATTTCATTAATGGGCAGAAGACCTGAGGAGACATTTTCCCAAAGATACAGGTGGTCAAAAGATACTTGAAAAGGGGACACCTGGGTGGCTTAGTCGGTTAAGCGTCTGCCTTTGGCTTGGGTCGTGATCCCAGGGTCCTGGGATTGAGACCCACCTTGGCGGCGGTCCCTGCTCAGCGGGGAGCCCGCTTCTCCCTCTCCCTCTGCTGCTCCCCCTGCTGGTGCGCTCTCTCTCTCTCTCTCTCTCTCTCTCTCTCTCTCTCTCTCTGACAAATCTTTAAAAGAAAATACATGAAGGGGCGCCTGGGTGGCTCAGTCGTTAAGTGCCTTTGGCTCGGGTCATGATCCCGGGGTCCTGGGATCAAGCCCCGCATTGGGCTCCCTGCTCCGTGGGAAGCCTGCTTCTCCCTCTCCCACTCCCCCTGCTTGTGTTCCCTCTCTCGCTGTGTCTCTGTCAAATAAATAAAATCTTTAAAATAAATAAAGCCAGCAGGCACCATCTCTTTAAAAAATATAAAAAATAGGGGCGCCTGGGTGGCTCAGTCGTTAAGCGTCTGCCTTTGGCTCAGGTCATGATCCCGGGGTCCTGGGATCGAGCCCTGCATCGGGCTCCCTGCTCCGCGGGAAGCCTGCTTCTCCCTCTCCCGCTCCCCCTGCTTGTGTTCCCTCTCTCGCTGTGTCTCTCTGTCAAATAAATAAAGAAAATCTTAAACAAAATAAAAATAAAAGAAAATACATGAAAAGATGCACAACCTCACCAATCATCAGGGAAATTCAAATTAAGACCTCAATGAGAGATCACTTCATCCTGTTCAGAATGGCTAGAATCAAAAAGATGAGATAACAAGTGTTGGAGAGGATGTGGAGAAGAGGGAACCCTCGTGCACCATTGGTGGGAGTGTAAATTGGTGCAACCACTATGGAATATGGTACAGAAGTTCCTGAAAAAATAAAAAATGGAAATGCGATATGATTCAGTAATTCCACTGCTGGTTATTTTACCAAAGAAAACGAAAACACTAATTTGAAAAGATGTGCCCCTCTGTTTATTGTAGCATTATTTACAATAGCCAGGATATGGAAGCAGCTCAACTGTCCATCCATGAATGGATAAAGATGTGATATAGGGGTGCCTGGGTGGCTCAGTCGTTAAGCGTCTGCCTTCGGCTCAGGTCATGGTCCCAGGGTCCTGGGATCAAGCCCTGCATCGGACTCCCAGCTCGGTGGGAAGCCTGCGTCTCCCTCTCCCACTCCCCCTGCTTGTGTTCCCTCTCTCGCTGTGTCTCTGTCAAATAAATAAAATCTTAAAAAAAAAAAAAAAGATGTGATACACACGCACACGCACGTGATGGAATATTACTCAGGCACCAAAAAGGAATGAGAGCTTGCCATTTGCCACAGCATGGATGGACCTAGAAGGTATTATGCTAAGTGAAATAAGTCAGAGAAAAAGCAAATGATTTCACTTGTATGTACAGTCTAAAAAAACAAACAGAAACAGACTCCTAAGTACAGAGAACAAACCAGTGGAGGTTAAGAAGTACAAATACAAAATACTCAAGCTTTTAGGAAAAATACAGGAAATATACCACAATTTAATAGTAATTGCAGGTAGGATTAAGATGATTTTTAGTTGTTTTCTAATTTTTAAATAATGATTATGTACAAAAATAGATTTTCATTGCTTCTCATTCCAAATGAATTCAAAACTTACTACCAAATATATACAAATACCTGAAATAATATATGTAAAATGAGGAATTTGAAAACTAATTCTTTCCCTCGGGGTCGTTGTTAAATTGCCAAGTTTCTCATTGAAGGACACTGGTGAAACCAGCATTTAGGGATTTCCATGCAATTTCTTTTTCTGTTTTTAGTGTTTGCTTAAGTTCAAGTAGAAACTATATTAGTACTGTTTTTTAACATTTTCTTTAATATATGTGTTAACACCATTTGCCTTGACATGCAGCATGATGGATTTCCTTTTGCTAGAATAGGTTTGCGTATGATACTTGCTGACCTTCTGTTTTACAAATAACCACTTTATCATTTTCTCTGTTGTGCTACTTTTTCCTCTTGAGCAGTAACTTAACCAGTTTCTTAGGCTGTAGGTAAAACATATTTTATCATTGCCCAGATCCAGTGTTTGTCATCATATGAAGTTAAGGTTTTCTAAATCATGCCCTTTTTCTTTGAAATTCTGTGTAATATTTACCAGTAAAAAATACACCTATGTATTTTTTAAGGCCTTACCTTTTGGGATTTTTTTGCAGGTTTTCAACAGCTGTCCAATATCCTCCAAATCAAGAAAAGAGAAGATCTGAGGACTATGTTGTCAGGCATGCCAACTAACATCAAATTTTCCTTGACAGAAATTCAGAGAATAATCCAATACTTCTTTCCCAAACACTTTCCACATCTGACCTAAATATCAGCGAGAGAGACAAGACAGACCAGGTTATGACAGGCCAACTCAATCCCACCCACTCTCAAAAGAAGTCACTTGATTTTAAAAGTTCCTGGGCTTCTTCACAAAGGGAATAAAGCCATATTCCCACTGAAAAGATGGTCACATTAAGGAATTCCAACTTTGCTTCGTTGGAATTGATAGACTCTCACCTTAATGACATTCTTCACGTTTAGCCCAACAGCAGCTCTTTGAAGGCAGTTTTATCACTCTGGGACGTGTACTCATTCATTCATCACATCTGCACTGAACGCCTGTGTGGGAAGGTGGCACTTTTGTAGGTGTCCAGCCTGCAGCAGTGAGCAAAGTAGACTGCCCCTGACTTTTCAGGGCTCACACCCTTCCTTAAACACACAAGGCGCAGAAACCCCAAAAAGGTAGGGTCTTTCTCAAGTCTTCCAGGTCATAAATGGCAGAACCGGACCCCCTAGATCGATCAGGAACCCTTCACCTGAGATCCATGTTGAGTGGTCCTGTGACGCTGCTGCTGCTCTGGCCATCCACGGGCTCCCTAGCTTAGTCTCACCATGTTAGTGATAAGCAGGCCATACAGTTTTTTATTCTGTGGACTGGTCTATAGTCTCTGTTAAGCTTTTGTCAGATCCTCAAAGGAACAACTTTTTTAAAAATTTAAGTCTCCTCCATTAGGCTCTCCGTAATCCAGGACTAATCTGTTTTCACAGTCATCTTGCCATAAACATAACATGGAGAGATTCATCATTCTAGGCAAAAACTGTCACCTAAAGTAACAGACACTTGATATGTATTCTGTCTCCTCTGCTAGGGAGCCCTGTGACCCCTGTCACCTGCTTTCCTGTGAACAGAATCCCTGGCAGCCTGCCCCCGTCTGATCAGGGCTGCCCCCAGGCACAGCCAGTCTGCTCCGGGCCTGTGCAGGGTTGGCTGTCCCTGGTCAGTGCAGAGAGGCGACAGGGCAGACCCGCTCTGTCCTGTATGTGGCCAAGGAGGCCCAAGGGGAGTCAGACCCCAGGCTCCTGACTGCAGTGGTAGAACCGCGGGACCGGCTCACCCTTGAAGCCCACCCCCTGTGGACTCCTGTTGGGTGAAGGGGTATTCCTTGTTGTTGAAGCTGTTTAGTGACTGTGTCTGTTACTTGCTGTCAAATCTGATCCTGATGGACAGGTTTGGTTTTGTGTGAATGTGAGAAAGCTTTCACCTCAAGGAAACCCATTGCTTGCCCAGCAATAAGTGTGAAACCCCACCCCCAGCAGCTGCTGGGGGGCTTGTTAGAAATGCACATTCCCAAGTGCTGCCTAAGAACTTGTGGTAATTTAGGGCCCAGCTCTCATCTTCCAGGTGGTTCTGAGGCCTCAAGAGATCCTCTTCACCCCACCGTGTTTCCTGTAAGAACCAGAGGCCACGCAGTGCACAGCCATGACCTCCTTTTATAAATAGCTGCAAAGAAACAACCCGAAGGCTTGAGGTTGTAATGTAGAACCAACTGATAGGTTGTAATGTGGTAAAGCTATGGTTCCTCTTGAAACTTTGCTAGTTAAACAAGAAATATTTAGGGGTGCCTGAGTCATTGAGTCGGTTAAGTGTCTGACTCCTGATCTCAGTTCAAGTCATGATCTCAGGGTCCTAGGGATCGAGCCCCAATTCGGGCTCTGTTCTCAGCGCAGTCTGCTTATCGTTTTTCCTCTGCCTCTCCTTCCACTCATTCGTGTGTGCGCGCGCTCGCTCTCAAATAAATAAAAATCTTGAAAAAAAACCCCACAAATATTTAGAAAAATATGAAGTCCTCCAAGTCTTCCTGGCAGGCGAGAATTCTACCACTGAACCACCAATGCCCCACTCTTCCTGGAACCTAAGCATTTCCATTTAATACACATTTCAGTAACCCTCTTTTGCTTCTTCTAAGAGGTGAATTACAGGTTCTACCCTCTAGGAATAAGGGACAGGGCCGCATCTTCTCCCTTTCACACCACAAACACCCTCACCTGCCCAGGGCAGCCCTACACCCTATACCCCTACTTCATTTCCTTCAATGAAGATACACTTTTCTGGGTGTGTATGTCATGCCGGGGACAGATGCTGCATGCTCTGGTTACGAAGCACAAGAGTTTTGCTGATACTGAGCTCTCTGTTTGCCAGGGAAATCCACATAAGTGGACGAAGAGACAATTATAATAGTTCCTGGCCTAAGGACCAAAATAAGGTGTGGACAGGAAATATGGATTGTTGTTTTTTTTTAATCATCTTCTCCACAAGTACACTGATCTATTTGGAAGGAATAAATTTTGGGATCCCTTGCCCCTGGCAACAGGAAGTCAGAGCTCAACCCCATGACCCTGGTTCAGGAATGATGCAGAGGTGAGGCACAATCTGGGGCCACCCAAGGCAGCAGCGTGAAGTGGTGGTGGTGGTGGTGATGATAACGGCACCCAGTGGGAGGGCAGTGGTGCTTCCCCAGGGGCCCAGTGTGGCTTCCTGCGTCCCACCCTGTCCGTTGGTTCTGAGCCTCATCTTGTTCATTCTCTGGGCTACTTGAAATCCTTCCAGTGATTTCCCTTTTCTGCTTAACTCAGCTAGGATTGATTTCTGTTGCTTAAAACCAAGAACTCCAAGGGAAAATGGATAAACGGAGGAAGTTACAGGTGACACTAACACAAGGAAATCTGGGGAAAGAAGTTACACTGGCGTGAGGAGAAATACCGTTAATATCCAGGAATAAGAATCTGGCAGCACAGCCCTGTGGTGGAAAATGGCTAATCACCTGTGGTCACCTGGAATCAACTATCCATTGTGGGGCAGGTTTGCGGAAATCATATTGCCACCACCATGGAACAGTGTAAAAGGCAAAAAGAGTGCAAGATAGTGGGTATAGGATGGCGATTTCTAACAGCACTGAATTGGACTGTAAACAGCAAACAAGACATCTAAATGCTTAAAACATAAGACCTGGGAGTTGCTATGCAAGTGGTAAAATAAACTGTCATATAGTCACAGGGTTGAAATAGCCACAAAATGTGAAAGTTGGTTCAATAATGTGGAAAGAATGGCCTCTATACCAGAATGGAGGTATTTAGGAGCTTTTGAAAGACTCGGAGCACACTGGGCTCACCAACACTCACACCCCACCGATGCTCCCATGCCCTTCTTTCCTTCCTTCCTTCCTTCCCCAAGGAAGCAGATTTTCTTATGCTCCCCCCACCCCACCACTGCTTTCAGACGTGAATTAGCCAATAACAAAGTCGATGTAGGAAAGACAGCTTACACACGAAAAGAACCCAGTCCTTTACTAATTCGTGTCGGCAAAAATGAGGGGAACAAATGGAGGAATGGATTCTGAGTGTAGGAGTCTACAGAATAAAATAATACTGAGTTGGGCTGAATTTATGGATACTGTGTTGGTTTAAACAAAGGACAGATTCCACTTGGTGCAACTGGTTACTAGGAGCCTAAACTCAGTGGCCAAATGAGGTTGAGATGCCAAAAATTCCTATCGCGAAGTGGGCTCTGGAGTCGGCTGGAAAATGGCCCCAAGAGGTGGCCACATCCTAGTCTCTGGAACCTGTGAAGGTTACCCTATATGGGGAGGAAAATGGTTTTTGTAGACATGATTAAATTCAGGATCTGAGATGGGGAGACTCTCCTGGGCTGTGTAGGTGAGGGAGGCAGGGAAGGGTTTTACACCTAGGTAGTCAGAAGAGCAGGTGAGGTGCAGATACTGTGACAAGCCAAGGAAACCTGCAGCCCCCACAAGCTGGAGGAGGCCAGGAACAGATTGTCCCTTGGAGTCTCCAGCAGGAGCAAGCCCTGCAGACACTGACTGTGGGCTCCGACCTCCAGAACTGTAACAATAGATTTCTGTGTTTTTAAGCCACTAAGCTTGTGGTCACTTGTCACAGCAGCCATAGGAACCTAGTACAGGCACCCTGGCTTAAATGGGAAAGGAAGAGCCAGTTTAGTGGCAAAGCCGGGAAGCTGACCAGAGCAGGCAGAAGGGCCAGTGAGGCAATCAGAATGGCCCTCCCCCAGATAACTCGGGGGGTGACTGATCACCAAGTGCCTGGGGCTGAAAAGGATAAACTGCCCACTAGATCTTTGCTTGGTTTGCATAGTTAAACCCTATGTCAGATCTAGTGAATACAGGCCCGACTTGAGCAACCCTCAACCCTCAGAGAGACATGGCCCTTCAACCAATTTCTAGACTAGAAGTTTCACAGACCAGAGATCCTCCGCTATCCAGAAGGGTAGCTACACTCGAAGAACCTTGTGAGAACTTAACGAGTTTGTTCTGTGACTTTACTATAGGCATTTACGGCAGATTGGCAAAGACCTACCAGCTTGACACTATTGGCAAGGCTGTGCCTTTGTTGGGGTACAGGACCCGCAGAACCCCAGCTCCCTGATGCCTTGTGAGCAACTATGGCATGAGGGACCAGCATGGGTGTCACCAGTGGGGGTTGTTTAGGGATGGCACTGCTGTGGACCTGAGTCATCCAAGAGGACCTGTGCTTTGGGACCCATCCAATCTTTCCTTGGTGCTCCTTTCTGTGTCCAACACACACATGCTGCCTCCACCACCACCTCTGTGCCCTTGTTTCCTACCGACGTGGCTGTCCCCTTAGCTATCAAGACACCCCTTCCTTGCATCCTCACTTGTTGGAGAGTATAGCATCTCAAGCCCCAGGCAGACTTTCTGACCCCACAAGGCTCCCAGGCTCCACCTGCACCTGAGGGTGTGAGCCAGCTGCTGCGGACCAGTCTTCCGTGTGCCCTGAGTGCCGGGCCTCCCTGAGAAACTCACTCTTCATTTTAGAATCCACTCCCATCTGCCTTTGAACACCGCAGAAGCTGGCTGCTTTATTCATTTCCTATTCCAGAGCCTAAAGCTGTTTCTGACACATAGCAGACACGTTTAAATGAGTGAACAAATTAATGCACCCTTCATGGGTTCCACTCTGGGACATTCCCCAGATAGAATAAGAAGAGTGTCTGACCACGTGGCCCCCAGACAGGAGGCCCCATGGCTGCACCACAGCTCTGCGGGGGCTGCTGCAAACCCCTGGGCTCCCTCACATGCACCAGCCGGGCCTCTAGTGCCAAGAGGGAGGAAGGAGCAGCTGCGGTTGCCTGAGACAACTTGACACTGCCGCATGCACCCCCTTGAGTGTCGTCCCCCCCACTCCCCTGCCCACTGCTGCTTGTTCAGCAGGGAATCTGTGTGCTTGTTCCTCACCTCTCTTGGGAGGACTGTTTCTTGTTCCAGGCGCAGAGAAACCATCCATGACTTCCAGATAACCTGTCCAAAGAAGCAGACACACACATTCTGGCATCAGTGTTCCCCACCACGGGGGCCAGGCAGCGGGAATGTGCTATAGCAGCCTGAAATGACTAAAACATAAAAACAAAAGGTACCATAATCCTCTGTGGCTTAAAAACAACAGCATGTTCACAAGTGTTGAAGCTGGTGAGGATCCAGTTCACAGCTCTCTCGACTTACGTAAATGTTTAAAATTTTCAGTAGTAAAGTGTTAAAAAGAAAATTCACCTTGGATGGGGATTTTTTTCCGGTTGGTTCGTATGTTGACGGGCGAAGTGAATGAATACTTTGTACTGATAGAATGAGATGATCTGGACAGTCCTATTCCAGTTTTCGTTTTTATTGGTCTCATTGCTGAGACCACGTTGATGTAATTAGGGACCAGAGGGGTCTTGTCATAGGAATGCCACCTAATTCTTTAAATTTCTTTCGCGTTATATGCCAAATGTTCAAGTTATCTGTAATCAGAAATTACTTGTAAGGATTTTACCATCTGATAACTTTCAATCTTACTGAAAAAACAAAGACCCAACTTTTAAAAGGGTTTGTTATTCAGTTGGAGTCATTCATCTTGTTTCTGGGAAGCAGACCTAAAAGGCCCTCAACTCATTGCCAAGAAGAGGTAAGCCATAAAATTTTAATCTTTTACTATTACTTTTCCTGCCAGTCGTCAAAATTCTCATTGGCATGATTCAATCAGAGCATAAGGTAACAATGGCATTCAATATTTATGAAGTATGTTCAGTGTGCCAGGAATTTGACTAGTGCTCTGAGCACTTTATGCTGTCTTATTCCATAATAACCTTATGAGGTAGGTCCTACAAGTCTGCCCCATTTTGCACATGAGGATAATAGCTTGCTCAAGTTCACCTTCAGGCATGCACACACATGCACACACTAAGCAAGGGAGGCAGGTGCTAATGTAGGTTTGTCTGACTTCACAGCCCAGGCTCTCAACCCCTGTGCTCATGATCCCCAGCAAGCGAGTAAGTGCGTGCTCATCAAGGATGAAAGCTATACAGTCCAAGAAGGTAGGTCCTTAGCTTTGCCAGTGCCTTACTGCACTTTTGGTGATGGCCAAGTGGTGGAAGTCCTTGCATGGAGAGGGAGCCTGGCTTCTAGCCTCATACAGAATGTAGGGTAGGAGAGAGGTCATGGGCTCCTCCTGCAGTTCTGTAACTGCAAACAGTACCCAAGGCCCAGCTGGTTTCTGTGCTCGCTGCTCCTGCTTTTTTTCACCAGGAAGAGCAGGTGACCTTACTTGGGCACCCTGTTTCAAGCAGGAGCAAACAAGGCTTTTTGGAAGAGGTTGGCTTGGCATGGTCACAGTACATGCATAAAGGAACTCAGCTGGCCTGCATCAGGTTCCTGGTAGCCTTTCACTTGCATGTGTGTAGAAAGGCCATTCACTCATGTATTCAGCTAGTATGTATTGAGTGCCTGTAATGTGGTGACCCTTTCAATTCCCACCTGCCTCAGCCTGCTGGCTGTGAACCTCCGATGGTCAGCAGAGCCAGCTGTGTCTGGCAGAAGAGAAGAGCCCCCTTCCCAGCAGCAAGGCCTTCTGGGGGCCTGGGCTCCCTCCCCCTCCTTTTTCTTCCTATAAGGGGGCTCATGAATGGTCCTCAGGCCACGGTTCATCATCCCATTCTTTCTTGCTAAGGTGGAAAGTCTCCATCTCATCCACTAGATGAGACATTGTGCTATTTGTTTTCTATGTCCTATAGCTTATAGAGCACGTGGAATGTCTATATTTTTTCCTCATTCCTGTATTTGTCTCTTGCTTATAGTTGATTTTTTTAAGTGAAATGTTTGAATTCCTTCTTAATTTCCTTTTGCATGTAATCTATGGCAGTTTTCTTTGTGGTTACCATGGGAATCAACATCGTAAAGTTAGAACACTCTAATTTGAATTTGTAGCAGTGCAACTTCTGTAACAGAAAAACTGCTCCTTTACAACTCCGTCCCCTCCCCCTTTAGGTTGTTGATGCCACAAAATTACATCTTTATACCTTGTATGTCCCAAAACATACTTTTTAAAAATGCATTAGTCTCCTAAGTAATGTAGAAAACAAGATTTGGAGTTACAAAGCCAAGTTACAGTAATACTGGTTTTACAGTAATATTTTTTTCTTTATATGTCATAGTCTCTTAAATCACTTAGCTAAGAAAAAAGTAGTTACAAACCATTGTTACAATAATACTAGCTTTTATAATTGCCCATATATTTACCTTTTGAAGATACTCATTTCTCCATACGGCATTGAGGTAGTGTCTAGTGTCCGTTCATTTTTCCCTGCAGGACTCCGTTGAGCACTTACTGTGGGGCACATCTAGTGGTCACGAACTCACTCAGCTTCTGTTTATTCTGGGAACGTCTTGATTTCTCTCTCACTTTTGAAGGACAGTTTTGCCAGATACGGGATTCTTGGTTAATGGTTTGTTTTTTTTTCTTTTAGCACTCTTAATGCATTAACCCAGTATCTTCTGCCTACAAATTTTGATAAGAAATCTGTACGTATTCTCATGGAGGATACCTTTTATGTGATGATTTTCCTCTCTGTTGCTGCTTTCAAGATTCATTCTTTGTCTTTGTCTTTTAAATGTTTGATTATAATGGGTCTCAGGGTGGGTCTCTTGAGTTCATACTACTTGGAGTTTGTTGAACTTCTTGGATGTTTATACTCATGTCTTTCCTCAAGTTTGGAAAGTTTTCAGCCTTTTATTTCTTCAGATATTCGCTCTGCCCCTTTTTCTCTTTCTTCGGGCTCCTTCCGGGATGCCTACAATGTATATGTTGGTCTACTTGATTGTGTCTCACAGGTCCCTTTAGGTTCTGCTCGCTTTTCTTCAATCTTTTTTCTTTCTGTTCCTCAACCTGGATAATTGCCACTGTCCTATCTTCAAGTTCAGGAAATCTTCTGTCTGCTCAAATCTGCCTTTGAATCCCCCTAGTGAATTTTTCATTTCAGTTGTGGTATTTTCAGCTCTAGAATTTCTTTTTAGGTTTTCAGTCATCTTGTTGGTATTTCCATTTTGTCCATACACCCTTTTCTTGACTTTCTCCACCTTTAGGACCATTGTTCTAGAATGTTTGTCTAATAGATCTGCCATTAAATCTTTCTCACAGACAGACTCTGCTGAAATTTTTTCCTCTGAATGGGTCATACTTTCCTGTTTGTGTATCTTGTGATATTTTGTGAAACACTGGACATTTGAATCTAAAATGTGCAACTGTGGAAATCGGATTCTCCCTCTTCCCCAGGGTTTGCTATTTTTTGTTGTTCTTATTATTGTAGGTTCTGTGTAGAGATCATCCTGAGGTATAAACAATGTCTTCTTATGTCTCTTCTAGAGCCTTTCCTTGGGCATTCATGGCCACTTTCTCATTTTCCTTGTACATGCAGCTGTTTTTTTCATGTCCTAGTCTTTAATGTCTGGCTCCCAAAAGGGGAAAAGCAAAAGTGAGGTTGGGGGAGGGGTGGGGAGGGGGTGGGGGCGGTGGTGAGTCCTGGCCCTTTAAATCTCTTCAAAGTCACTTCAGCTGGAGGGTGAAGCGATTGCAGCAGCGGAGGAGATGCAGCCAGATGACTGCCTGCCTCTTTGCCTGCACCTCTGCGATCAAAACTAGCAATCAGCAGTCAAAGCACAGATACCCAATATTGGGAAGACAGGGTCCTTTTTACCCATCCTAGCTTCTGTAAGTTGTGTGCAAGATGCTCCCATGGTGGGGGTGGGGATGGGTAGCTGCCACTGTGAAGAGCTAAAATGTACTGTCCGAGCTTTCCCCGGCAAGCTGCAAGCCTTCAGCAGACTTGAGTTCCAAAGAGTTACATCAGACAGGTTCTGCCAGTGCAATTGTGGCCTCCCTGGGGGACAGATTCCTGGTGCTTCCTGCTCCACCATCTTCCCAGAATCCTCACTGCCTGACTGCCTTGGATTTACCAGTGGCTTTCAGCCGATCTCTTCCACTGTAATAGCTCTCACCCCACAGGTCAGGGAACCCATGCGGGGATACTGACAGTTCCGGAGAGTAGCTACTGTAATTAGATACTTCCCGAGCTGGGGCAATAGCCACGGGATGGCTTGGGGGCCCACAGAACCAGCTGTGAGACAGACCTAACACCCCAGGCACCTGACCTGCGTGAACCCTGCTTGGACTGGAGGGGCCACAGTGACGCCTGGGATCTCCTGGGATCAGCGTCCATGCAGTCCATGTTCAGGTAGTCCTGACGGCCTGTTTCCTCTCCAGCTGCGCTGCTCCAAGGCCATCAGTCCCTCGGGTGAAGGTTGGGAGAAAGGCTAACTCTAAATTTTTTGGCAGTGTACTTGGGTTCTCACTCAAGGGGACCATGCCTCCCCTGCATCCAAGGAGTTCTGGGTTTGTAAACTGGCTCAAGTCTGGGAACTGATTGAGGGGCCAGGGTTCTCTGTTTTTGATTCAAATAAAATTTTTGTTCACTTGACCTTAGAACTAACTCTTCCATTTATACAAATCAAGAATTTATGAGGCTTCCATGCATTTCATCTAGTCCTCTTGTTGGCCCATGGCAAGCACTTGCAAGAGATCAGCTAGTGATAGAAGCAAAAAGTTAACATTACGCTCAAACCAGCTAAGCCACAAATTGGTCAGGATCAGAAGTGTTAAATCATCTTTTTTTATTCCAACAGTTTGTTCAGTTTTAGTCTGGAGAACTTGTAATGAAAATGTAGCACTCCTGCACTGAGTCAACACTAAATGAGGCCCAATTCAGTCTTAGAGGTTTGTCTCTTCTTTCTCCAATTCATAAAATAAAAAGCAGTTTGGCAAGAGTAGCCCTGGAAAGTGGAGAGAACTGTGCCAGGCTCAGTGAGAGTAGCAGTTGTTTTAAATTTTTTTTTTTTTTTTTTTTAAGATTTGTGAGAGAGGGAGAGAGGGCATGAGCAGGGGGTAATGGCAGGCAGAAGGAGAGGGAGAAGCAGGCTCACCACTGAGCAGGGAGCCAGACTTGGGGCTCGATACCAGGACCCTGAGATCATGACCTGAGCCGAAGGCAGATGCTTCACCAGCTGAGTCACCCAGGCGCCCCAGGGTAGCAGTTTTAATAGGAAATGGAGCATTTTCTTGGGGAAGAAAAAACAATGAGCAGAGTGGGGTTGGAAGGTTGCTTGAGTAAGGTATGGTTTGCCAATGGAAGGCCTTAAATATGCAACATAAAATCAGTCTTGTGGAGACCTGATTTCAGTGTGTAAAGGGTGAGTGGGGGCTGACACAGTCCCGACACTACAGGCAGTTTACTAACAGACATACACAGTGACGAGGGCCTAGACCAGTGAGGAGGTAACCACACTGCTGAGGAAAGCTACCTTGCAATAGGCCAAGCAGAGAAATCAAAACCCCAAATTTCAAGCCCAGGTCTGGTAGGCAGAGTGGCCCCAAAAGATGCCAGGCCCTACGACTATGGCAGTTTGTATGGCAAAGGAGATTTAGAGCTTCTAACCAGCTGACTTTAAAACTGGGAGATCAGCTTAGATTATCTGGGTCGCCTAATGTAAACACAAGGGTCTTTACATGGAAGAGGGAAGCAGGAGCCAGTAGAAAATGTAAAGGGAAGGGAACGGACGCTCTTCTAGTGCCTCCAGGAAAGAAGGCAGCCCTGCTGACACCCGTGACTTTAGCCCAGTGAACTACAGAAATGTAAGAAAACATATCTGTGTTGTAAGCAACTGAATTTCATGTTGTTATGGCAGCAATAGGAAACTAACACTGCATACTCAAAATTACTCGACAGAAACAGCTAGACTGAGAAAAGGGGGTAATTTCAGGGTGTTTAAGGTCTAGGGACGTAACGCAGCTTAAAAGATGCCCTTCATTTTGGGATGTTTGCAGATCTTACTTGGTAAGCATCCTTCTGTTTTCATCTAAGACAAAGCTGTAGAATCCACACCAATATTAAAAACAAAAGGAGGGTGGTGCCTGGTTGGCCCAACTGGCAAAGCATGAGACTCTAGATCTTGGAGATGTGGATTCAAGCCCCACATTGGGAGTAGACATTACTTAAAAATTTTTAAAAAGTCTTAAAAAACAAAACAAAAGCAGTATCTGCTACAGACACATCCCAGTTCAGGTACTGAAGAGTCCAATTAATGAGAAGTCAATAGGTCACCTAAAATATATTAGTGTCAGGTCCATGAATGTTGAAAGATGGTACAGTAATTTTTCATATTATATAAAAATCGTTGGATTGAGTTCATTTAAAATAGTTGCAATTACATAGATAAATGGGAAAATGAAAATGTAGACAGGGTCACATTGAGTAGAGGGATGCTACCGTACAGGAGGCAAAATTGCCAAGATTAAAAAAAAGGGGGGTATTAGGTTATCCTGATCCTGAGGTAAAATGAGAAAAAAGTGGAAAGCCGTAAGTGAGGTGAACCAAGAACACAGTGGCTTAGCCAAAGGCCAAAAGTATTCGTGCATCTCCTACTTTAGCATAATATCCTCTGTATTATGAAAAAACCCACATAAGATGGCAAGTCATGGGAACTAGTTGGCTCCACCTTGAGCAAAAGTCTAGGAAGGATTCTGTGAGAAGTTTGCACCAGAAGTGTAAAGTCCTAAGGAAAAAATCTGTTAAACAAAACAGTTGGTTTGAGACCAGGCTTCAAAAGGGTTTCTGGGTGCTGCACACCTTTGTCTTTTCCAGTCATAATTTTAATTGAGTCAGTATAGATGAGAACAAGACCACTGTCTTATCTAAGGTATCCTTAGATACCTAGAAGGCAACTCCAGTACCGGAAGCTTGTTCTCAAGGGGCCCAGTGTAAACGGACAACAGCATCAACTACTCACCAAAGAGGTGAGACCTGGAGCCTGTAAGATCCTCCCAGAATGCTATAAACACTAAGAGCTTCCCAGGATTCTATAAACACGAAGTCTTCTCAATTGGCATATTAATTTAGATGCTATGATGAAAAAAGTGCTCACTGCTCAAAAATGTCTGGGAACAGCTTAATTAAAGATAGTCTCTCGGGCGCCTGGGTGGCTCAGTCAGTTAAGCGTCTGCCTTCGGCTCAAGGTCATGATCCCAGGGTCCTGGGATCAAGCCCCACATTGGGCTCCCTGCTCAGCGGGAAGCCTGCTTCTCCCTCTCCCATTCTCTGCTTGTGTTCCCTCTCTTGGTCTCTGTCAAATAAATAAAATCTTAAAAAAAAAAAAAGATAGTCTCTCAACCCTTGGCTGCACTGGAGAATCCTTATGTCACTAAATGCTTTACACTGTTTTTACACAAGTCAGCCAGGATGTGGATCTTCCACAAGGAGCACTGTTGAGTGTAGCGTTTCCCTCACTTACCTGACCACAGAACTGAGAAAACACAGCTTAGAAAATGCTGGGAAAATGGGAAAATTAGCATGCTGAGAACAGGGGGAACAGGAAAAAAATCATGGTATCTGGGTATCATACAATGAAAATTACACAAAAGAAAACACACACGAGGATGCTACTGACATGAAAGCCTTTGTTTTTAATTTGGTTGATACACATTTGACAAAATATTTTAGAACAAAATAATCCACGAACAGGCACAAGGTATTTACAGTAACAACTGTGGAAAACATACAATTGACGTACTCTCAAACAGAGATGTCTACTTACAAAATTTTCTACTGTGAATCTGGAAGACTCTCAGTTCCTGCTCATTACCAGGTCTGAACCCCCTAGGTGGCGAGTGAGGCCCAGGAGCAGGAAGTGCAGTTCTGACACATTTGGCAGTCAAGGATCATCTATTGGTGTGAGCTCACAGGGAAGAGAAGAGACAGACCCGGGGGTGGGGTGGGGTGGGGTGGGGAAGGCGGTGCAGAATGGAAGACTCAGAAGGAAACAACTAAGGACGAGACCTAAGTCACACTCACCTTTCCCAGTTTCCTAGAGAAGGCTGCAAACCTTTTAAAACTTATTCAACATCTATTTAGCAGAAAATCAGCAACCCTGAGACCAATTTTCCATGACGTAAAAGCTAATAAACATGTAGAGCTGCTCAAGATTTATAAATAAACTAACTTTATATGACCAAATAGGAACTTCAAAATACCTTTTATGATCTAAAAATACATTTAAGGAAAGAGAAAAAAATTTCCCAAATTTTTCATGCCTAATTCTTAAACATTCCAACTATTAATTTCCATTGTCTGAAGTTAGTTTCACAAAAAAAGATACACTTTGACTAGATGTTTGAAATTGAGTACAACTTGCTCTTGATAAGTGGACCACCTACATCTTCGTATTATTCAAATATATTTAAAAGAAATCACAGAAATTTTACCCATCTGGAATATAGTCACGAATTTATTGACTTACAAGATAGCCACATAAACGGAGACCATGAAAAAAAGAACCAAATGCTTATTCTTTGTAACACTACTGAGACAACACAGTACACCATACACAACATCTACTGACCCACCTACACTATTTAACTATGCTTTACACAGTTTCAACAAACAACTTTGTAGATCATATATCCACACCATGTGTAAAAATCAAATGTGCTGCTCCTCCAGGGGCTGTTCAAGAGCTTCCATTAGCTTTTTATTTGCTTCCTCATTATGTCGGCTTTGACAGTGAGTTAAATGTTTCTTAAAGCCTCTTGGGAAATTTGATTCAAAATTACAACGTGGACACTTAAGTAAACTCTGCCCATGGGCTGCTACATGATTTTTAAGGAGAGATTCCAAAAGAAAAGCCTTTCCACAAATTGTACATTTGTAAGGGCTATGAACATTATGCTTATTAACCAAATGATGCAAAACCGCACCTTTTTTCATAGCTCGACAGCAACAAATTTTGCAATAATACTTTCCTTTTCCACGCTTCATATACTTCGCAATCTCTTCCTCAGAGATAAAAGCCTCTTTCTCTTCAGTAAATTGTAACACATTTTTTGACTGCTCTGGACTAGTCATGTCCACTTTGTTCTCTTTACTAAAATCAATAGATTCTACATCAACCTGCTCTTGATCACTGCTTGATTCTTGGCCCTTGCTGTCTATCACATCTAAATCTGCTTTTATATACTCACTGCTACTAAGCTCAGCATCTGAGTTCTCTTGGTTGTCTTTCTTGAGCTTCTTTGAGGAAGGAAATAAAGTGTCTTCTAAGAGTTTCTTAGGTGTAGCTAGTAGTTCTTCCTGAACCAAAATATCACACTTTTGATCATCTATGGCATCTGTCTGTAGTTCATCACCAAGCTCAACTGCCTTCTGAGATTCTGAAAAGATAGCAGATTTGGGAAGTTCAGGGAAAAGGGCATGTTTCCGGGGCTCTGGAAAAAGAGCACGTTTTCGTGGTTCAGGAGAAGCTGGAGGGGCTGTTTTGGTGGGCTCAGAAAACAGGGCAGGTTTTCTAGGTTCGGTATCAAGAGAGAGAACAGGCTTCCAGATATCGGAGGCTGCCTTAGGGGACTCAGATGGTCCAGAAGGTTTCCGAGGTTCAATAAAAAAGGAAGACTTCCAGAGATCAGGGGAACCACCACGGGAACTTTTCTGGGACTCGGGAAAATCAAGTGAAGCAGGGGAAGTTTTTCGCTGATCAGGAGAAAGCTTCCAAAGCTCTGGAGACCCTGAAGGTTTTCTGAGCTCTGGAGATCCCGCTGGACTGCGGATCTCTGGGGACAATGGTGGGCCTGGTTTGCGAAGCTCAGGAGACAAGGGAGGTCCTGCTTTACGAAGCTCAGGGGACACTGAGGGAACCGTCTTCCAATGTTCAGGTGACAAGGTGGGAGTTGTCTTTCGGAGTTCTGGTGGGCCAGACTTCCACGACTCAGGAGACGCAGGGGGAGACTTCCAGGAACCAGGTGAGACTGACGATGACTTCCAGGATGCGGGGGACACAGAGGAAGTTGGTTTCCATGGCCCAGGTGAGATCGAAGGAATTGGCTTCCAAGGACCAGGAGACACAGATGGAGCAGGTTTAGCCGGCTTCCAAGGTCCCGATGACGCCGAAGGACTCGACTTCCAAGACCTTGGGGACCCAGGTGGCCCTGGCTTCCAAGAACCTGGTGACACAGCCGGGGCTGGTCTTCTGGGCTCTGGGGAGACAGCAGGGAATGGCTTCCAAGGTTCAGGAGACTCCGATGGGGATGGCTTCCTTGGCTCAGGGGAGATAGTCCGGGCTGGTTTCCGAGACTCTGGAGATGCAGTTGGGGATGGACCCCAAGGTTCAGGGGAAGCCGCCAAAACTGGTGACTCTGGAGATGAGCCTGAAGGTGGCCCCAATGTTTCTGGGAAATGGGAGTGTTTCTGGGGTTTAGTATTAGTAAGAGTGGCCTTTACTGGCTCAGGAGATATAGGGGCAAGTTTCTGTGGTTCTGGAGAAGGAATAGGGACTGGTTTCTGAGACTCAGAAACAATAGGGACTGGTTTTGGAAGTTCAGGAGAAGAAATAGAGGCAGATTTTGGAGGCTCAGGAGAAGGAAGAGAAGGTGTCTGTGGCTCAGGAGAAACAACAGGGCCAGGCTTCTGAGGCTCCAGGGAAGTGAGAGGTGTAGGTTTTGGTGATTCTGGAGACAAAACTGGGCCAAGTTTCTGTGTTTCTACAGAAAGGGCAGGTATGGGTTTTGGGAGTTCTGCTGAATTAGAGGGTATTTTCTGGTGATCAGGAAGAGGAGGGCTTTTCCCAGGATCTGTTTCTTTGCTTAGCTGATTTTTTGGTTTCTCATTCCACTTCTCTGGGCCTGCATGTTTGGATGTGATGTGATAGTACACATTAGAGTACATCTTGCTGGTGAAGAAGCACTTATGGCAGTGGAATAGCTTTGCACTTTTCTGGTAAAATATCATTTTACCTAACCCACCAGCATCCATTTCATCACAAAATTCTGGATGGATGGTGCCCATGTGAATTTGCACGTTTTCATAATCCGTGCCTCGGAAACTGCAGTGGTCACACTCCAAACGTGATGACGGTTTACGGAGTTCCTGGAACACTTCCATTTCTCTCTCTGTCACAACACACACGATTATATTCTGTAAAAACTCTCAACAGTGCTGCAATAAAGTAGAAATTAATTATTTTCAGGGGACATAATTTTGAATAAAGTGCTGTTCTCCATCCATTCCATAACTGCATAATTTTAAGTCTGGAATGACATGTGCATTTATCAGATAATACCTCAATAAAGATTTTGAAGAGAAAAGATAGATGGAACTAATTTTTAACTGAGCCCCAGGAACTGCTACTTTTAGAGGTATCACCTCACGTAATCCTCCTAACACTATGACTCAGTATTGTTTTCATTTGTAGATGAAGAAAAAGGTTCAAAGAAGTGCCTCACCCAGGTTATAACAGTGATCCAAACCTGACCCCAGAATCACGTAGCATGTGCCTTCTATCTTGACTCTGAAACCCGGAATCAACAAGCTATCGGCAGATTAAGCTCAGACAACACCAAAAGTAAAGCTAGGTAGTTTAAGGCTGAGCAAGAAACTAGCTCCACTTCAGAGAGCATTTGTTAAACTAAAATTATGAAAAGATGGCTTTTTAAAAATATCAACACATTTTGTAATGTTTTATCCATCCTAATATCAAGTATTTTATTCATTCATTTAATAAAATAATTATTTTCTGTGCCGTTTTTCTAGGCACTTGGGTTTAAAGAGATGTCTTGTACTATGGTGCTTACATTAGGTGCAAAGCCAAGTGTGAACGCAGGGAGGGCTGTCAAGGAAAGACGCGCGCAGATCCTGAATGATGTAAAGGAGTTGGCCTAGCAAAGGGCAATTCAGATAGAGGACACTTGAGGCATGAACTTGCTTGCCAGTAATTATGACTTTTTAGAAGTTTAAGCAAGTCTTCTAGGGTGGTGAAAAGTACCAGGAGCTCATAGTTAAAAATGCAGTCATGCAGAACATATTTACCCAGTATCACTTGTTCTATGTACACACAATCTCCCACAAACACATCCTACACCAATGGGATATTAAACACACTGATCTGCAACTTGCTTTCATTTAAGGAAGAGAAGGTGGCTCAGAAGAAGACCAGGCTCCTGAGGCTTCAGGGCGAGAAGAGGAGGTTTCGGTGATTCTAGAAACCAAAGTAGGCCAAGTTTATGTGTTTCTAATCAGAGAGTTCTGTGTTTCTACTTATTTAGAGAATAAGCACTAAATTTCCTTGTGCATATCTTGAATATGAGGGTACTTCTGAAGGGAAAATTCCTAGAAGTGAATTACCTGGTTCAAAGGCAATTTACATTTAAAATTGATAAATTTCATGAAACTCTCAAAAAATTCCAGTACTATGACATACCAACCAAAAGTGTATATACCAGGGACAATTCCCCAACTCCCTCATCAATAATGAGCATTATTAAACTTCTATCTTTGCTACTTCTCGGGTAAGAACTGGAGTCTCAGCATTGTTTTAAGGTGCTTTTCTTTAATGAGAAAGAGTGAACATTTTCCCTTGTTGATTAGCCATGTGTATTTCTTCTGTAGGATGTGCCTTGTCCATTTAATTATTTGTAAATAGTCTGCATAAAAGAAGTCAACCCTCTACTGAAAGTATTTTCCTAGTTTATCATGTCTCTTGACTTTATGGTATGTATGTGTACATATATATGTGCTTTTTTTCACACACAACTGGTTTAAGGTGTTTTCCTTATGATTGTTATAAACTATGCTTTCCCACTCCATTACTTTTTAAAGCAGTCAATATTTTTTTCCTATGATTTTGAGGATTTCATTCTTTTTACAATTTGTAGTTTTTGGTGGGGGGCAGAGGGAACGAGAACCTTAAGCAGGCTCCATGCCCAGGGTGGCAGAGCTCCACTCGGGGCCCCATCTCACAACGCTGGGATCATGACCTGAGCCAAAACCAAGAGTCAGACACTTAACCAACTGAGCCACCCACGTGCCCCTTTACATTTGTATTTTTTACTCTATCTGGTAAAAAGATAGGGATTCAGCCTGTGTTTCACCCCAAATGGACAGTTGTCTCTCCAACCCTTTTCCTCACTGCTATGTAATGTTCCATCTACCATTTACTAAATTTTGTGTTTATGAATCCATTCTGGACTCTCTTTATTTTTTTATTTTTTTTGGCAATCTCTATCCCCAACATGGGGCTCGAACTCATGACCCCAAGATCAAGAGTTGCACACTCTTCCAACTGAGCCAGCCAGGTGCCTCTGGACTCTATTCTATTCTCTACCGGTTCCATCTGGTATGCTCTTCTCAGCATGGGAACTCAACAACTGCTAAAAGAGATTCTGTAACATACACAGTGAGTTTATCCAAGTGAATCACAAAGTCTTTTCTCATTAAATTATGTCCCATCCTTTACCAAAAGTATCAGCTACCACCAAAAGCATGCAATGTGTTCTGTGCTAATAGTAATTACCGGGTCAAAACGTATTCCTTCCACGTTACTGTTCCTCAAAATACAGTACAGATTAGAGACGCTTATTTATATTGAGTCTCTCCCCCTTTAGTAATTTTAAAAACAGAGGCGCCTGGGTGACTCAGTCGTTGAGCTTCTGCCTTCAGCTCAGTTCACAATCCCTGCTTCTCCCTCTCCCATTCCCCCTGCTTGTGTTCCTTCTCTCGCTGTGTCTCTGTCAAATGAATAAATAAAATCTTTAAAAAAATAGTAATTTAAAAACATTAACTTAAAAAACTTAACATTTCTAATTTTGATAACTTGTTTTGAAGATGTTATTACTGACATTGTTTTCTATCACCCATATCATTAGTATATCATTTGCATTTTGGGCGAGTGGTCTAAATTTAAAAAGGTGACAGGACAGTTGAAACAAACAAGTGCTTTTCAGAAAGTATTAGCCCCTTCTGAATTACCCTGCAACTATCCTGGCTTTTAGAAAATTGTTTTTAGGGCACCTGGGTGGCTCAGTTGGTTAAGCGACTGCCTTCGGCTCAGGTCATGATCCTCGAGTCCCGGGATCGAGTCCCACATCGGGCTCCCTGCTCAGCAGGGAGTCTGCTTCTCCCTCTGAACCTCTTCCCTCTCATGCTCTCTATCTCTCATTCTCTCTCTCTCAAATAAATAAAATCTTTAAAAAAAAAAAAAGAAAATTGTTTTTAGGGCCAAATGGGCTAAAAAAAGAATATAATCACTTAGTACTGAAGAAAAAATCTCTGAAAAGAATCTTCAACTCACAAACATAATGAAGAAAACATGTAGAAAGAATGTGTAGGTTAACAATCCACCTCAGACCCAATGTCTCATAAAACTAGAAGAATTTTGGGGCGCCTGGGTGGCTCAGTTGGTTAAGCGACTGCCTTCGGCTCAGGTCTTGATCCTGGAGTCCCGGGATCGAGTCCCGCATCGGGCTCCCTGCTCGGCGGGGAGTCTGCTTCTCCCTCTGACCCTATCCCCTCTGATGTGCTCTCTCTCTCTCATTCTCTCTCTCTCAAATAGATGGATAAAATCTTTAAAAAAAACAAAACAAAACTAGAAGAATGTTAAAAGAAAAGGCAGTGGTATCTCAATATCCCCATCTGGCCGTAAGTGGCCATGATGAACAGTCAAGGGATGTTCACATTAAATAAGGGGGACATTACATATTAAACCACATCATTATATTATAATGAGCCCTATATCAAATATATTACAACACAGGTTAAGACCGCAGGCTTGCTGGATTTGAGTGAGTCCTGGTTCCACTATATGGCTTTGTTAAGTTGCTGAACCTTTCTATGCTTCAGTTTCCTGGACTCTACAATGGATGTTAATATTGTGTTAGCATACTTGGAACAGTATCTCATGGTGAGCCCTCAGTGTCAGCTATGATTATAATATTAGAAACTACAAGGGTAGCCCCTAACCCTAACCCTACTCATGACAGGAAGAGAGGCTCTGTACTTTCACAATTTGAGTTTCTTAAGCTTAAACAAACTGTTAACTCGGAGACTTTTCCCATCTTCTCAAGAAACCGGTGTACAGGGGCGCCTGAGTGGCTCAATTAAGTGTCTGCCAGGGTCCTGGGATTGAGCCCCATGCTGGGCTCTCTGCTCAGCGGGAGGCTGCTTCTCCCTCGCCCTGCCGCTCCCCGTTTATACTCTCTCTCTGTCAAATAAATAAATACAATCTTAAAAAAAAAGAAACTGGTGTACAGTAGGAGAAAGTATCTTACTTAGTGACCTCTCTCCTCTCTATGCCTAATTTATAGCCCTATCAACAAAACAACTTTCTTCATTTCCTGTATGTTAACTCATCGGCTTTTTACCAATAACTCATAAAATAGAGGTTATCAATAAGCCCAGTAAGTGTGTAATACAGGGATCAGATTATGAACTGTAAGGGTAAAGCATTTTCTTCTACTCCCACAGAAATTACTGAGCACACTATTCTATCATCAGGAAGGTTTTTAAAAAATGCTTCCACAAACTTACTTACCAAATAAAAAATCAACATCTCTATTTTTTTTTTAAGATTTTATTTATTTATTTGACAGAGAGAGACACAGCAAGAGAGGGTACACAAGCAGGGGGAGTGGGAGAGGGAGGAGCAGGCTCCCCCGCAAACAGGGAGTCCAATGTGGGGCTCGATCCCAGGACCCCGGGATCATGACCTGAGCCGAAAGCAGAAACTTAACCGAGTGAGCCACGCAGGTGCCCCCAAAATTGACATCTCTAACACAGTGCAACAAGTGGAAACCTGGTCTCCTCTTCAGCCACACCCTCTATCCCAACTCCTACTCAAGTGTTGTGGTTCCTTTCGATAGGCAAAGCTCTACCACTGTTTCTCCTTATTTCTACTTTCCATTGGCTGTACCTCTGTTTCTTGCCTCTCTGGAAATTCTACACTAACCCTACATTTTACAGCTGCTCCTGTAAATTACTCTATCTTTGATGAATACCACTTAGCCTAATTCCTGCTGCTTTTGCCTCCATGGCCTCCAGCCACCTCAGCTTCTCAGGTTGGACTACTCCCTTTTGTCCTTAATTGCTGTCTGTTAAATCGTCACCTCTCCCACCCTTCATCTAGTGCCACTCAATCAGTTCCTCAACCATCCTGTTCCCTCTCAGTCTGTGCTAAACCCCATGGCTCCTCATATGTTCCCTCTATCTCCCACCTGCCCCTCCCTATTTCCTCTTCCTATCACCAACTCTTCTGGCCAGTCTACCCAAACCTGCCTACTCCCAAGTCTCATTATCATACCCTAGTAACTTCTTACTTAAAAAAAAAAAAAAGAAAAGAAAAGAAAAAGAATTGTACAAAAATCACTTCTCAAACCCTACCATATATATGCATATCTAGCACACATTCATGCACCATTATGTATGAGCGTATATGCTTTTATAGATTTTCCTTAAGCACTTTTCAAAAATGTTCGTATCTTAAATATATTCTCCTAAACATTAAAAGGCAAACAAAACATATGCAAAGTAAAACTGGTAGAATAACACTATAAATCCAGGACAAGTACGTTTAGAGCAGGTAAGAAATAAAGACCAACAGGCTTTTCTCTGGTAGACTTACCAGCTTATCTTCCTAGAAATCTTAAAAAGTATGTCTTCAAAGGGCAGGCAAGTCTACATGGCTTCTGAGTTAACTACAGAAAATAGCCTGTAGTACATGAAGAACAAAGATGAGAGTTGACCTGGAAAAAAAAAAAAAAGAAAGGAAGTGTAATCAAAACTACATTTCTGTGATAATCTGTGGCCCTGTAAAAGAATTTTGCCTATTTCTCTTGCTGTCCTGCTCCCTGCAAGTGACAGGGGTCCAATCCATTTGCTTTAATGTAATAATACCAAAGATGACCACGGATACTACCCATGACACCACCCACATCTAATTCTACTTTAAAATCCACTATGGAACTAACGCCCTTGTCTACAACCACAGCACTCCTGAACCCACCATCTCACTTGAGCTGACAGGACAGCACTCAGCAGACCGCTGCTGTGACCACAGACTACAGGAGCAGCTCATGTTTTGTCCCTTATCCACACTACACCGCAGAGCAGCAAAGTACCAGGCAGTGAGGAAGGGACAAGATAATCAACAGGACAAAGGGGCAAAGAAGTAAGAGGCTTCGGGGGACAAGGAAGGACAGTGGTGCTTCAGTGACTGCTCGGGCCTCTTCTCAAGTGGATTTCTTTTTTTTTTTTTAAGATTTTATTCATTTGACAGAGAGAGAGAGGGAACACAAACCGGGGGAGTGGGAGAGGGAGAAGCAGGCTCCCCACGGAGCAGGGACCCCCCGATGCGGGACTCGATCCCAGGACCCCGGGATCATGACCCGAGCCGAAGGCAGATGCCCAACGACTGAGCCACCCAGGCGCCCCTCGGGTGGATTTCAAAGAGAGTATCAGGGTCTGGGTAAGTTGTCGACTTGAATAGAAAGGAAGAAAACTGGTCACGAACAAGCTAGGTAATAGCTCACAACACATTTCTGCTGTTAAATTCCCGCACATTTCTCTCCCCGTGGTCAATTGCTGAATTTCTGAGAGCCGTGCTCTCCCTGCCTGCAGTCTCACTTCCTTGCAGTCCACTCACCATACAGTTTCCAGTCATGTTCCAAACACAGAAACCTAATGGCATTTGCCTGCTCACAATTCCTCAAAGTATCCCCAACACCTGCAGCACACAAAACGACGGCATACAAAGCTCTTCACCATCTGTCTGGCCCCTGACTGGACCACATTCTCTAAATACTGACCCAGCTGTAATTCCACTACAAACTAAGCCTCTGGACCTTCACACAAGCATTTACTCTTCTTTACACTCCCCATCTTGCTACCCAGCCATCAGGCAAGTTTCTCCATCCTTCAGGCAGATACTTCTTAAATAATGGCCGCCTTGGCCCTAATCCTCTTTGTGTGCACACCTCCAGTGTAGCCATCACTCTTTGGTACTACCAGAGTCTGGCTCTCAGAGGGCAGGGACTACCTATTCACCCCTGTAACCCGTGCACATCCCTGGCACATGGTATATGCTCAGAAAGTATCTGTTCATTACCTCTAAAACATCCCATCATGAAGCCTGGAGACCTAATCTTAGATTCACAGGATTTTAAAACTAGAAGTGACCTGAGCCACCCTCTAGTTTTCAAATCACTGGGATTTAGAGCAGAAAGACCTCAGGGATCATCTACTTTAAAACTTCAATTTATAGCTGAGGAAATTCTAACCTAGACATTAAGTAATTTGCTCAAGATGAAGCAAATAATCAGCATCTGACAAAGGACCAGATTAAAGTTCTGCCATTTATCCAGGTTCTTTCTAATATATCTTGACTAAACTAATGCACTGGAATCTATAAGATCTTGACAAGCCAGTATAATGGGCAAAATCCGTAAGATGAATCCACAGAGAACTGCATTCCACAGTCTGAGCTGGAGAGAATGTCCCAATGGATCACTGTCTTCAGCTCTGGGCAGGAAGGACACTTTGATTTCATAACACTTAGGCAACATGCAGAAGAAAGCGAGCAACCACACGATGGCAGGCAGTCTTTAAAAACGTGTCTTTTGTGAGTACAGAAACTGACCAACTTCAAAAGTGGAGGAATTATGGATAATATGTAATGTGTCCTAGAAGCAACAAGTGGAAGCTAGCAGGGAAACAGATTCCAGCTCAAGATAAAGTTTTACAAACTACTCAATCACGGACTAGAATGAGTTGCTTTGCCAGGTAGGAGCCCTCCATAATTATAAGCCAATGGCCAGTATAGGAAAGGATCCTCAGAGGACTTGAGTCCAAACTCTCCACTTTAAACTGAGAAAACTGATGCTGATGGAGAAAAGTACTTGAGATCACAACAGTTAGGTCAGTGGAAGCAACAGAAGATCCTGATTTCCTGATTCTGGATCTCTGTTGAAATACCATGAGGTCTTTCCCATTGGGCACGCTCTGACAATGAGTCAGTCCAGAGTTCAGCTCCTGGGCAGAAGCTAGACACTGAGATTCCTCCCAGTGGGAGGATTTTTTTTAAGATTTTAGCATCCCCCCCCCCCCACCTAAATTTCAGAGCTCCTAAGCCTAACTATAAAAGTAACTACACTGTCCAGACTAACAAAAGTTTCTCCGATCCTACTTTCTGCCTCTACAGACTACATGCTGTCCCTAAAAAAAAGTTCCAAGTGGTTTGCCAGTCCACCACATCACATCACACCTATCTCCTATTCAACAGCTTCCTTAAAGTCTAACACCTGGTTGTCTTTAAAAACTTTGATGCATAGCTTTTAAAAACAAAACTCAAGGGGCGCCTGGGTGGCTCAGTGGTTAAGCATCTGCCTTCGGCTCAGGTCGTGATCCCAGGGTCCTGGGATCGGGCCCCGCATCGGGCTCCCTGCTCAGCGGGGAGCCTGCTTCTCCATCTCCCACTCCCCCTGCTTGCGTTCCCTCTCTTGCTGTGTCTCTCTGCGTCAAATAAAATCTTTAAGGAAAAAAAAAAACTCAATACGGACAGCATTTTTAAAGCTAATTGGGTTCTATTAGTGTATACCAACTAGCATTGCTTTTCACCCCTAAAAATTAATTAAAAATTAGTAAACTTTATTTTTTAGTTTTAGGTTAAAGAAAAAACAAAGTTCTCTACCTTTATTTACCTTCTTTCTTCCTCTGCACACAATTTCTCCTATTATTAACATCCTGTATTAGTACATTTGTTAAAACTGAGGAATACTGATATATTATTATTTACTAGAGTGCAGAGTTCAGTTAGGGGTCACTCTACCTGTTATACAAGTCTATGGGTTTCCACAAATGCAGTGTCACATACCCAGCATTACACAATGGAAGAGAGTAATTTCACAGCCAGAACCATTCCCTGTGCTCCTCATAAACACTGGTCTTTTTACTGTCTCTGTGGTTTTGCCTTTTCCCAGACTTTTTTTTTTTTTTTAAGATTTTACATATTTATTTGAGAGAGAGCGAGAAAAGGAGAGGGACAAGGAGACTCCATACTGAGCACAGAGCCCGATGTGGGGCTTGATCCCACCACCCCAAGATCATGACCTGAGTCAAAACCACCAGTCGCAGGTTCAACCAACTGAGCCACTCAGGCGCCGCCCCAATACATTTTTAAAATTATGGCAAAATACAGCGAAGTTTACCATCCTAACAATTTTCAAAAGCACAATTTAGTGGCATTAAGTCTATCACAATGCTGTGCAACCATACCCATTATCCATTTCCAGAACTTTCCATCACCACAAGCAGAAACTGTACCCATTAAGCAAGACCTCCCCATTCCCCCACTCTCACTGGCCCTGGTAATCTCTATTCCGTTTTCTGCCCCAGTGAGTGGGATCACACGTTTGTCCCTCTGTGTCTGGCTTATTTCACTTCCCACGTCTATCGCACAGCATGTATTAGAATTGTATTCCTTTTTAAGGATGGATCCCATTCCACTGTGCATATACCACAATTTACTTGCCGTCCATCTGTTGATAGATACTTGGAGTACTTCCTCTCTCGGCTATTCTGAACAAAGCCGGTTACACTGCCGTACAATGATCTGAGTCCCTGCTTTCCACTCTTCGGAGTCGAAACCCAGGAGCGGAATTGCCGGGTCCTACGTAACTCTGCTAAAATCGGAGGGACCACGACACCCTTTTCTACAGTCGCTGTGGCTGCAGCACTTTTCGTGGCCGCCAGCCACGCGCGGCACTGCCACCTGTCCCACGCCCTCCCCAACATCTGTGATGATTTGCCTCTGCTCACAGCCATCCCAGTGGGTGTGAGGTGGGACCTCACTCTGGTTTTATCTCCCTAACTCTGATGGCTGATGCGCACCCTGCGATGTGCTCACGGGCCATCGGGGTGCCTTCCGTGGAGAAGACCCACTAAGTCCCTTGCCCGTTCGTAAGCCGGTCGCTTCTGTCGCTGAGGGGCAGGGGCTCCTCGCACAAGCTGGACACCAACCCCTGGCCGACTCCGGGATTCCGTATCTCCCACTCTGGGCTGCCCAGCTCCTTTTTAAGCAGCAACAATGACAAAAGCCCACGCCGACGAGGGACCGTGAGAACCCGGTCCCGGCCTGAAGCGGGACGAGCGCCTCCCGCGCGGAGCCAGCTCCCGACCTCCCCGTGGTGTCCCGCACGGTGCTTCCCGCCTCCCGCAGCCGACGCGGGGCTCGCCCCCCGCCCCGAGGCCCACCCCGCCGGCAGACCCGGCGCAGGCCGCTCTTCGGTGCACGCCCCGGGCGGGCCTCCTCGGGCCCCGGCCTGCGGGGCGTCGCGGCCCGCGCGACACCCCTGCCCGCCCGTCCCGCTCCTCACCGATGATGGGCCGAGGCGGCGTCCACACACGCGAAGGACGGCGGGAGCCGCGCTCGCGGTCCCCGGCTGCTCCGCGAGGCCCTGCGGCGCGGCAGCCTCCCGAATGGCGGCGCGGCGCAGGCGCGGGCTACGGGCGCGCGAGCGTGCGCGCGGCCGCGGGACGGGCGGGCGGGGGCTGATGGGAAGCGAGTTTGGCGTCCCGCGCCCTCCAGCGCGGCCCAATCAGGCCGCTGATCGCCGGGCGCCGCTCTGCCGGGAGTGCGCCAGCGGGTCGAGCGGCCCGCGCTGCCTCCGGAAGTGACGACGTGTCCCGCCCCCCAGGCCACGGCTCGGTCTTCGGTGCCTGTTGTTCTGGCTGCCGCGGCCGGGCTGAGAGCGGTCGTCCCGCTTGGGAGGGCTCGCGCGGCCGCTCTGTTTCCTGCTTCTGCCGAGTTCTCGGTGAACAGGCCCGCAGGCCTCGAGCGGCCGGCCGCGTGGTGCTGCGCGGGGAGGGGGCGCGGCGTCGCGGCCGCGAATGCGGCGTGGACCTGGGGCGGGTGGGGAGCAGCCCCCCAGGCTGTGCAGACGGCACCCGCTCCCCCCCAGTGCAGGCATCGCCAGGCTGCCCTTTGTTCTCACCTCACTTTCACGAGGAATTGAGGGCCCTGTGTTCTTTGATTTTTGAGAACACACTGACTTCTAATATTTAGATAGTAACGGGCGCGTTTTAGGGAATTTTCAGATTTTTACTTGTGGAGTAGAGTGATCCATTAGTTGTGATTAGATTTAATAGTTTCGGAAGAAAACTCTCCTAATAATGAAAGGTTTTAAAACTTTCAGTTATTTTTTTCACCCGTGTTCCGCGGACTCCTGGATGGAGGCACCTGCCTGGTCTTGAAGAGTGTACCTGCCAGGTAGACTTAGGAACTCACTCCTGGGGGGGGGGGGCACCGTTGGGCTCGCGAGGCAAAAGAAACAAACCTTTTAGAAATTCTTAAGAGAGTTTTATTTGAGCCCAAATTAGGACAGCTGCCCAGGATACACAGTCTTCACAAAGAAGACAGTGCTCTGGTAAGGGAACATTTGGTATAGGTTTATATACATTTTTTTACATAAAAAGTTACAAATGATTAGACAAAGAACATTTCAGAAAGTTGCAGGCTTTTTTTTTTGTTTATTTTAAATGTTTTTTTTTTTTTTTTTATTCATGAGAGTCAGAGATTCGAAGCAGGCTCCCCGCTCAGCAGGGACTCGATCCCAGGACCCCGGGATCATGACCTGAGCCGAAGGCAGACGCTCAACCATCTGAGCCACCCAGACGCTTGAGAGTTGCAGCCTTTAAGTTCCTAGTATATATACGCAGGGCTGTATGACTTTAATCTTATGGCAACCTGGGAAGTTTCTTACTTTTTCTTATCTTTTGTGTTCAGAGTGCTCCTTTTTGGTTATTTTCTTTAACGCAGCAGAGGTACAGTGTGTGCTCGGGGCAGAAATAGCGCCCATGCTTTGAGGTTTTGCCAATTCATGTTGACCTTGGTAAATGTTAAGTATAGTTTCCCTGGGAGCTAGGAGTAGGGCCCACAAATGTTAAAAGTTGAAAATTTCCTTTAATAGCCTTTACCTAGGCAAACATTTCCCATGCTCCCAAGTCTCAACTGTGACATGAACTCTTGTCCCCTAACAAAACTCTCTTTATGAAAAAGGACAGTTGAACACCCCATTAAATACACAGGCAAAACACACAAACAGCTTATTTATGAGAGAAGAAACAGATGTCCAATAAACAGTGATAGAAATTCAATCTACACTTGAAGCTGCGAATTTTAAATGTAGAAACGAGAGGATCCTTTCTCTGACCATCACGTTTTGCATATTAACTTTCAAGATTGTTACCTTTTTTTAAAGATTTTATTTATTTATTTGAGAGAATGAGAGAGAGCATGAGAGGGGGGAGGGTCAGAGAGAGAAGCAGACTCCCTGCTGAACAGGGAGCCCGATGTGGGACTCGATCCCGGGACTCCAGGATCATGACCTGAGCCGAAGGCCGTCTCTTAACCAACTGAGCCACCCAGGCACCCCAGATTGTTACCTTTAATAGGAAGTTATGTTGTGAAATTCAGTATGAGCATATATGTAGTGCTATTTTTCTCATTTATGTGTGTATTTTTTTTAAAAAGTCTCCTAATAATTATGAGTGTTGCTGCTGTATCAGTATTACAAAATAACTTTCAACTCTTACTCCTCTTGTTACTGCCAAGGCCTCCTCCTGGAAGGTAGTGTAATTTGTCATGCACAGCACACAATTTCCAGTTAGGAACTGGTTAGAGACCTGAGACGTGGCAAGATACCAGTTTATTATTTCTTCAGTTGCTGAAGTTCAGCTGTCCTGGGGTGATTTGTGAACTATCAGTTTGTGAACTATCAGTTTGCAGACACATACTTGTTCTGAGCTTTGCTCTCTGCAGACAGGAGTCCCTGGGATCTGGAGGTGGTTGCCAAGTGTGTGGATGCCTCTGGAGCACTGGAGTTCTGGGTTTCTGTTCTTTAAGAAGCTTCTTTGGAGCTTTTTACGTTCTGTTTTGAAATCCAATTTCACAAACAAGGTTCATAGTGGCTGCAGGCCAGAATTTGAATGGCTGCTATACTTTGTTTTTTCCTCAAATGTTAGAATGAGTTGATTACTTCATCAGAACTGTGAACAAACAAACCTCTAGCATAGGGCAACTCTTGGAAGCCAAATATAGATTGTGACAGGGCGGTAATTGGGTCTGTTTTATTGAGGTTTTCTCTATAAATAAACAACAACATAAAAGCAAAATACCCTGTGCCATTATTTTGGATTGAAATTATGTAAACAAATCTATTATAGGGTATATGAATGATTCAAAGGGTGCCTGGGTGGCTCAGTCGGTGAAGCATCTGCCTTTGGCTCAGGTCATGATCCCAGGGTCCTGGGATCGAGCCCCGCATCACTGAGCAGGGAGTCTGCTTCTCTTGCTCTGCCCCCCACCCTGCTCATGCTCTCTTCGCTCTCAAATAAAAATAAATTTTAAAAAAGATGAATGATTTAAATAAACTCCTGTTTATTGAAATCTTGGCCTTTTAGAATCTGTCAGTATATTGCCCTAAACTTGAAGTAACCCAAGAGAGCAGAAATTAGCCTCATAAAACCCTGTACTAAAACTAGGCCTTACAGACTTTGAAAGTCCAGTTTAAGCCTCCTATTTAGCACATACTTCTTAACTTGTTTGGGTGTTTTCTCAACTCATACTAGATGGAGGCAGGTGAACTAAAATCACAGCAGGAATTGCTCACCTTGATGCCCTTAGTGAACATTCCTGAAATGGCACTGGGCATTGTTGTCATGTGTTTCTAAAAAATAATGCTACTGAGCCTGTGTACGTACTCGGAGCCTACACAGAATCACTATTGCAAACACTGCAGTTTGGCAGTTGAAGGTCTAAAATCATACAGAGTTTTTGTCAGAAAAAGGCAGACCTAAATTTTCAATCCACACTAGAGTATTAAGGTACATCTCAAGGAACATCATAAAAATGACTAAGAAATTAATATAGACACTTAACATGGTAACTGTGGTTACTTCCTGAGAACTGCTCTGCACCTGTGGGTGTGTTTCGCACTCTGAGGTGACAACTAGTCCTTCGATTCATTTCAGCGACAGGGCTGCCGAGATTTAGGTCTCTCTGGTTTTCTGTCTTTCTCATAGAATATGTAAGTTACTGATATTAGTATTGTTATAAAAGAATGGTAGCTTGTTCTTTGGGGGTAATTAAGGATAAGCATTGTCCAGCTTCAAAACAAAAAGTTCAGGTACCCATCGTTCCACTCACATTTCTCGTAGATACAAGACGGAGCACCTGTAGGAGCCCCCTGTAAGCTGGTGGGATAGAACTGGGTCTCACCCCAGCAAAGATGCCATATGGGGGAATAGAGCAAACTGGGGCACTCCTGCCTTTCTGTTCCTTTCTTTTTTTTTTTTTTTAATTAGGTTCAGTTAGCCACCGTATAGTACATCATTAGTTTTTGATGTAGTGTTCCATGACTCATTCTTTGCGTATAACACCCAGTGCTCATCCCAACACGTGCCTCCTTAATACCCATCACCCACCCACACCATCCTCCCCACCACCTCCCTTTCCACAACCCTCAGTTTGTTTCCCAGAGTCCAGAGTCTCTCGTGGTTTGTCTCCCTCTCTGATTTCTTCCCAGTTTTTCCTCCCTTCCCCTATGATCCTCTGCAGTATTCCTTATGTTCCATATGATAATTGTCTTTCTCTGCTTGACTTATTTCACTTAGCATAATCCCCTCCAGTTCCATCCATGTTGATGCAAATGGTGGGTATTCATCCTTTCTGATGGCTGAGAAACCTTCCACTGTATATATGAACCACTTCTTTATTCATTCATCTGTCGATGGACATCTTGGCTCCTTCCACAGTTTGACTATTGTGGACATTGCTGCTATGAACTTTGAGGTGCAGGTGCCCCTTCTTTTCACTACATCTGTATCTTTGGGGTAAATACCTAATAGTGCAATTGCTGGGTCATAGGGTAGCACTATTTGTAACATCTTGAGGAACCTCCATACTGTTTTCCAGAGTGGCTGTACCAGCTTGCATTCCCACCAACAGTGTAGGAGGGTTCCCCTTTTTCCACAACCTCGCCAACATTTGCTGTTTCCTGTCTTGTTAATTTTAGCTGTTCTAACGGGTGTGAGGTGGTATGTCATTGTGGTTTTGATTTGAATTTCCCTGGTGGGTAGTGATAGCATTTTTGACTAGCTGGGAAGCTCTCCAGTCACCAAGAGTGGATTTTAAGTGAACAAGTGGTTGGAGTAGCCAGAAGGCCACCCTTCTCTGTCTTCAGGCCAGCCTCTGGGCCTCTCAGAGAGATTTATGTGTGAAAAGGGTGGAATCCGTTTACCTTCACATACGTATTTGGACCACCAGCCTTGTTTTCAGTTTGTTGTCCAACTGTGACAGTTAGCACTGGCTTTACCAACATTAAAGATAACTTCTTTTTTTTTTTTTAAGATTTTATTTATTTATTTGACAGAGAGAGACACACAGCGAGAGAGGGAACACAAGCAGGGGGGAGTGGGAGAGGGAGAAGCAGGCTCCCCTCCAAGCAGGAGCCCAATGCGGGGCTCGATCCCAGGACCCTGGGACCATGACCTGAGCCGAAGGCAGACACTTAACCGTCTGAGCCACCCAGGCACCCTAAAGATAACTTCTTACTGTCCCATGAGTTGGAGGCAAATGGAAATTTCAACAGTCCAGAAAAAGGCCTAAAGGAGATGGATGTTTGTTCTGCCACAGAAATCAGATAGCTGTCTTTGATAAGGCCACCAGCTTCTTTTCAAAATTTAAAATACAGAAGATACCACAAAACCAAGACTCTGGGACCAAAGTTTGTAGTATAATGTTCGGCTTTACAACTTTTGGTTCGCTGCTTTTTCCTTATTCCTCAGGAAGCAAGGCTTCCAGACTGTGGGGGCTCCTTGAAGTGTGTCATGGATGATAGGGGACCCCAGGGCCATCCTCAGTGCCACAGGATTTGTCCAGTGCACCCAGGTGACCACATGATTGCTGTTTTCCCAGGAATAAAGCACCCCATTGAAGAAACGTACATCATTCAGGAGGTTTGGAACGCTATGGAGAAGAGGGGAACACGGAACTTGGAAAATAGCTGAGTTGTAGCTGATAAGACACAGCTGAAGCTCTGGGAGACATTTTCTTACTTGAAGTGGATCTATCCTTGATTCCAGAGGGCAGCAGAGGAGGGAAGGCTTCTTGGAAATATTTTCAGGGACATCTTTCTGACTGGTTTGCTGAAAAAGAGGTACCATGATGCATTTTAATGAAATCTAAATTGATTTTAAAAAGAAAGCAAAGAGTATGACAAGCATAGATGCCATAGTATTTACTGCTTTTGATCATCTTGGACTGTTTGGCACCAATTAAATCAAAGTTCTGTAATCATAAGAAGGTGTATTCTACTTAATTACCGTGGCTAACAAAGAGCAAGTACACACTCAAACTCATACACTCATATTCACACCTCCATGTCTGAGCATCAGTGCCATGTAAACTACAGTGAATTCCCAAACTGCAACTGATCATCTTATTTTATGCATCAGAAAGCACTTTAAAGTCACCTAAGGCCTCCATGGTCATTTAATTAATACCACTCCTATTGGGTTGTGGACATGTGGATGTGCCATCACAAGGTAAGTTAGAGTTGGAATACCGCTGAAAACCCGTTCCTGGAGAGCTGGCAGGACAATCTGGGAGCAGCATTCCTCCTTTGCACCACACAGAGCGCGGCTCCATGGGGCTCCGTTCCCAAGTGCCCAAAGCAGAGGAACCTCTGCTGGCAGGGATGGCGTGGGGATGCCTGGAGGTTGATGAAATGATTATTAATTTATAGTATTGAGTAGGTCCCAGGTGCTGGCTTAGTATTAAGTATTCTGCAGAGAAAAGAGCTGAGAATGAGCAAAGTGGAATCGGTTCTGGAACACACAAGGTAAGGGGGGGCACAGGGGGTGGGGCTTGCAGCCCTGGCCAGGCTGGATCTCCAGTTTGCCTAGGTTCAGAAGGTGCAAGGGGTCAGTGTTGTTTCACTGTATGTAATTTCAGAGATGGAGAATATGCCTCTTGGGTGGAGTATGGCCAGACTTGCTCCAAGTATTTCGTAGTTGGTAGAGAAGTTGGGGAGGGGGCTGCTGGGGTAGGCATGAGAGGCTGAGTGCTCTCAAGATGGTGTCCAGCTTTTGTAGGGCTCATTTCGAGCCCTCACACAGGACTGACAAGAACAATAAAAGGTCTTGTTCTAAGCATGGAGTATTGGAAGAATGTGGTGCCCCTTGTAATCCTGGGAAGAGGACAGATCTGGTGTCCACTGTGGAGTTACTTCGTGAGAGGGGTGGTGATCTGCGGCATCTGGCTGGTGAGATGCCTGTCCTTTTTTGAAGTTTGGGCATGGATTCTGTGACTTTGTCCTAATGGCTGGAATTTCCAAGGCGTGGGATTTTAAGATATCCTTCCCTGTGAGAATTGGTTCCCTGGGAGTGGGCCAGTCCTGTTCTATTGCTGAGAAGTGTGGTTGGAGTGTGTATTACAAGCCCATAGGTAAATGGTGGGGTGGTTACAGAAGTCAGCAGGCTGTTGTCATTGATGATTCTAATGGATGGATTCCTTATGGTGAGATGTTAGGTCTTATGGATAGGTATCCTCATAAAATGCCCATACAGGGTGCTTTTGTTGATTAATAGTAGATATATTTTTATTACTTCTTATTAGTGCTCCTTGTAGTTGGTACTCCAGTGAGTGTGTGTTACAGCGTTGCCTGCATTGTATGTATTTGCATATTGAAAATGTTGGTGACACGCCCACAAATTGTACACTGGCATCCAATTAGTTATTAATACAATTTTATTTTATTTTATTTAGTTATTTTTAAAAGATTTTATTTATTTATTTGCGAGAGAGAGAGACAGTGAGAGAGGGAACACAAGCAGGGGGAGTGGGAGAGGGAGAAGCAGGCTTCCCGCTGAGCAGGGAGCCCGATGCAGGGCTCGATCCCAGGACCCTGGTCTCATGATGTGAGCTGAAGGCAGACGCTTAACGACTGAGCCACCCAGGTGCCTCAGTAAAATTTTATTTTTGACAACGAAACAAATATCTTCCTGTCATTCTTAGTTTAAGTCTGGGGGAGGGGGCCCTCTTTTGGTACCAGTAGTGAGTAATGATAAAGGAAATTTTTCTTTTTAATGTTTATGGACCTTGCTCCTGGGCTCCCAGGGAAGCTACACTTTCACATTTACCAAGGTCAAAATGACTTAGCAGAACTTCAAAGCATGGGCTCTGTTTCTGCCCCGAGCACACATTGTAGGTCTGCTTCATTAAACAGACAAAACAAACAAGCAAACAAACAAACAAAAAGGAGCATTCTGAGCACAAGGTAAGAAAAAGAAACTTACCTGGTTCCCATAATATTGAAGTCACACAGCCTGACATATGCTAAAAACATAAAGATAAAACCTTCTGGAATGTCCTTGGTCATGATGATTTGTAACTCTTTATGTAGAAAACATATGTAACCCTACACCAATTGTTCCTTCCCCTGAGCACTCTTCTTTGTGAAGATTGTATATGCTTGGCAGCTGTCCTAACTTGGACTCAAATGAAACTCTTTTCCTTTCTTTTTAAACATTTTTAAAAGGGTTTCTTCATTTTGCATCAATAGTACCATAGTCCTTCCTGGGGTACATTATTAGATTCTGTTGGGAGCTAAATTTGGTCTTTGTTATTGTGGAAGAATAAAGAGTCTGTGAATTGTTTGTCTCCTGTTTCATATTCCACGAGTCCTGGTTTTGGTTCCACACCTCCATGAATCACACAATGATCCCGAATTTAGCATCGGCTCATCCCTCTCTGCAAAGGGAGAGAAGGGGCAACCACTGTGCACCTGGCAGATGAGCATCAGAACACTTTTGGTAGGGAGTTCCTGGGACCCTAACTCTGAACCTGCTCATGACACCCAGAGTAAATAGATTTCAGATTTAGACACTTTGGGAAGAAATTTTGTATCTATGACGAAAACCTGAAGAAAATTTGCAACCTCTAACCTTTACTAACCCTTAACCTGAATCCTGAACCCTGAACCCAAACCCCAATCTGAACTTCTAGCCTTGAACTTTTAACTGCAAACCCAAATGCCTAATACCAACCCTGAACCTGAACCCTGAACCCCAAATCTGAACCCTATCCCTGAACCTGGAACCCCTAATCCCTAGCAATGTTAGCAATAGCCAAAATGTAAAAACTATGCAAATGTCCATCAGTGAATGTGTAAACAAAATGTCCTTAAGGTTTAGGGTTAGGATTTTATGGGTAGGAGCATGGGTTGGGGTCAGGGCCAGGCTTGAGATCAGGGTCAGGGTCAGGGTTAGCATAACTGGCTTTCTCCACCCCCTCCCCATCTCTTTGGCCCTCCGGGTTGGGCAGGACTCACCCAGGGTCACACATGCCTCAGAGGTTGAGCTGGAGCATTGATCCTCAGCCCCTCAGTCCTGGGTACTAACAGAAGTGTGAGATGTTTGCCTGGTCACTGACTGTTTCAAACACAACCCAACTGCAGTCAAGGGTATGGAGGGCCTTAGAGGTTATACAGGGTTCTACCACCCTCCCACCTGGGAAGGGTGCCGCTGGCCCCACTCTGCCTGGGCAGCCCCAGGTTTCAGCATAGTCCCAACTCACAAGGGCACTCAGTAGACACGTATGGATTTATATAGGACTGGCTGCAGTGTCCCGCCTGCCCCCATGTGTAGCCCTCTTTCGGGCTGGTGGGGCTCTCCTGGCACCAGCTGGATCCTTTGTCCCAGCCGAGCAATCAGCAGTTGACAGGTCTCAGGACTGTCTTTGACCTCCGACCATCCACGCAGGCATTTGTGGTCCTCCAGCTCAGGCCGGTCTGGATCTTGACAACCCCCAGGTGGTTACTGAGCTCACTGTGCTCCTGGCAATTTAACAGGTCCATGGGCATCGTAGACAGCCCCTTGGGATGTTTCCATTCCCAACGTCTGTGTGGCTGAGACAAGCAACTCCTCCCTCGCACCCTCCTAGCCTGCCAAGAGAGGTCATAACCCTCCAGACGTCGACTGTGGCTCTGGCCACAACAGCCATACAGCACACTGGCCCTGGAGTCCTTTGGCCTCTGGTTATAATGTAAATATTTGACATGCATGCTTGTTAGGAATCAAGGATATAGGAGAACCCGTGTCTCCCAGTGGGCACTTTCTTTCTGAGGCTGCATGGTCTCAGACAGCCACATTTATGACCCTAGAAAGCCTGCCACGTGTGGATTTTGTGCTGTTGAATAATCTTGAGTCTCCCACTGCTTCACTGAGCAATAATTTCCTTATCATCCTCAAATTTGGTGTCTCTATTTGTAAAGAAAGGAAAGAGAAGAGACTGGAGGATGAGCTAGTTTGTTCTTTGGGGATGGGTGATTAATGTGGGGGGGCGGGTGGGACTCATGGTCTCTCTCTTCCCAGGGACATGAGTGAGGTCTGTGTGCCTTCCAGTCTCCAGGATGGGAGGACCTGATGCCCAGGGCAGGAGCCTTGAGTTTAACACCATCAGTAAAGTTGCTTTTTCAGCCAGTGAAAGAGCATCTTGCCATTCAGGGAGGATAGCCAGAGCACTGGACGGGCGGCTGCAGCCCCTGACCCTAAGCGACCCCTTCCTTCCTTGGGCTTCAGATTCCACAGCCGTGCAGTCAGGCATCAATGATACGAATCTGGTGCTTTCCCAGCCCAGCCTCTGTTCTCACGCCCAAGTCCAGCACCTCAGCTTGCCTTTGGGAACCCCATGTCATCTGCCTACCATCCAGACAGTTCCAGAGGGCAGACCGCACTTTCCACCCACCTCAGAGATGGGTGTATGATCCAAGTCTACCCAACCCCTTGCTCTGTCCTCTGGGTGCTCTGATGGCTTCAAGGATGAGAGTGGGACCCAAGCCGGGCCAAAGACACTTAAAGCCATGACTTCATGGAACCCAAGGGAAAAAGAAACCCTTCCCAGTAGAATGGATGGTGAGTGGGAGTCAGCCTGCAATTGTGGGAGGCCCCAGATGCAGTGAGAGAGACTGTGCCCGGGAGTGGGGCCACCCCAGAGCACTGAGCAGGATGGAGGGTTGGAGAGGGTCCAGGTCACATTATGAGAGTGTGAGCCCCGGGGCCTGCCAGGTCCAAACCCACTCTTGTCTCTTGCAAGTATTAATTTATTTCTACCATTAAAAAATATAAATTTATTTTACTTCAGTAAGTGTGTCCAGTCCCTTGCCATCCAAAAAGTGCTAGGTGAGGGGCACCTGGGTGGCTCAGTCAGTTAAATGGCTGCCTTCGGCTCAGGTCATGATCCCAGGGTCCTGGGATCGAGCCCCGCATCGGGCTCCCTGCTCCGTGGGAGGCCCGCTTCTCCCTCTCCCACCCCCCCTGCTTGTGTTCCCTCTCTCGCTGTGTCTCTCTCTGTCAAATAAATAAAATCTTTAAAAGAAAAAAAAGTGCTAGGTGACACATCAGGATCAATATCCCTGAGACTCCCCATGCACGGTGTCCTCACTGGGCAGGGCATGGCTGGGGGAGAGGAAGACAGTGAGTGGGGTCAGGTCTCAGGGCAGCTCCAGAAGAGCTCTGTCCCTATTCCTTCTCTGTCCTGGGAGAGGAAAACCCCAGAACAGTGAGAGGAGAACCAGCAGGAGGAAGAGGCCCTGGATGGCTAATTGGTCTGCTTGTTTTTTCCTTATTTTAGGGTCCATTTTGTTAATGTGCATTTTTATTAGGAAATCACCCATTTCCTCTAGGCTTCCTGTCCGATGCAATAGGTTTCTCTTATTTGGCCTTTAATTTCTATTCTTTTTCTATTTTTCATCAGAACTGTCACAATTAATGAACAAATATTGATACATTATTATTTACTAAAGTCCAAACTTTATTCAACTTCCTTCTGTTCTACCTTTTCTGGCTCTGGGATCCTATGCAGGGCACTACATGACATGTGGTCATCTAGTCTCTTTAGGCTCTCCTTGGCTGTGACAGTCCCTCAGACTTGTCTTGTTTCAGTGACCTTGACCTTGTTGAGGAGGACTGTTCAGGCACTTTGTACATAGCCCTGCATTGGGATTTACTTGTTTTTCTCATGGTTAGACTGGGGTTGTAGGTTTCAAGGAAGTGGATCACAGAGGTAAAGTGCTCTGTCATCACTGTACAACAAGGGAACACTTGTCACTGTCCGTGTTAACGTTGGTCACCTGGCTGAGGTAGTGTTGGTCAGGCTTCCCCACCATGAAGTTACTCTTTCCCATGTGCATATGGTGTGTCTTTGTGAGTCGGAAGACACTGTGCAGAGCCCACACACTTTAGGAGAGGGGAGTTAGTTTCTCCTCCTTGATGGATGGCTGAGTGTCTGCATCTATTATTTGGAATTCTGTTGGGATAGGTCTATTCAACCCCAGTTGTAAAAACCTGTGTAATCTGTTAATAAAAAATACAACTGAGTAATTTAAAAGATCACATTGGCTTTCTTGAGCAGTTCATGAATTGGGCAGCATCCCATCTAGCAAATAGAAAGGACCTCCTTTGAGCTGCATGGAAGGAAAGGCTTTTAAAAGCAGACAGGGAATTAAAAAAGGAAATCATTAGCAAAGGATGCATTGTTTTAGGCAAGGTCGCCCTCCTAAGGGGAACAGAAGGGGCCATTCAGTACATTTTCCAGGTTGACTGGTTAAAGTTTACATGGAGGTGGGGGTGTGTGAAACTGCAGTTGGGTTAGGTAGTAAGTCCTCGTTTGCTGACCTGGGTCTCTTAACGTAAGTGACTCCATTTTGGGCCTGTGGTTTCTTTTGAACAAATTATTCATTTTTACCAGCGCTTTCCATTGGCTCCTGTTTTCCATTGACATCATTTCATCTTTGTGGGTTTTTTCTTGGTACTTCCTTAGTTTCTGATACTTCAAAGTTATCCTGGCTCCTACATTTACTGTCTCAGTCCTAGTGTCAGCAATTTCTTCAAGGAGCTCTGGCTCCTTTTGTTAGAGAATGGCATTAAAGTCTTACCTGTGGGAATTGAATGTGCTCAGCAGACAATGCAAGGCAATATATGCAATGTATTCTAACCTATGTGAACACACCTAATTGAAGATTTCCATGTGGAACTGTCTGTGTCCATATTAAGCCAAAGATGAGTTCATGCTGATGTTGCCAACCTGGTCATACTGTGATCTTCTCCCTTTGCTGATCTGTAACTTTTTACTCCAACAGTGACAAACTGGCTCTCACCACCTGCCATGTATTTAATTCATTGCTCCATTCCAGATTACGTATCTGGTGTTTTCAGAACTGTTAGCTACCAACCTGATGGGAAAGAACTTTATGAAATAGAGTCCACTGGGTACGTACAGTACATTTTTCCTTTAGTCAACAGATTCCATTCATTTCCAACGTTACTTAGGTCAGCATCTTCTGCCATACAACCTACAGTGAGTGTTTTTTCATATATTTCCAATATGGTTAGATTATTTGTCATATTCTGTATTCCACTAAAGGGGCAGAAGAAATTTTGCTCATTTCTAGGTTCTTCCAGCTGGACTAGGAATTACATTGACATGAGACAGATTAATTAAGAGGAGAAAAAAAAAACCCACAGAATTTAATCATGTACACATGATTAAATGACCAAGGCAGGCAGGTTTTATACTTTGTGGACAAAGAGAAAATAAATCTGTGAGGAATTCAGAGAAGAAAGAAAACAACCTTAGGAGCTTCAATTAGTAAGGAGTTCTAAACAGAATTCTAGCTGGGGTAGTAAATTAGTCAAAAATAACAAGGGTTGTTTATGCAGCCTCTGGGCTCTAAATTTCCCATCTCTGGTGATTAGGAAGTCTCTTCACCTCCTGGTACAGGGAGATCTTCACATTGAGATGGATTTCCTGCTTCCAGGTCTGAGTGTCCCTCTTACATAGGCTGTCTCTTAAGTAACTTTTATTTCAAATGATTGGTATGCCAAAGTGGCACATTTGGGGCAGTCTACCTTTGGCCCAAACATCCCACATCCTAAATAACTTAACTTGAATAGATTATGATTTACTCTTTGGGATGTGAAAATGTTTGGGTTTTGACAAATGCACAGTGGTAGGTATCCAGCACTAATATATCATCCCATACTTCAAGCTCCCTACCCCATGATCATTTTGTCATGTCTGTAGTTTTTTCTTTTCCAAAATGTGCTATATATGGGGTCATACAGTGGGCAGCCTTTTCAGACTGGATTCTTTCACTTACCAAAATACATGTAAGATTCATCCATGTGATTGTATGGGGTGATGGTTCATTCCTTTTTATTGCTGAATAGATAAATAGGAGAAAAACAATTAGAAGTTAATAACATGAGTACGTCCTGCTCACATGGGAGATACCCAGGAAAACAGTAACTCCCCAAAAAGGCCCAGCCATCACCCTAAATGCCATCTTTGGCTAAAGACTCAACGATTTTGGTGGGTGGGAAGGCCAGTTAAGGGACATTACCAGGCCAAGCACAGTAAAGGAGGGTATGGTTGTTATGCAGATTTAAGTCTGTGCCTTCTCCTTTGGTAAGAGTGTTTTGAGATTTAGTCATTCTTCTGTTCCTGGTACAGAGTGGGAGATACCCTTACAAACAGAGCTTTCCTTTATCTGTGTACATTTCACTCACCAAATGGCAATCTCTGCTCAGTATTCAGAGATTCTCCTGTGTCTTCTGGTTCTTAAAATTAAGAAGCCCCAAATAATCCTTGTGCCAAAGAGGCATATTTGGGGTGGCGTATTCTGCTTCCTTCACATGGATGCACTCCAGTTTGCTTATGGATTCATCTACTGAAGTACCTCCTGATTTCTGTCAGATTTTAACCACTAGACGTAGAGCTGCTGTGCATAACTGCATACAAGTTTTTGTTTGGAAATAGCTTTTCAAAGCAGCTGTCTAAATACCAGAAGCATGACTGTTGGATCCTAAAGGTGAGACTTACTTAGCTTTGGAAAAAAACTGCCAAACTGTCTTCTGAAGCTGCGGTAGGTACACTCCCCCAGCGTGAAGGACAGTTGCTGTCATTTCTCACCTTCCAGCAATTGGTATTCTTGTTTTTTGTAGTTTAGCATTTCTAATAGGTGTGCAGCACTATGTCACTGTTGTTTAAATTTGTAGTTTCCTAATGATAGCGGATGTGAGCATACTTCATGTGCTTATTATCTGTACATCATTGTCCAGGCGTCATTCAGATATTTACCCATTATCAATTAGATTATTTCCTTTTTGTTGAGTTCTGAGAGTTTTTTGTATATTTTGAATACAAATCCCTTATCAGATATGTGTTTTGCAAATATTTTCTCCCAGTGTGTGACTCGTCTTTTAGTTTTCTGAGCAAGGTCTTTCACAGAGTAGAAGTTTTAATTTTAGAGGTTCATGTTATCAATTTTTTTCTTTTGTGGATTGGCCCTTGGTGTTGTGTGTTAAAACTCCTCACCAAAACTAAGGTCATGTAGATTTTTCTTTATGTTTTCTTTTTGATATTTTGATAGTTTTGCATTTTAAATTTATCTACAATTTTGAATGAATTTTGATATAAGTTGTTAAGTTTATATCTGCCTTTCATTTAAGTACATATGGTTTCCAATTAATTGTTCCTGTTTCTGGAGATGTCAGGGGATATTGGGCTCGATTTCAGCGTGAGTTTCCAAAATGTAATGGATTGCGAGGGATCCAGGGGAGGGGACAGGTGCCTCCACTGAACTGAGCGCACCGCATCTTGCACTGCCCCCACCGCCCGCAGGGGGCGCCCGAGTCCCGCTCCGCGGCCCGTGCGGGGCATGCGCGTCCCTTCTCACAGGAGCCCGACCTCCTCAGGACCGCCTGTGCGGGCTTCTGAAGGACGTGGGTCCGCATCCACACTGACAGGAGCCCAGCCTCCTTAGGACTCGCGGTGGAGGCCTGGGGGAGGATGTGGGGCCGCGTCCACACCGGTCCCCGCCGTGGAGGACGTGGGTCCGTGTGTACGCCGACAGGAGCCCGGCCTCCTCAGGACCGCGCGCGGGAGAAGGTGAGAAGCCGCCTGAGCGGGGACTGCTGAGGGGGTGCGTGCGCACACGCCGCCGCGGAGGAAGGGCGCGCTGTGTAGACGGTGGGGCGGCCGTGGGGTCCCGCGGGGCCGTGCGCCGGGCGGTCGGGGCTCCCCTCTCCGGGCTCGGATCCGCTCTGGGGTCCGCGCGTCCGCGTCCACGCGCACCCGGCTTCGGTTCCTGGGGCTGCTCCCGCGGTCTGCGGTCCGGGACGGCCGCCGCGTTGTTCGTGCCCCCGGGCCCCGGCCCCGCGGGCTCCTCCCCGCGTCCGCACCGCGTCAGGGCTGTCGGTTCCGTCCGGGAAGTTCGGTGGCGCGGCGCGGACTCCGCGGGCGGCTGCGGGGAGTAGGCGAGTTCGCGGCGTCCGCTCTTCCCTGAGCGCGGGGGGTCTGCCCGTCTCCGGGTGTCACCTCGACGCCTGAGGGGGGTGTCTGCCCGTCTCCGGGTGTCACCTCGACGCCTGTGGGGGGTGTCTGCCCGTCTCCGGGTGTCACCTCGACGCCTGAGGGCGCTGTCTCTCGGGGTCAGAGAACAGGTCTGTCAGCGGTCAGTGTGTGGTGCAGAAGGAGGAGGAAACGGGGAGCGCTGTTCCGAAGGGAAGTCCGCCGGAGGAAGCAGGCTTCGTGGTGACGGCGGCTCGCCCCCCTGAGCTGCAGGGAGCGTGGAGTTCTTGGAGGAGCGGACACCTGCGTCCTCCGCTCCGGGGCCTGTGACTGATGGGTGTCTCCTGTGGAGGCTTCCGATCCTGGGCCTGTAGCTGACGGTCGTTCCCGTCACTGACCCTGAGTGGCGGGCTCCCCCCTCCGGCCTCCCCTGCTGGCGTCCCCAGTCCCCTCTCCTGAGGTGCCCGTCTTGCATTTTCACGGTTCTAACCAGGTTTTGGGGGAGGGTTGTGGAAAATGGGAATTCCAGATGCCACTGCTTCTGCTGCACCCGAGACACAGGGGGGCTGCTGATTTAATCCTCCCGCGAGTCTCTCGCTACCACGTGGCCTCCTTCAAGGGAGAGTGGGCTCTCCGCGGTGGGTGAACCGGGTCTGGGAGGGCGCGGCCTCCGTCACAGTCTGGTGTCATCTCTGCTTCCGTGACCTGGTGCCGCCGTGGTGGTTTGAAGAGCCGTGGACTCTGCGGTGATTTCAGAGTGCGGTCAACCGGTCACCGCAGCGCAAATACGCTTTATCTCCACACTCAGACCCAGCTGTCGTCTCCTTACCACATTTACCACACGGGGTGCTTCAGGGCGTGTTACCCCCGACGGGGACACTGTCCCGCGGAACCACCACAGAACCCTGACAGAGGAAATCATCGCGGTGCCCACTTTATAACCCAGACCACGGGCCCACTTCCGCTGTCGCCACCTGCCCCACGGGCTGACGCGTCCTTTCCATTCAGATCCACTTTTCTTCTTCTGGAACTGCTCCCGACACTTTCCCTTATTCGCACAACCCTTAGGGACTGAAGGAGCACAGATGGCCCCTACTGGAGTGGCCTTTTCTGTCTGGCTTCTGTCAGTGGGGCTGTTTTCAGTGGCCGTCCCCGTTGTGGCCTGCATCGGTCCCTCATTCCCGTGTTCACTGGGACTAAACATAGTCACAGCGACCCCTCAGAACGTGTCAGGTGCACAGTTCTCGGCCTTAGCTGAGTTCCCACGGGGGCACGTCGTTCTCCAGAACTTCTTCCTTCTCCCCGAGGGCGGCTCTGTAGGCAGGAGACACCAGCTCCCCGTCCCCCTTCCCCTCGGCCCCTGCAGCCACATTCTACTGTGTGTCTCAGGACACTTCATGTAAGTGGGACCACAGGGCGTCTGTCCTTCTGTGACTGGCTGATGTCACTCAGCGTGATGACTTCCAGCTTCATGCATGTTGTCGCCTGTGTCAGAGCCCCCTTCGTTTTTAAGGCTTTTTGGATGATTCATTGCTAGTGTATACAAATAAGAGAGATTTTTGTGTATTGATATTTTGTCCTGTAACTGTGCTGAATTAGGTAACTGGCTGTAATCATTTTTTGTTGATTCTTTAGGAAGCTCTATATAAGATGATGTCTTCCCTGATCTCTGAATAGACAGAGTTCTAGTGTTTCCTTTCACATGTGGATGCCTTCTTTCTTGGCTTATCCTTCTGGGTAGAACTTTCAGTCCAATATTGAGCAACAGGTGAAAACCAGCAACCTGTCCTTGTTCCTGATTTCAGAGTAGAGCTGTCCATCTTCAGACTTGAGCATGGTGTTTGCTAGAGATTTAATGAGAAAATTACTCCTTATTCCTGATTTCATGAGTATTTATATCAGCAACAGACATTGGACTTTGGTTAGAACACTTTCTACATGAATTAATATGACCACATGTTTTTATTTAAAAATTCATTGTGCTCTATAACATTGCTTGTTTCCCTCTATTGAAGAACTTTGAGGTGTTTGTGCAGAGCCACTTGCTTAGGGTGTGCAGTCTATTTATGAGCTCTTGGTTTTGCAATTCTTCTGATCTGGCTTCTTACATCTATTTTAAGAAAGGTACAGGAATGTATTTTGCTGATTTTGTGGGGTTGGTAATAGTGGTTAGGGTTAGGGTTAGGAGTTAGGGATTAGGGTTAGGGTTAGGTTCTCCCTGTTCTCTGCTGCACAGAACCCATTCTCCTCTGGTAACTAGAGTGATATTTTCAGAACATAACCTTTGGGCCTCTCTGTGGTCTGCTCCCCTCCTGCCTGACCTCTCCAGCCTCACCTCTTCCACCACGGCCCACGCTTCTGTGGGCCACCCAAGTGTGTGGTAGTCCCACATGTGCCCTGGGCCTGACTACAAGCCTTTGCTTTTGCTGTGCCCTCTGCCAGGATCACTCTTCTATCCCCTGCTTCATATCTGGCTTGTTCCCCCATTGGCTGGGTCTGGACTTGCCCTCTGGTGACCTGACTCATGTTGAGTGTGCTTATCCCCTATTTAAATGTAGTGCCCGCCTTCCATGTGTGAGCAATTTACTAACCTGCCGGGTATGGGGCAGGCCCAGGGAAGTAGCCTTAGCGTCTGCACAAAAAAATCAGTCTCAGAGGGGCTCAGCACACTTGCTGATAATGGGGGAGCTGCTGTCCTCACAGGGGGGAGCAGGTAGTACCCTTAAAGGGGGACCAGCCATGGGACGTGGCTGGGCAAGACTTCCAACCTTTTGGGGCCGGGGAGATGTAGACATGGACCTGGAAGCTTACACCCTTGGATTCAAGCCTGGGGCCTAAGTAAGCCTCCTCTTCTTCCTGGTGTCGTCTTTTGCCTTCCCTGTCCACGGGCTGGACCTGATTCCTGATTTGGCAGAGTTTGAGGGTGACCTCTCCTAGGAATACCAGTGGCTTACTGAGCACCTTGTCAGCAGGATGCCCAGTAGCCTTCCAGGGAGGACCCTACAGGAAGTGGAGACAGGTCTTCGGGGGCCAGCGGCAGCCCACTCAAAGCAAAGTGGGACAGGTGGCCGGCCCTGCTGATTCTACCCAGTCTGTAAGATATAGAAATGAGGGCTGTGCCCAAAGGTGCTTCCTTCCTGGAAGGTGGGGATGGGATCTGCGGGGGGGGGGGGTGGCCAGTGGAGGGCACCTGCAGGGTTTGCCCAGGAGCTCAGCACAGGGGGAGTGTTCCTGGCTCCAGCATGCTGACTGTGGGGCTGCATGGGTTTCCAGCCTCCAAAGCCTCAGGCTCCCCTTTGAAAGATGGGGTGCTGATGGCCCCCATCTCTGGGAGCAGACATTAGGGAGGTCCTGCTGGCAGATTCACTCAAGAAGGTCAGGAGGTGGCTGTTGCTTAAAGCAGCCCGGGGCCTGCCCCCTTGATGAAGGTGCACACGTCCATGGCCCCCAACTCTGGTGTCCTGCTGCCAGCCTCTGGCAGTGACCCTCTGCCTGCCCTGTCCACTGCCCCTGTGGATACGTGGTCTTCCTGGAGCTGTTCCTGCAGATGGCAGAGAAGCACTTCATGGTGGGGCACAGGGTCACCTACTAGGTTTTCACCAATCAGCTGGCTGCCAGGCCCCGTGTGCCCCTCCGGGTGGGCCGGAGGGTGGTGGTTCTCATGGTGGACACAGGGTCACTTACTACGTCTTCACCGACCAGCTGGTTGCCGTGCCCCGTGTGCCACTCTGGGAGGGCCGGAGGGTGGTGGTCCTCAAGGTCTGCGGCGTCCTGCACTGGCAAGATGTGTCCATGCGGCACAGAGCGATGATCAGCCGCTTCCGCGAGCAGCGCTTCCTCTGACGTGGAAGACCTCGTGTTCGTGGACGTGGATGTGGGAATGAAGTTCTGGGACCATGTGGGCATGGAGATCCTGTCCACCCTCTTTGGCACCCCACACCCCGGTTTCTACTGGGCAGCCCACGAGGACTTTAGCTACGCGTGCTGGCCACAGTCCCAGACCCACATCCCCAGCGACCAGGGCAACTTTTACTACATGGGGGCCTTTTTGGGGGATTGGTGGTGGAGGTTCCCCGACTGACCTCGGCCTGTCACCAGGCAATGGTGGTCAACTGGGCCAGTGGGATTAAGGCCATGTGGCCCGTTAAGAGCCACCCGAACAGGTACCTGCTGGACCACAGGCCCACCAAGGTGCTGTCCCCAGAGGACCTGTGGGACCCCCGGCTGCTGGGCTGGCCCCCCATCATTCCCCAGGTCATGAAGAAGCTGAGATCCATGGCTGTGCCCAAGAATCACCAGGACACCCAGAACTCATGAGGGGCTGTCCCCGGAGGAGCTATGGGATCCGCGGCTATTGGGCTGTCCCCTGAAGGACCTGTGGGACCCGCGGCTGCTGGGCTGGCCTCTGTCATGAAGAAGCTGAGATTCGGGCCATGCCCAAGAATCACCAGGACACACAGAACTCATGAGGGGCTGCCCCCAGAGCCCATGCAGGACCCACAGTCATGCAGGACCCTCCCCTCGAGGACCTGTGGGACCAGAGGCTGCTGGGCTGTCCCCTGGAGGATCTGTGGGACCCAAGGCTGCTGGGCTGGCCCCCCATCATTCCCTGGGTCATGAAGAAGCTGAGATTTGTGGCTGTGCCCAAGAATCACCAGGACATCTGGAACTCACGAGGGGCTGCCCCCCTCTCCATCAGGGGGTGCTGCCTTGAGCGGAGCCGTCAGAGCAGATTCCTACTTCTGTCCCCTTGAGGGAAACTGTGGAGCCCAGCACTGCTTGCATGGGCACGCCAACGCCCCAGCCACCCCTCTGCTCCCCTCACCTTCCTCCTCAGCCTGAAGATGATCCCAGCCAGTCTGCAGCTTTGAAGACCTGTTCAGTCCGGATGCCAGGCACATACCCCGGGGGCCTCGGGCCTCACCTATACCCCATCTGTCCATGTCAGGTGCCTGCCCCCCTCCCCCAGCTGACCACCTGCACCTGCCACAGGTGTCCCCATCTCAGGAGAGTGAAACACCAAGTCCAGACCCTTGGAGTCCTCTGGGACTTCTTGTGTGCTACCAACTCTCCCAGCAGGGAAGTGGCTACTGGAGGACATTCAATGTCCAAAACATTTAAAGGCATACGTGAGTCTCTGCTGCCTAAGGCAATGGATAACAGTTGGGGCAAATAGAAACCAGGCAGAATCACCGGAAGAAAAGCTGAGGAATGAGGAGCTTTAGGGAAGAAGGGTCTGGAAGCTCTGACTGCCCCTACCTGACCTTCAGATGCTCCTCAGTTACTCCTGTGCCTCTGGTATCTTCCCTGACATGGCTGTTTTCAGACAGCTCATCCAGCAGCACCCTCAGTTTCTGGGAGGTGTATTTGCTGGAATCCGCAGTGTGTCCTGCTGCCCCACCGGGATCGCTTTTTGAAGGTGCATCATCCGGGCCATCTGAGGAGCCAAGATCGTGGGTCTGTGACCTGGAGGGATTCTGAGCAGAACTGGTGGGATGGGAGGGCTGCAAGGCCCAGAGGCAGGTTTCCAGAAAGCTGTCTGGGGACCCCGGCATCCTACCATTTTTGAATCAAAGCCCTGAGATCTTTAAAATACCAGCAATGTTACAGCATGGGCCAGAAAAGCAAATGTCTCTGTGCACCCAACCCCACCTAAACTATTGGCCATTTCTTGTCACTTGAGCTGAGGTCAAAGGATTGGGAGTCAGGGCTTGAGGAGGGTCCTGGGCCAGACTTTGTATTTGGGGGACAAAGGCCATCCAGACAAGCTTGTGCTGAGCCTGAGGAGGGGGTGTGTGTGGAGACCCCAGCTGCAGGCACTGCTGTCCACGGATGCCCCCTCAGCCTGCCCCAGTGCACCTGCTGCTGGGGGAGAGCCTGCCCCCTCCTCTCTGCCTGAGGGCTCTCTCCTGCACCAGGTGCCTCCTCCCCTGCCGGCCACTGCCATCCTGCACCCCAGGAGGGTGGCTACCCCAAGTTCCTCCAGCTGCTGGGGGAGCACCTGCCCCCTCCTCTCTGCCTGAGGGCTCTCCCCTGCACCAGGTGCCTCCTCTCCTGCCAGCCACTGCCATCCTGCAGCCTGGGAGGGTGGCTACCCCRAGTTCCTCCAGCTGCTGGGGGAGCACCTGCCCCCTCCTCTCTGCCTGAGGGTTCTCTCCTGCATCAGGTGCACCTCCTCTCCTGCCAGTCACTGTCAGCCTACAGCCTCGGAGGGTGGCTACCCTGACACCCTCCCGCCCTGGGGACAGAGCTGCTGTGGGTGAGATGTGGTCTCCCAGCAGGCCTGAGCACCAAGTCCCCACAGTGCTCACTCTCCTCCTGCAGGCTCACTGTGCCACATCCTCCCTCAGTCTCCCTGGGTCCAAGTCTTCCTCTGCTCGCGGACCATCCTTGACCCAGGCTCCACACGCTGGGACTGGGAGCAGGTCGTCTGGACCTTCTGGACTCTCGCTTCCGTGCCCATGACATGGACACAGTCCGGCCTCACAGACTGCTCGGAGGAGACCCAGCACAGGAAGATGCAGGCCACTGCAAGGGAGATGCCAAGTGACCCCAGAGGGAGCACACAGTCCTTGCAAAAAGCACTGGACTCACAGGACCCATCGTGGGATGTGAGCATCAGGCCAGGGGGCACAGGGAGTCCTGGTGGGGGTGGCCCTGGTGGGGAGGCCACGGAAGGGTCCCAGAAGAGGCAGGAGACAAGGAAGATGACAGGATAGAGCTTCCCAAGGAGGTTGATGGAAGGATCAGAGAATCGCAGAGACCCTTGGGAAAACCAGAGGCCCTGGAGATGTTGGCTGAAACGTGTCATTTTGTCAGAAAAGTTGGGTCACAACACCCCAGTTGACACTGGATGATTTACTCTTTGTTGGTTCTAGGAATCAGTAGGTACCTTCCATTAGAACTCACATCGCATGAAGTCTAGGATATACTTACTTTTCATCAC
>NW_027397142.1:0-31434 GCF_003265705.2 Callorhinus ursinus
CTCAGTGGTTGGAAATAAAGGAAGAGAATAATATTCACTCCTTCTCATAGAAACAGAAGTAATTTGGGGGAAAGAAGTTGGTGGAAAGCCTGACATCCACTGTTTCCAGACACTGGAGTAGAGTTCCCTTGCCTCAAAGCAAGAAACGGGTTCCATGTCCCCTCGCTTCAGTTCCCCGTCTCCCTGGACCCATGCATCTCCTGCCTGGGGCTTCCTGTGTCCACACTCTCAGCTGACCAAAGAAGGCCTGTTTCTGGCTGACTCAGGTGAGTCTTCCTCTTCAGGTTTACCCTTCTCGGTCTCATGTGGTGTGGCCTGACTAGGGGTCCACTCTGGCCCCAATTGCCCTTCATTCAGGGAGAGGGTTTGGGGAGCTCCATTTTGACCTTGATTCCTGCTACACTCTCTACCGCAGCATACTAGGGGTGCTGTGCTTTGGATGCAAAGGTGATAGTTTGCCCAAATGACTCCATTCTCTGTGTGTATATGCTTTTATTCAAAACTATGGAGGAAAGAAGGGGCTCCTTGGCATTCTGAATGGAAACAGTGACATCTGGAATAGCAGTTCAAAAATTACTAACACGCTTACTCTTTTGTCTTTCTAAGCGTATGACCATGGCTAAAATCCGTCAGAGGTATACTTTTGGGTTTTACAAACTGGATGGAGGAGGAATCATATCTGAATGCAATTTGATATGCATTTCTTTCCATATGTGTGTGATTAGGCATCTTTTCATATGTTTTTCTGCTGTCTTCTTTCGTCCATTTTTACAATGGGTTGCTGCTCCCTTACCTTTCAATTTCCCAGAAACTTTACTTATTAGGCAGATTAGTCATGTGTCTATTATATGGCTTATAAACGTTATTTTCTAGTTTGTTATTCAAATTTTACTTTGTTTTTGTTGTTGTTGTTGTTTGTTTTTAATGATTTTATTTTTAAGTAATCTCTGCACCCAGTGCGGGGCTCGAACTCACAACCCCGAGATCCAGAGTCTCACACTCCATTAACTGAGCCAGGCAGGCGCCCCTTTACTTTGTTTTTTAACAAAGTAGATGTGTATTGCTATTATGTAGGCATATGAATCCATAAATTTGTGTGCTCTGGTTTTTGAGTCATACTTAGAAAGACCTTCCACATGGATCAATTATGGTGGAATACTTTTCTGTTGCCTTCTGGACCTTTTTTCTTTGTGCTAACATTTAAATCTTTTATTCATTTGTAATTTATTCTGGTGTTTATCAAGCATTGATCCTGCATTTCTAGCATAGACTGTACTTCAGGTTACTAAGTAAGTGAAGAGGGAAAGCATATCCTAATACAAAATTCTAGCTACATATTGGAAAGGAAATAGGAGAATAGAATATTACCATTTTGCAACACTTAATAATGGTTTATTCAGTGATCATCACTAAGTTCCCCCTGATGGAAACACAGGGCACTGTTTATGAGTAACATTGCCAAAAATACTGAACTTGATTCTGATGCGTCTGATCCAACCAACCACAGCTAAGTTCCAACTTACAGAAATGTATGAGACAGAGGATCATATTAAATGACATCGTGAGGATGCAAACAGCAAAGTTCAGAATGTGAGAAAGTCAATAGTACAGATGTCCGGTGTCTTCCACAGATAACTCTGCAAAAGAAGACAGGTGGGCGGGGTCTTCTGTTTCAGGGCATGATGGAATAACCGAGGTTATTATTTACCACCCATCCTGTAATACTGTGAATTATAAGACATATGTATTTGATCAAATGACCAAAATATATTTTTCATATGTATTTGGTTTTTGTCCATGGTTCATGGCTCACAGCTCCTAAACCCCTTGAAATTTTCTGTCATACTGGTGATAAAGGTGTCTTTGTTATGTTAATGAGGGCGACTTTCAGACCCACCAAGGTGGGGCACTGGTTGTCCAGAGGACCAACAAGGTGATTAGAGGATTGGAACTCTCAGTCCCAGCCAGACTTCCCAGGACCAGAGAGGTGAGGGGTGGAGGTTGAATCAACCAATGGCTAATGACTAGGTCTATCAGGACTATGCATCGAAGCCTGCACAGAAACTCAAAAGGTCTGGGTTTAAATATAAAGACACAGATAGGTTAAAGTCGACGAACTGGAAAAGATAGAGCGTACATGAAGTATACGAAGCCTGCAGTGGCTATATTGCTATCAGACAAAACGGGCTTCAGAGCAACCCCATCTCTCCTCCAGGGATAAAGAAGGACCTTTCCCAGGGATGAGGAGGTTAATTCATCAACAAGACACAATAATACTGAAAGTACGTGTGTTAAAGGATTTTCTCCTTCGGTGCCCGCGGTTCTCGGTCACGCCCCTTCGAAGAATGAAGAGGGAGACCAGGCAGAGTGGTGGACAGCAGAGCAAGGGTTTATTGAGTTTAGCAATAGTACAAGCTCTCAAAGAGGGAGGGGACCCGAGAGGCTTGCCACCGGAATTTCTAAGTCTAGGGGGTTTTATGGGCTTGTTGGCTCGATGTTTTAATCTGATTAACCCTCCCTGTGCCTGTCATCCAATCAGGTTTCCGTCATCTATCTATCACGCAGGAAAGGGTGGAGGGCTCCTTCCAGGGTGGTGTAAAATCCTCTTACAAGTGGTTTGCTCTTAGGGCGGGGGGCCCCTTGTCCCTGCCTGCCTTTCTTCCAACTGTCCTTCATCGCATGCACCTCATAAGTAACCGAGTTTCAGAAAAACAAGAAAACTTCAAAATTAAAGAAGTAAAACTGGCAGAAGTGAATGGAGAAACAGACACATCCATGGTTATAGCTGGAGATTTCAACAGTCCTTTTGCAACAGGGTGTATTATTTCCTTTTCTCCTGAAAACTGAGCAAGATAAGGGAAGAGAAATCGTGTTTCATAATTCAGATTTCTTCCCATTGAACTCTGACTTGAGATTTCACTTCCACATTTCCCACAGTCTCATCGTTGAGTGGCTGGGATGGGGTCTGGAGAGGAGTGTGGAGGGACAGACGGAAGGTGAACTGTAGGACTCAGATGATGGTTCCAGGTCTGGTAGGCAGGGTGGCCTGGTGCATGCTATCTAAGCTTTCTGGGCCTCAGGGTCCTCTCTTGTCAAAAACAGGGAGTCGTTTTTCTCCTGTGTGAGTGGAGTTGGAGTCCCTGACATCCCCGTGAGTGGATGGAAGAGACTGTTGCCAGTGCCCCAGGGCTGTGAGCCGTGGTGTGCCCAGCATCCTGGAAGGCCTGTTCTCACACAGCCTGGAAGGTGTCTGGCCCGACCAGGCAGCTGCCATCAGAATTTCCACCAAGGGGCTAAATTACATAGCTGAGCTGATCATGCCCAGAGGGTTGGCCAAGCCGGAGCATGGGCAGAGGCTGGCCCAGGGTGAGTCGACACTGGGTTTGTCCATTCTTGAGCAAAGTCATCTGTGCTCAAAGTGGAAAAGGAGTGAGTATTGGGGCCGGGGACAGACGTGCAGTAGGGAAAGTATTCTCCCCTCTTCTCTTCAATAGCAAAGGAGGTTGGCTTTAGCAATGGGTAGGAAAAAAAAGAGGAAATGGGTCTTTACCACTTACTTTTCCATCCTTCAGTGACAGAGTCCTGAGTGTTTTCCAAGCCCAGAAAATTCCCTTTTCAGCCTTAGAATTCGACACTGGAGGGCCATCAATAAGGCCTTTGCTCAGATTCCCATGATGGTTTAGGGAATCATGAGGCTGCTAGGGCAGAGAAGAAGACATTTCTGGTACCTCTCTATTACTGATTTCTAGCTGGATTCCACTGTGGTCGGAGAACACACTCCATACGATTTCAACTCTCTTACATTTGTTGAGATTTGTCTTGGAGCCCAGGATGTGGTCTATCTAGGTCCGTGTTCCATGTGCACTTGAGAAGGATGTGTCGGCTCCGCTTGTTTCTATCAGTATCAGTTAGATCCTGTTGATTGATGGTGTTATGGGGTCAATTCTCCCATAACCTTGCTCATTTTCTCAAAATTGCACTATCAGTGGTTGAGAGAGGGATATGCAGTCTCCAAATGGAATTGTGGATTCCTCAATTCTCCTTTCGATTCTTTCAGTTCTTGCCTCACACGCTCTGTAGTTCTGTTTTTGGGAATACACATTTAGGATTGCTTTGTCTTCTTGCTGGAATGACCTTTCCATCACTGCATAATGTCCCTCTCTGGTTTTGGTAACTTTCTTTGCTCTGAAGTCCACTTTATTTGATATTACTATAGCCATTCCTTCTTTCCTTTGCATGTTTAATATTTGCACTCTTTATGTTTTCTCACCCTGTTCTTTTCAACTGGTTTCTACCGTAACATCTGAAATTATTTTCTGGGAAGCAGCATATACTTGGGTCACATGGTTGAATCTACTCTCCAGTTTCTATCTTTTAATTTAGATCCCTACATTTAATAGAATTAATCATCGAGGTGTTAGTGCATAAGTCTGCCATTTTTATTTTGTTTTTTCCTTTGTTCTCTCCAGTTTTCACTTCTCTATTTTCTCCTCTACATTCTTGTGGGTCACTTGAACAATTTCGTAATTCTATTCTGATTTTAATATAGTGTTTTTATATTTATTCATTCATTTTAGTTTTTATTTAAATTCCAACGAGTTAACATACGGTGTATTATGGGTTTCAGGTGTACAGTTTAGTGATTCAACACTCCCATACGACACCGGGAGCTCATCCGCCCTCCTTAACCCCCGTCACCTATTTCACCCAACTCCCTACCCCCCATCTCCCCTCCGGTAACCATCAGTTTGTTGTCTATAGTTAGGAGTCTGTTTTTTGGTTTTCCTCTCTCTTTTTTCCCCCCTCTGATCCATTGTTTTGTTTCTTAAATTCCATATATGAGTGAAATCATATGGTATTTGTCTTTCTCTGACTGAGACTGACTCTGACTTTTACTTAGCATAATACTATCTAGCTCCAACCATGTTGTTGCAAATGGCAAGATTTCATTCTTTCTGATGGCTGAGTAATATTCTATTACATATATGGGCTCTTTTCATAATTTGGCTATTGTTGATAATGCTGCTATAAACATCGGGGTGCACGTACCCCTTTGAATAGTATTTTTGTATTCTTTGGGTCAATACCTAGCAGTGCAATTGCTGGGTCATAGGGTAGTTGTATTTTTAACTTTTTGAGGAATCTCCATACTGTTTTCCAGAGTGGCTGCACCAGTTTGCATTCTCAACAATAGTGCAAGAGGATTCCCCTTTCTCCACATCCTCGCCAACACCTGCTGATTCCTGTGTTGTTGATTTTAGCCATTCTGACTGGTGTGAGGTGATATCTCATTGTAGTTTTGATTTGTAGTTCCCTGATGATGAGTGATGTTGAGCATCTTTTCACGGGTCTGTTGGCCATCTGTCTTCTTTGGGAAAATGTCTATTCATGCCTGTTGCCTGTTTTTTAATGGGATTATTCATTTTTGGGGTGTTGAGTTTTATAAGTTCTTTATAATTTGGATGCTAACCCTTTATCAGATATATGTCACTTGCAAATATTTTCTCCCATTCTGTCAGTTACCCTTTAGTTTTATTGATTGTTTCCTTTGCTGTGCAGAAGCTTTTTATTTTGAGGAAGTCCCCAATAGTATATTATTGCTTTTGTTTCCCTTGCCTCGGGAGACAGATCTAGTAAGAAGTTGTTATGGCCAATGTGAAAGGGGTTGATGCCGGTGCTGTCCTCTAGGATTTTAATGGTTTCCTGTCTCACATTTAGGTCTTTCATCCATTTTGAATTTATTTTTGTGTAGGGTAGTAAGAAGTAGTCCAGTTTCATGTTTTTGCATTTTGCTGTCCAATTTTCCCAAGAGCATTTGCTGAAGAGACTATCTTTTCCCCATTGAATATTCTTCCCTGCTTTGTCAAAGATGACTTGACCATATAGTTGTGGGTTCATTTCTGGGTTTTCTCTTCTGTTCTGTTGATCTGTGTGTCTGATTTTGTACCATAATACTTAGAACAACCACTAAAATAGTTATTCAGAAAAGAACACTTTAGAAACACTGTTTAAAAAACACTGTTTTAAAGTGTTCCTTTCTGAATAGCTATTTAGTGGTTTCGTGGTTGTTCTAGGTACCACCGTCCATTGGTATTATCATTTTACCAGCCAGGGTGAAGTATATGAACTTAACCCCTCTTCAGAACATTGAAACTCCCCTGTCTACAATGTAATTGTCTTTTTTTAAAGATTTTTATGTATTTATTTGACAGAGAGAGACAAAGCGAGAGAGGGAACACAAGCAGGGGGAGTGGTAGAGGGAGAAGCAGGCTTCCTGTGGAGCAGGGAGCTCGATGCGGGGCTCGATCCCAGGACCCTGGGATCATGACCTGAGCCGAAGGCAGACGCCCAACGACTGAGCCACCCAGGCGCCCTACAATGTAATTGTGTTGAATTTATTTCTTCTACATAAATTTAGAACCCTATCAGACAGTGTTGTAATATATTCCTCAATGATCAACCATAATTAGAACTCAGGAGAAGGAGAGTCCATTCACCTCCATTTTTGCTACTTTCTTTCTTCCCGACGTTCCAAGTTCCTTTTTATTGTTTCTTTCTGTTTCAAATCTTCCTTAGTCTTTTCGAGAAGGTCTCCTGGTGACAAATTCCCTTAATTAGTTTTCCTTCACCTGAGAATGTCATGATTCCCCTTTTATTCTTGAAGAACATATTCTCTGGCAACAGAATTCTGGGTTGTCAGTCCTTTTCTTTCAACACTTGAAAAATGCTTTGTCACTTCCTTCTGATGTCCATGGTTCCTGATGAGAACTCTGGAGATGACCCTGTACCTCTCCAGGGTCTGCCACTTCCATAGCCCCTGTCTACAGAACGGTAGGAACCAGGCACCTAGCCCCCATCCCACTATGTATTTAGGGTTAGGGCAGGTATCTTTCCAGGAGCTTCCAATTTGTCCACATGTTTGATCACCTTGTGCTTGAATGTCACCCAGCTCCACAGTGGGGCTCAGCTCGCTTCGGTTTTGATCCACAGCTACCCCTTTGGGTCTGATGTCCTCCCTAGGTCATTACTGCCACCACTGGGACATCCTCAGAGGAGAGTGATACGGGGGCAGCCTGCATTCCCTTACTGCCCTGCCTACTCACATCTATGTGCGACCTGCCATTTCATCTCCTTCAATGGCACAAGCATGTAATTCTCATATGTTGACCAGGGTTAACGAGAGGGAATCACAACATGAAGGATGTTCAGTTGGCTCTTGAACAACGTGAGTGTGAACTGCGTGGGTCCACTTCTATGTGAATTTTTTTCAGTACATACTGTACAGTACTATGTGGGGCGCCCGGCTGGCTCAGTCAGTGGAGCATGTGGCTCTTGATCTCAGGGTTGTGGGTTCGGGGCCCATGTTGGGCCTAAAGATTACCTAAAACTAAAATCTTAAAAAAATTAAATAAATACTGTATAGTACGGTAAATGTATTTTTCCTCATTATGATTTTTTAAAAGATTTTATTTATTTATTTGTCAGAGAGAAAGAGAGAGCACAAGCAGGGAGAGGGGCAGAGGGAGAGGGAGAAGCAGGCTCCCCGCTGAGCAGGGAGCCCAATGCAGGGCTCGATCCCAGGACCCCGGGATCATGACCCGAGCCGAAGGTAGACCTGAGCCACCCAGGTGTCCCTGCCTTATGATAACATTTTCTTCTTCTAGTTTACTTTATTGTAAGACTACAGCATGGAATACATATGACATACAAAATATGTGTTAATCAACCATTTCCATTATTAGTAAAGTTTTGGGGGAGTTAAAAGTTATACTCAGATATTGAATTTAAATAAATTTTGTTTTAAATTGTATCTGGAAAAAAAAAGTTATACTCAGATATTCAATTGTGGGTGAGGGCGACGTCAGTGCTGTTAACCCTCCCCGCCCCCGCCCCGCCAAGTTGTTCAAACATCAACTGTATTATTTCCTAGGGCTGCTATAACGAAGTACCACAAACTGGGTGGCTTATGAAGACATAAATTTGTTTTCTCACAATTCTGGAGGCCAGAAATCCAAAATCAAAATGTTGGTAGGGCCATACTCCCTGTGAAGACAGAAGGGGGTTCCTTCCTTGCCTCTTCCGGGTCCCGATGTCCCCAGGGGTTCCTTGGCAGCATAGTCCCATCTCTCCCTCCATCTTTATGTGACTGTCTTCCCTCTGTGTGTGTCTGTGGCCACATTGCCCTCCTCTGATAAGGATACCAGTCATGTGGATTGAGATGACCAAGTGGTCTTATCTTAACAATCAAACCTGCAAAGACCTTGTTTCTAAATAAGGTCACATTCATAGGTACTGCGGGTGAAAACTTGAACATATCTTTTTTGCGGGAACCCAATTCAACCCACAGGAGGGGAGAAAAGCTTAAAAAGTGAAGTTGAGGGGCGCCTGGATAACTCAGTTGGTTGATCTCCCGACTCTCGGTTTCAGCTCAGGTCTTGATCTCAGGGTCGTGAGCTCAAGCCCCATGTTGGGCTCCATGCTGGGCGTGGAGCCTACATAAAAAAACAACAACACATTTCAAAAAGTGAAGTTGAATATAAGTGTTGACAGAGTACAAGGAACTAAGGATCAAACCCTCTCAAGGACACTCTCAGGAGCCCACTCTCGTGTTTGGACATTCCGTACAAATGGAATCATACCTTTATGTTATTTTTGTGTGTCTGGCTTCTTTCACTTAGCATAACGCTTTCAAGGTTCATTCATGTGGTGGCCTGGATAAATAATATTCCATCCATCCATCCATCAGTTCATGGACATTGGGTTGCTTCCACTTTTTTGGCAATTATGAATCATGCTGCTATGAACATTCAGGTACAAGTTTTGGTGTGAACATGTTTTCAGCTCTCTTGGGTACATACCTAGGAGTGGAATTACTGAGTCATGTGGTAACTCTGTGTCTAACTTTTTGAGGAACTGCCAGACTCCTTTCCATAGTGCTTGTTCCTTTACCAGTAATGTATCAGGGTCCAATCTCTCCACATCTTCACTTGGATTTGTTAGTTTTTCTTTTCTTTCTTTTTTTTTTTAATTATAACCATCCTGCGAATGTGAAGTGGTATCTTATTTTGGTTTTGATTTGCATTTCCCCACTGACTCATGATATCGAGCATCTTTTCATGTGTTTATTGACTATTTGCATATCTCCTTTGGAGAAATGCTGAACCATTTTTTTTACCCATTTAAAAAACTGAGTTATTTATCTTTTTACTATGGAGTTGTGAGAGTGCTTTATATATTCTGGGTAGTAGATCTTTATCAGATATAGAATTTGCACATATTTTCTCCCCTTCTGTGGGTTGTCTGTTCAGTTTTGATGGTGTTCTATGGTGGGCAAATGTTTTAATCCAGTTATTCTATTTTTCTTTGATCGATTGTGATTTTGGTGTCATATGTTGGAAACTATTGCCTAACTCATGGTTATAAAGATTTACACCTGTGTTTTAAGAGTCTTAGAGTTTTGGGGTGCCTGAGGGGTACAGTCAGTTAAGCGCCCATCTCTCAGTTTCAAAGGCTTGGGTCCTGATCTCAGTGTCATGGGATCGAGCCCCACATCTGGCTCTGTGCTCAGTGCGGTGTCTGCTTGAGATTCTCTCTCCCTCTCCCTCTGCCCTTCCCACTTGGGTTCTCTCTCTCTCTCAAACAAATAAATAAGTCTTTAGAAAAGAAAAAGAGTCTTACCGTTTTAACTCTTATGTTTAGCTCTTCGATCCCCTTTGTATACTACTATTTCTAGATAACATGATACAGGGATCCACATTCACATTTTGCCTGCGGATGTCCAGCTATCCTAGCATGCTATGCTGTTTTTACCCACTAATATGTTTCAGATATTTTTCATGGCATCCTTTATCCTTTCGCATATATCCCAGCTTGTAACACACTGCCCACAAACACACTCTCTTCTCAGTGTGTCCTGGATTGCAGCCTTAGTGGGACCCCCGGAGTGCTCCTTCCCACATTTCCATCAGCTCAATCACTGCCCCTTGGGAGCTCCCTGGGATCCCAACCTCCCCAACTAAAAAGAGAAGAATCCAACTCTTCTAGTTCGGTCATGGGTTAAAACTTTCCATTGTTCACACTGGACACCTTGCTATTCTTTTTTTCATTTTTATTTTTTGTATTTATTTTTCCGGTGACCCTTTTCCTCTTTCTCAGCAGAGAGACAATGCCAGCGTTCGGTTTGGTTTTGTTTGTTTCTGTTTGTTCATCACAAGAGTCTACTGAAAACTGAACATGACCAAAATCAAGATTCCCTATCAGGGCTCCTGCTGGGACCTGCACACAACCCTTAAACCAAATTGACCTTTGCAGCTGAGGGAATTTCAAATCTCGGCACTGGGCTTCGGCGTTCCTGTTAGTGTCTGCATGGCTTCCATGGAGGACTGTGGGCCTTTCTCTGTAATTTGTGCTCAGCTGTTGCAGCGAGATTGTCCCTTTGTAAGCATCTCATGAGTAATCTGAGGTCATCAGTCATGTGAGTATCGCTGACTGAGAGGCCAATCTGGCAGGGGGCACGGGAGAGGGGAGATTTGGAAAATACACAGCAGTATCAGAGAGGAGCTTGAGTTTGTGCGTCAGGGTAGAGGTGCTGGAGAGACAGGGAGGCACAATCAGGACGGACGAGACAGGCTAACCGGGCTCATTTGACCTGGACCAGAGCGCTGACCCTCCCAGAGACACATGGGACAGAAGATGACTCCGCACCTCACCTCACTTCACCAGTTGGCCCCCAAGTCTGTCTGCTCCTTTTTTCGAGATTGAAATAAAAGAGAAATTTCCAAACCTCTCCAATGTTTTTTAATTCATCCCTGAGTTGGAAAGTGTAACCTTACCCTGTGAGTGTGTAAACCAAGGAAAACACTCCTCTTCGGAAGGTGAGTCTCTGCAGGGTCTCAATGGCCCCTAAGGAACCCATCTGCCTTCAAGCTGCAGAGGGGTGGGAATGGCCATGCCCAGGGAGACATCGCCCGACTGGTAGATGGACAGGCTTTATGTATTCTGTTCTTCTGATCACATGCCCGAATGTGTGTGGGTGTGTTTGTACTGGGGTGTAAGGTCTTTGCAGAAGGGGTTAGGAATGACAAGAGTTAGTTTCTGTTCAACAAGAATATAAGGGAGAACAAACATTTACCATCAAAAGGAAATACCGATTTCCTTTAACACAATGTGATTGTTTCCTATATTTATTCAACTCAGATTGAACTCAAATAAACGAGATGGACTGAGGTTCTGCTCAGTGTTGGCTCTCCCCCTCGGGCTTTGGGGGAGTCTGCGAAACATGAGGGCAAAGACAGGAGGGAAGACAATCCAATGACAGGGGAAGGCAGCCTGAGGTCAGGGAAAACAGACAAAAGCAACTCCGGTTGTTTGGCTTCAGAGAAAGGAGAGCACATGGAGGGCCAATTCCCAGGGGAAGGTTTTGAGGGAGCTCAGCCCTGGCAGGCCGCTGCCTAGATAGAAGAAATGGGATCTCAGGAACTTTACATCTTATTTATTATTGCTATGTTCTTCTACCGAGTAGAAGCTTTATTGTTGTTTTTATTATGTTCAGTAGAAATAGTAGTATCATAAAGAAGAAAAGGGGTTTCCAGGAACCTAAAACTGGCTTTAGAGGTTTGCAAATGAGAGGAATTTTATGTTTACAGCTTTCAAACGCTTTTCGTATTAAATTTCAAGGCAGACAGTAACTGTTAAAATAACTTGGGTCATTAAGAGAGTGATGTTAAGATTTAAACACTTCACAGAACCACAAACATTTACTGATGTCAGGCACTGCGTTTTCCAGGGGAGGCACTTGGACTCACCCGGTATCTGGTCGTGAATGAATAATCTCTGCCCTGTAACGATAATCTAGGAGTCTTGCCTTCCAGCCCAGTGATCTTTCTCAAACTTATCATCAATATTTTGGCTATCATTAACAGTAAGCTACAGAACAAACAGCATACACTGAAAAGAAAGCAGCAAAACGAGACGCACGTTCTATACAATACACAAAATAACAGAACAGGCAATTTGAGAAAGAAATGAATAAAAACTGAAAAAATAAAGACTGGTGTCTTGATTAGGGCTTGTTTCAGGTCATTTGCTTTGGCCATGGTGGAGTATCGTCTCTGATTTTCCATGTACTTCCTAAGATCTCTTTTGAAATCCTTTACCCCTTCCTCTTCGCACACAGATCCACATGCTGACGCTGTTACAAGGCTGTAGAGCCCATTGGTGTAGTGGTCACCCCTTTTCTCCAACACCAGGCCTTCTATCAAGTCCATGAGCTCCTTCGCTTGGCCATCCCGATCCCTCCCTGTAGCACAGTTGTTAAAGGCACACACTCGCCCCCCACATGCTGCCACCAGCTTGCGTAGGGCTTTGTTATCTGTGTCCTGGAGGTAATCCGTCAAGGATTCTCGCTCGAGGTCTTCTTTGTGGGTGAAGAGGACAATTGTGTGACTCATGGCATCTTCTCCAAAGATCTCCTTCATCCTCTGCACAGCCTGCTGGTCCTGGGCGGTGAATCGGCCCAGCTGGGTCACCAGGAGCAGCACATGGGGTCCTGGGGCAGAGAGTAAGTAGCACCTCTGCACCTCTTTGCACAGGGCATCGGAGTGGTCCTCCCCAGAAAACATATCCGGTGTGTCGATAATGACCATCTCTCTCTTTCCCCAGCTTCCCTGACTCTCACTGCAAGTCTTAGTGAAGGGCTGGGCAGTCAGCTGGGACCCAAATGCTTGCTTCCCAAGGATGCTGTTCCCGGTGGCACTTTTGCCCGTTCCTGTTTTGCCCACCAGAATGATTCTCAGCTCTGATCCTCTGGCACGTTGGTTCTTCATATATGGTCCTGTAAGAGCGAGTTTGCTACGTTATGACCACTGGTTATACCAATGGAATACTTTTAACAATAAGAGATATTCCCACACTATGAGCAAAGATAGTCTCCCAATACATTGGATTTATAAAATAGAGGCTAACTCCATTATCAAATCAAATCAAACCAACAGTGATTTTTAAAACACCTCTGTTTCTCAGGGCACCTGGGTGGTTCAGTTGTTTGAGAGGCCGGCTCTTGGTTTTGGCTCATGTCATGATCTCAGGGTCCTTAAAATGAGCCCCGTGTAGGGTTCTGTGCTCAGCGGGAGTCTGCTCAAGGATTCTGTCTCTCCCTCTCCGTCTGCCCCTCACCCTGCTCGCTTTCCCATGCTCATTCTCTCTCTCTCTCTCTCTCTCTGAAATCAATAAATAAATGTTTATTAAAAAAAACAAACTCAGTTTCTCTAGGACTACAGGATGCTGCCATGTTGGATCGTAGAAAAACATACTTGGGGGACGATATGGATTTAGAAACATATCTAGTCATGCTAGGCTCGCTTGACTCAGCCAGGTCTGGCTGTGTAAAAGATAAATTTTCTGAAGATCAGAGATGTGTAGCCACGACTGTGGGTTCGATCTCCACATGGCTTAGGTAACTTGACTCTATTCTAAGGCCAGAGATGGCTCTTCTGACCTCGCTGGGCTGGGCTGTGGTCTGGACCACCAGTGTAAAGCCTGGACTGGGGAAATACTGGAATAAGCAAAGTAAAATTATTCTCTCTGAAGAAATATCTGATAGCTTGTACTTTGCTTAGAGAAGGTTGCATGATTTTTATGTAAAATTGACACAGAAATTGGTAAAACAATCACACACAGAAGAAGTCACTTACCAGGGTGACCGCATTCGTGTTGGTCCATTGTTGTTCCTGAGGCACAGAGAGACCAGAGACCAATTATATATATAATATATATATTCCTGAGCCAGACTGGAGTTAACAGTCATTAACCCTTAAGGGATTTTGAAATAACTCTCTCCTGGCTTCCGTGGCCCCCTCCTTTTCTTTCCTATCCAGCTCTGCAATTTCAGGGAATATAGATATGTTTTATTTTATTTTTTTAAAGATTTTTATTTATTTATTTGAGAGAGCGAGAATGAGAGATGGAGAGAGCGCACATGAGAGGGGGGAGGGTTGGAGGGAGAAGCAGACTCCCCGCTGAGCGGGGAGCCCGATGCGGGACTCGAGCCCGGGACTCCAGGATCTTGGCCTGAGCCGAAGGCAGTCGCTTAACCGACTGAGCCACCCAGGCGCCCTAGATACATTTTAGATACCACATATATAGAGAATTTTTTTAGTTCTGAATCAGGAAAGACCCTTGTATTGCTACAGCACTGTCACACCCATGCCTCGTTTGCTTACACATAGCTGACGGGGGAGAGAATTATCCTGTCCTACAGAGACAGAGTCATTTGCCCAGAGTCACCGGTGGCGAGTCAGTGAGTGGAGAAGTAGGTTTCCTTTGTACGCCCCTGCTGCTTCTGGTCTCCATGCCCACCTCTTCTCTGTGTCCTTCCTCCTTCCTCCCATGGCCCCTCAGCCTCACTCTTGCTCTCCTTGGCCTCACCCATTCCTTCTCTCGCCTTCCTTCTTGTTGGCCTGCCCTGATGCGAGGCTCAGTCTTCTCTTTCCTTCTCTCCTGCTTTCCCCACCTTGCTCCCTCCTCTCCCGTCCTCTGCCCTCTCTCCAAACCTCGCCCTTCGTTTGAAATTCTTGTGAGAGACTCAGTGAATTAAGTACACTATCCTTGAAGCCTGAAATACATTTCATTCAATCCATCAATTACTTGAGTTTTCCTCGATCCTCAACAGCCAACTTGAAGAAAACTTGGGACCCATTCCCTTTCCCTGTGCAGTGAGAAACATCAGTTCATTTTCATCAGATGGTGTTTCTCTCTTGCTTAAGTCTGGCAGCGTATACCAAAGCGACAAGGCACAGAAGACTCACGAACACATGCGAATGCCCACATTCTTCCCAGTTAGCACTCTTTATTGGCTTCATGCTAAGGAAGCTGTTTGCCAGTAACGTATAAACGAAAGTCTACAAAGTTTACAGTCTTGTAAACTGGCTGTACTTCAGCCAAAGGCAGCCAGTCTAAATCGCTTCCCTTAAAACAGGGAAAATTTGTTCTAAAAAAGATTTTTTTTTTCCCCAAGCATAACCTGCTAATTAGAAATCAACACTGTGGAACTTTTCATGAATGTGGGCTTACCTGATTTACTGTCCAAAGAAACCCAGATGACTCCCATTCAAACCTGAGACTTGCCAGCTCAGCTCAAAGAGAAAGAGAAAATAAAACAAAAGCCCAGCCTGTCGTCTTCCTCTCCTTAATGTCTGCAGAGCTTCCCTGCTGCAAAGAGCCCCTCCTTATGCCTGTGTTAAAATGGGAAAACTGAATCAGTAGTTACTTGCTATCGTGTGGACCACGTTTTCTTGCCTGTAGTGAAAAAGCAGTGTTGGAATGATTTCAGCTGGACAGGGGAGAAAGGCAGGCACGTCAGGGTAGCTGGTAGGTTTGGTCTCTTCCTGCCCGGGCTGTGTCCTCCGGGTCACAAGTTTGCCCAAATGCAAAGCCCGCCCAGGAGTTAAGCCTCATTCTCACTGGTGGCAGTGACTGTTCTAAAGGCAAGTATCACTGGGGGTGGGGGGCAAGTGTGTGGGTCTGGGAGGTGGGGGGGCACCTCTAGCGGGGCGCTGTGCAGAAGGAAAAGGTATGTAGAAAGGGGAACCTGTGAGAAGCCCGTTTCTTGAGTCAGACTGGGAGTTAACAGTCATTAACCTTGAAAGGATTTTGAAATAACTCCCGATGGCTCCCAGGGTCCCCCTGCTTTTCTTTCCTATCCAGCTCTGTCAGTTCGGGGAAAACACCTCTAGGGGGCAATGATCTACTAGTGTCTACAATAATAATCGGGAGTGTCCACTTTCCGGAAGAACAACCCAAAGAGTTAAAGTCGAAATCGTTCAAGTGCTCTTTCTCCTTATTTATGTGAAGGTCAGCACAACGGGGGACGGGGGAGGGGGCGGGAGAGAGAATATGGAGTTTACGTTGCCTTCATCCCAGATTCCTAGTGACCACGTGTGGCTTTCTCTCCCAACCCACTGATGAGGAATAATCTACGGCTCTGAGCTCACTCTAAGGGAGGCTGGGAAATGCAGGGGAGCCATGGGACTTGGGTGAACATCACTACCTGTGACATTATCAGTTTGTTCTTTATTCTTCCAGCTCCTTCACTGGCAGTTTCTTAAGTGCCCTTAAAGAGCAAGACAATATGAGCAGCTCCTGCTTCGTATCAGTAATCTTTTCCTAAAAATACAACAGTCTGTGGCAAAGTGCTAACAGGGACCTATTTCCTGTTGTTGTATATGTAAAACAAATACAATGCAACATACATCAAATCCAAAGCCCAACACTTTTCTAATTCATAGATAAAATTCAGTAAATCACCTCCATATAAAATTGTTTGAATAATAAAATCTTAAGACATTGCTTTTCTGAATACAAAAAATATCTTGGGCTTAATAAAAGAAAGCCACGGGCGAATGTAAGTATCGTGTCAAAGAGCCCAATTTAAAAATGGGCAAAGGACCTGAAGAGATGTTTTTTCCCAAGAAGACATACAAATAGCCAACAGGCGCATGAAAAAGTGCTCAGCATCACTAAGTATCAGGGAAATGCAAATCAAAACTACAGTGAGTTTTCTCACACCTGTCAGAATGACTATGACCAAAAAGACAAGCAATAACAAGTGTTGGGGAGGATGTGGAGAAAAGGGAAACCCTTGTACGGTGCTAGTGGGAATGCAACTGGTGCAGCCATTATGGAAGACAGATGGAGATTCCTTCAAAAATTACAAATAGAACTACCATACGATCCAGCAATCCCTCTCCTGGGTATATAGCCAAAGGAAACAAAATCAGGATCTTGAGGAGATACCCGCACTCCCGTGTTCACTGCAGCATTATTCACAATAGCCAAGTTATGGACACAATCTCTGTTTGTCAGTGGATGATTGGATAAAGAAGATGTGATAGGTGTACACAATGGAATATTGTTCAGACACGGGAAAGAAGGAAATCCTGCCGTTTGCAACAACATGGATAAACCTTAGGTCATTATGCTAAGTTAAAAAAAATCGGACAGCGAAAGACAAATACCGTATAATCTCACTTATATGCGGAACCTAATAAGAAATGGAACTCATAGAAACAGGGAGTTATAATGGTGATTACCAGGGGCTAGGGATTTGGGGAGATGGGGAGTTGCTGGCCAAAAGGTAAAAGCCTTCAATTATAAGATGACTAAGTTCTGGGGATCTAACCCACAGCATGGCACCTATAGGTATAATTCTGGATTGTACACTTGAGAGTTGTTGAGACGGCCGATCTGAAGCATCCTCACCACACATATAAAGAAGTGCGCTGAGAGTGTTTGACGTGAACTAGCAAAGGCTGGGGTAGTGTGTAGAACAATCCACACCTGAGGTTTGTTGCTGACTTCCAACGTTTCATGGAAGAGCTATGTGCAAACCAAAACAAAGCAGAGACGCAACACAACGGACAAACTTTGATAAACAAACAAAATACCAAATCGGGTCTTTTGAAAGAGGTTAGATTTAGTGACTTGTCCATTGAAAAGTGTGGAGAACTGTTAGCTTAACAAAGCATAGGATCTGCCACCAAGGAATTGGTTAAAATTGACACCCATAGTTGTAAAAAAGGGCCAATCTCACAGTATAATCATAACGAATAATAACTAAACTTTTAAATTAAAAAGTCTTAAATACATTTTAAGTCCCACAAGAGTGTCGTCACGCACCGAAATAGTGTTCTCAGACACCCATGTGAGCGGCCGTGTAAGGCTGCCTTTGCAAGGGAGAGCAGCGGCAGCTAAATTCTGCACATAGCTTTTATTTTATTTTTTTATCAGACAAGCAAGGACAGAGGCATGGGAAAGGAGTACAAAGGGATGGCAACTCCCTCGAAGCCCTAAGGCAGGCTTGCATCCTCCCCTAGGCGCCCACCCACATGGAGGCAGTCATGGGATAAGGGAGGAGGGGGACGTTTGGGCTAGCAATCCCCAGGTGCAGGAAGGGGGACTGAGGGTCACATTCTTTCACAGCTCCTAACCTATGCCCTGCCCCTGGGGATCACGGGATCCTGCTCTACGGGGCCATTGCGTTCAATAGCCCGAGAACAGGAACGCTGCTGACTTTTCAGCTGCTTCCACAATCGCTCCTTAGGGTTTACAGTACATTTTCTAAGAATAGCTCCCCACAAAAGACATCAACAGAAGCATTCCACTAAACGATACACTTAGCAGCAGTGTCACGTCACCGACAGCTATATCCTGCCAAGTGAGGGAGCGCAGAGACGTCCCTTTTGAATTTTATTCCACTGCTTTGTTTATAGTCTCAGAGGATGGATCACCATGATCCCCTTCGGGAGCATCAAGTCCCATGATGTGAAGACAGTTCCCCGTTCCTTGGGGAATGGGACATGGACAAGCCTCAGGCACGGGTCCTTCCACTCCCTCCTTCACCAGTTCACCCGCACACCATCTCAACCCCTCTGAACGGCCACTGTGGCTGCCCTTCAAACTCCCTGCTCTCCCAGGGATTAAAGCTGACCAATACTCCCTTTAAATTCCTGACTTGACTTCACTGTGAGGAACTAGTAATCCAAACAACCAGGAGAAGAGCGCTGTCCCCCTGGTGAAGGAGTGGAGAAGCCACCTTGGATGTTCCAGCCCCAGCAGGCGCAACGTGGAGAAGAACCTAGGAACACAGTTGACCACCAGGAAGCCACAGCCATGTGGCTCTCATCTAGCGGTGTCCCAGCTACCTGCAGCCATTTCAGCCACCGCAACTAAAGCCCCGGTCTGCCATGTAGGAGAAACCAGTCATACCCTCCTTCTCTGCCTGAATTCCTAGCACATGACATCATGAACATCATAAAATTGTTTTATGCCACTGAGTGTGGAGTGGTTTGTTGCACAGCAAGAGAAAGTTGGGTCACCTGAATAGATTCCTGGAAGTAGCATTGCTAGACTATGGGTACACGTATTTGTAATTTTGATAGATACTACTGGGTTGCCCACAGTAAAATGTTAATCAAATGACTTACACCAACATTGTATTCGTTTCCGCATATCCTTCCTCATGATTTCATCTGCCAATCTGATCACTGAAAAACTGTATCTTAGTGATTTTCTTGCATTACTCCACATGAGCGTGGGTGACTATTTTTCATATGTATAGGAACCGTCTTTTCCTTCATTGACATCCGTCTTATCTATTTGTTGCCCATGCTAATCATTCTGATATTGGTTTGTTAATGTTCTTTCTGGGGTCCCAAATGATCGTTTTTCCTCTTCTTCTTGGCTTTTTTCTTTTCAACTTCCAATCTCGTTCACTTTTATCATGGCTAGTATCTAGAAGAATGTCAAATGATCACAGTGACAGGAGGCGTCCTTATGCTGTTCCTAACTTTTGTGGCAATACTTCAGTGATTCTCATTGAGCAAGATGCTTCGAGGTTCAGATGGAAAATTCTACTATGTTAAAAACATAACCGGTTATGAGATGCTGAATTTTAACAACTTACCTTTCAATAGCTAAAGGGATTATCAGATTATGTGGCCTCATAGCTTTATAATTCATCAAGTTATACAGAAGTATTTCCTGATATTGATCCTTCTTTGCCTAGCAGTTAAGGTGTTGCTGGATTCTATTTGTTAATGGCTACATTAGAATTTTGCATTGCTTCATCGTGATCTTATCCATCTCTAGAAGAGAGTAGCTCCTCTCTCTCTGATTGCCCCATTGCCCGGGTTCCAGCTATATCAGGTTTCAGGCTCCCCTCTTCCTTCCAAACGTAATAGCCATGTTGTTTCTCTGAACAGATTCTTCCGCTCCAGAGGAATTCTGGTTCTATCTTTTAAGAAAACAAGATTTTTTACCATCACCACCCTTCCCCCATCACGACATCCTTTCTTAGGCAAGCCTGACGCTGAACAGAAACTTCAGCGTGGTGAGTGTTCTTAAGGAGAATGTAGGGTGCACTGGGTGATAAGTTACCCTGATGGGAGAGAGGTAATCGGGAAAAACTTCTTAGAAGTAACATCGTGTGAGCTGAAGTCGAAGACTGAGTAGAAGCTGGAGGGATTGAAGGAAAAAGAAACAGCGTATTTTGAGGCAAGTCAAAGCTTGGAGCTCTCTTGGCTATTTCAAGGAAGCCAGGATGTCTAGAACCCAGAGTCAGGAAGTCTGATTGTGGGGAAGTGAGGCGGGAGTTTGGAGGTAGACCATTCGTATGGGGACTTGTCATCGAGTTTGGATCCCGAATGTTCCCTTACGAAAAGTGGAAAATCGCTGCGGGATTGCCTTGGGGTCATGCCACAGTCAGATGTACGGTGGGCTGTGCGAAGAATGGATTCGAAAGCCCTGTCCCTCATTGTGCTTGACGTGATCTGCATTTGGGTAACCTTACTGGAGTCCTGCTTCACTTCCTCTGCCTCCCTATCCCTCCCCCCGCCTTAGTGCCCAGACACAGAACAGGTGCGGTGAAAGCTAGCTGGAGAGGAGCCCTGGCCGTGACCTCGGAGGTGAGCACTCTGAGTCTTGGCCCCCATCTATCTCCTGACACCTTCCCCTGTGCTCCGGACCCTGCCTGCCTTCATTTCCTCACCAACATTTCTGTATAAAAGCTTTTCATGTTTACTTCTTGTTCTTGCTGAGTTCAACTGTATCTTGAAAAGAACCTGCTTTCTGGGTGTTTTAGCCAAAACTGAAAAATGACTTTGTGGTTGAGTGGATGAAAACCACAAGCGCAAAGGTGCTCCTGAGGCAAGCTCTGTCCTCCGAGGGAGCAGAGACCCATCTCATCTGGTGTGATGACAAGTGACTGAAACTCCTCTGTCCAAACACCTGCCGGCAGCCCACCACCCTAGAGCTATGGTTCCTCTCCAAGGAGGAAAGATTTTCCCCGGGATAGTGGGGAGGCAAACAAAACAACACACAGGGAAGAGATTGAGGAGGTCAAAGCCATTCAAGCAGAGCTGAAGATTGAAATGCTCAGATAGCAGCCAGAAGGTGCGTTTGGTGTAGTCTGTGGCCCAGAGCCCTCAGAAGGGCAGCATCTTAGAAGAGATGAGCTCTGCAGGTCTAACTTGTGACCAGATCCCCAGGCTGACTGTTACCCACTGAAATGGTAGACATTGATCTCTTTGGTCTGTTTCTAACGTGCCCTCCCCCTCCTTGCCCCCAAACACCACCCCCACCCCCACCAACATTTTTAGTTGCCCAGAGTTCATCAGCAACCACGTGTGGCCAAAACACATCCTCCAGTGATCTGTGGTCATTGACCGACGGTGATAGGGTCTACAGCGATGATGGTTTCTTGAGCAACAGACTACATCTGACCTGCGTAATCTTGACTTTGTACACGCAGATTAAATGAAAGAAGTGAAACCAGGACAAGGGGGAATTTCCTGCTATCTACGTAAACTCCCCCTTTTCTGTCCCTTCTCTCCTCTCTCTTAGCCCCCAAATCCTGCATCCTCCACTCTTGTCTGTGCCTCTCTGTCCCACCTCACTGCCTGTCTCTCTTTCTTGCACAGTGCCCCTTTGGCAGTGTTGGTCCCAATAAGTCCCAGTACCAGGGGACGCCTGTACCAGGGACTCGGAACTATCCCACCCTGCTAGAGCACTGTTCCCCTCAATCCTGGCTTGCAGCCCTGAACAGATTCCAGAACTGATGGGTCCTGATGCTCACAAAGAGCAGACAGAAGCACAGGCTCCTCTGGAAAGGCCACTCTAGACTCTGCCCAAGCTGCTTCTCAGATACTGCCACAACCAAAATACAACCCTACCCCCCACACACACATACAGCCAGCCCCCCTGCCCATTCCCAACCTCTACCTTTAGGTTTTATCCTTTCTGAGTTGAGCACCTTTATGGGGGAATTTGCTTCAGAAGTTCATTTAATCTGGAGACTAAGCAATGATTTCCTCCCCAAGAGACAGAGGAAGTTTCAGGGTGCAGGCCGAACATTCGGCAGGGTGGTGGGAGGTGGTTGCAGGGTCCCCTTTTCCTCTAAGCGTGACTCACTGGCCATGAGACATTTTCACACGATGACAGGAATTTGAATTTCTAACAAGAGATTTGTACGGATGTTAACAAAGGGGAGTGTATGGACCCCCACATCTGTGTTCTACTGCAAGAACACAATGGGACTTTTTTCAAGCCTTCCTCTACAATCAGCTCCACCCCTTCCCATCGATCCATCAGGGCCTGCCTTCTCTGAGCGGCGCCATGGCCCTGAGTGTGATCACGTAGTGACAAGGGGACTCTTCCTCAGCACAGAGGCGCTGGTTTTCCCGCATGGAACTTTCCCATTGTCACCTAGGCATTTGTGCCTCGCGTTGACCCACAAGCAGAGTGGAAAGAGCACAGGTTTGAGGAACAGGAGGTGCAGGTTATAGGCCTTAGGCTGCGTGTGTTTTATGGCGGTGGGCTGGACTCACAGAGGCTCTGAGGCTCCCTTCATGTGTTTTATGGTCAAAATGAGGGTTGTGGCAGGTGATCGAAGGCCTTTTCCTACGACTGCATTAGAGCTGCCTGCTACTTGGGCCTTCCCCAGTGGGCATGAGAGACCCAGCCCACCAACCCCCTTCAGGGCTGACCGGATTCGCAGAGAGTCCCGTGGCACATGCCTGTGACTAGTGATTCCTAATGGGACACCATAGGTAGTGACCAGATCAGGGGACGGACAATGACAAAACTGGAGGTTTGGAAGAAAGCGTCCTGTCAGGGCAACACCGGTAAAAGCCCACTGGTCCGCTGGTCCGGGGTTTTGACTTCTAGGTTCATCGGAGAAGTGTTGAGTGGGAGACATTTAAGGGTAAATGAAGTCAGCTCTAGCCACCTCTTGGCACAAAACAGTCAAGGTGGCCGGGTGCGCACTGCCCCTTCCTAGTATTCTCAGACCCTTTCTCAGCTCACCACAAACAGACGGTGCCCTTCAGAGCCCTGAGTTCTGCCCTACTCCCCAGCCTCAGTGGCGGGGGCACAGCCGGCGGGAGAGCATGCGCAGTGGGGAAAAGCGCAGGCTCGTGGCTGGTCTGCGCAATGTCCCCCAAACATGGGGATCTCCTCTTTGCCACGTAACATCGTGTCTTTACACATGTTCTCCATCACTCACCGAAGTGTGTAGCCCTTTATTAGATATCGCCAGAAGTTCAGAAATCACAGAAGGAAACCCAGTGAATCGCAGCAGTGGGACTTAGTACAAGTTTATGGTGCACGCACCAAAAAGACAGATTGCGAACAGGAGCAGTCAAACCAAACGCGGACCGAGGGTGTGTGGTTCTAAAGGAGCCGGGACAGGGAGACCGCAGAGCTGGGTGTTCTTCACGGTGATGGCTTGTCATATGAGAGTTTTCTCAGATGGTAGGGACTTGGCAACTGGTTCCCTGGTACCAATTCTGGGCAAGAGTTTAGGTTTTGCTTGTGATTTCCAGAGGCAGAAGCAAGAACTGACCCACGTCAAGCAGTCTTGCGAAATAAGGCAAATGAAGCGCTGTTTGTGTGGCTGGTTTGTTTAGTCTCTCCCAGAGAATGGCCAAGCAGGTCTTGTGTGTTCTACTTAAGACGATGGGGTTTTTGCTCTTGTGCATCTCCAGGAAGTCTGTGGTATACACTCGATGTCGGCCCATTTCCCAGAAACTTCTCAAATGATAAGAACGAGACTGTTTGCTCTAAATTCAGCTGTTTGTGCGGCAACACTCCTGGTGTCTTCTCACCGCCACTTCCTGCCTCACCTCCTCCACAGTTGGTCTTCCCTGTCACATAACGTCGTGGTCACCTCACAGGACAGAGCTGGAATGTTGGACCCATGACCCCAACCCGGTATGGGGGTTGGCGCTGGGAACAGGTTAGAGGGGGTGGACAGGGACCAGGAGAGATGGCCCCACAGAGACCGCTCTGAACCCCCTGGCTGGGCTGGCGAGGGTGAAGCAGGAGCATTTTTCCCCTCAGTCTCAAACCCACCCCAGGGCCTCAAGCAGAAGAGACAATGAGCACTTTTGACTCTCTTGTGAGCCAACAAGAGACCACTTAGTGGGCACAAGTTTTCCTGCCCTTACTCTGCCTTCCAGCCTGAGCCCAAGGTGTGGGCTCCAGTGAAGGGAGCCTGAGGTGTGAGCAAGCACACTGAGCAGGTGAGCCAACTCCGGCCCAGGGGCACCCTCAACCAATCAGTGATAAGCACTGGGGTGACTCTGTCAATGAAGCTCCCGGGGATGAGTGCCTGCTGGAAGTGAGGGACATAACCGTGTCTTTGCCATGTGTTTGTTTCTGTTTCTCTTCTCGCTTCACGGTGGGCAATTGCCCTTTCCATGTCCCATTTGATCTTCATGAAATGACACAACGCAAAAGGAGGCAAACACGGAAAATGGGAGCAAAGCTGGCAAATGCCCCTGGAAGACCGGAAAAGGCAATCCCTCATTGTCGGGCGGTGCTTTCCTGCACAGTTTTCCCCACCCGACGCCTCACTATTCAACCCTTGGCTCTCCGTGTCCAGATTACCCGGAGGGGTTGCCGCCAGCCTCCCAGCCACTGGGGCGCCCCCATCCCTGCCCTTGCTGGCTGCGCTCAGACCGGCCCCCCTGCCCTACAACCACGTCCCAGGGGGGCCCTAAGCAACTTCCCGTGTGCCGAACCAGCGCTTCTCTGCAGTCCTAATTAATAAAACCCCACATGAGTGATTGCTAAGAGCTGGAAACCGAAGCACCGGAGCAGATTCATCGAGGAGATGCTTCTGAGGGTAGAGGGAGGAGATTTAAAAAGTTGGCTCTCCTGTCCCGCATAAATGACGCGCCTTTAGACTGAAGCCAGAATCATCAACTAGTGAGCAGGCCAAGTCCATTAGCAGTGGTTCCCCTTGCTCTCCTACAGAAACGCTCACCTCTTCTCGCTCGTGGTTAAAATCACCCAGGGGTACAAGCTCTCTGTTCCAACTCTAGTCTCCTCCCCTTGGGGGGTCCCTCTTCTATTTTTGAACACCTTGGTTAGATTTTCCTTTGTGGTGAAGAAACCCCGAAATACGTGCCCATTTGCCTGTCTCCTGCATTTGCACATCAACAGACAGTAAACTTCTTCCCATCTGTGTAATTGCCAAGCACGTTTTGTCGTGAAACTTCTAGTCAGTTCCTTCCTCCTTTTCTCTGTAATTATTTTACGCGCTTCTTTCATATTCTTTGCTACACCCCTCTGAACACTCCACATTGGCAATACCCCCCAAATCTAGGCTCTGGAATTGGTCATAAGCTTGTGGCTGTTGCTGGTTCAACTCAGAGACCCTGGACTTCTGTCAATAAAGCCTGAGTTAAAGGGGTTTCTTTTGGCGACTGTTTTTTTGCACCATTGGTTCATATTGAGTTTGAGCTCCACTAAGAGCTCCGATTTCTTTTCTACTGAAATTATTCAGTTAGAACACCTCCAGTCTGATCTTCTAAAATTTATTTAGGGAAGAACTATCATTTAAGAATTTTCAAAATAATTATCCAGCTTTTTTAAAGATTTTACTTGTTTTTTTATGTGAGAGAGAGAGAGAGAGACAAAGATACCAAGAGAGAGGAAGAGCAGGGAGGAGAGGGAGAAGCAGTCTCCCTGCTCAGCAGGGAGCCCCAACATGGCACTTGGTCCCAGGACCCTGGGATCATGACCGAGCCAAAGGCAGACACTTAACCTACTGAGCCACCGAGGCCCCCCATATCCAGCTGGTTTTAGTGCATGATTCTAGCTTGCCATTTTGTTCCCTGGCCTTAGGATGTCTCATGGCAAATATTACTTAGAAGAAGAGTTTTTCCTGCAGAGAATTAAGAGAACATATGAAAAATAGAAGCTTGAGTTAGTCGTAATATCCCAAGCTGCACAGAAGAAGGGAGATCGATTTGATGTCATTATTTTAAAAATACTCCAATATTTAAAAACAATAATGGGTCCCTCATGTTCTATCATAAGATAAGGTGTAACCAGCCCTCAGATAAAGAAAGAAAATCCCAGAAGTCCCCCTAATGCTCTCCAGGGTGACCTCTAACTGAACTTCCAATAGCATAGATTGGTTTTAGCCATTCTTGTACTTTATATAAATGGAATTATGTACTATTCCTTCCTTTGTATCTGCTTTCTGTTTTTGTTTCTTGCTTACCATTATGTTTGAGATTTACCCATGTGTAGCAATAAATTGTGCATTCTCACTGCTATTAGATTCTATGGTGTGAATATAACTTAATTTATAATACATGTATAATTTATAATTTATGAATGAATATGTAATCTGTATAATTAATCCAATTATATAGGCTGTGTTGTTTTTGTGTTTTCATTTTACAAACATTTCTCAGCTATTTTACTTTATTTTTAAATTTTTTTATTTAAATTCAATTCATTAACATATAATGTATTTTTACTTTCAGAGGTAGAGGTCAGTGATTCATCAATCTTGTATAATAACCCAGTGCTGATTACATCCCGTGCCCTCCTTAATGCCCATCCCCCAGTTACCCCATCCCCCCCACCCACCTCCCCTCCAGCCACCTTCAGTTTGTTTCCTATGATTAAGAGTCTCTTATAGTTTGTCTCACTCTCTGATTTCGTCTTGTTTTAATTTTTTCTTCTCTTCCCCTATGATCCTGTTTTGTTTCTTAAGTTCCGCATATGAGTCAGATCATATGATAGTTGTCTTTCCCTGATTGATTATTTCACTTAGCATAATACCCTCTGGTTCCATCAATGTCATTGCAAATGACAAGATTTCAATTTTTTGTTGGCCGATATATGTATATACCACATCTTCATGAGCCATTGATCTGTGGATGGACATCTTTCCATAGTTTGGCTATTGTGGACGCCGCTGCTATGAACATTGGGGTGCAGGTGCCCCTTAGTTTCACTCCATTTGTATCTTTGGGGTAAATACCCAGTAGTGCAATTGCTACGTCATAGGGTAGCTCTATTTTTAACTTCTTGAGGAACCTCCATACTGTTCTCCAGAGTGCCTGTACCAGCCTGCATTCCCACCAACAGTGTAAGAGGGTCCCCCTTTCTCGGCATCCTCGCCAACATCTGGCGTTTCCTGTCTTGTTAATTTTAGCCATTCTGACTGGTGTGAGGTGGTATTTCATTGTGGTTTTGATTTGTATTCCCCCGATGCCGAGTGATGCGTCTGTCGGCCATTTGTTGTCTTTTTTGGAGAAATGTCTGTTCATGTCTTCTGCCCATTTCTTGACTGGATTGTTTGTTCTTTGGGTGTGGAGTTTGATAAGTTCTTTATAGATTTTGGAGACTAGCCCTTTATCTGATACGTCATTTGCAAATATCTTGTCCCATTCCGTCGGTCGTCTTTTGATTTTGTTGACTGTTTCCTTTGCTGTGCAAAAGCTTTTTATCTTGATGAAGTCCCAAAAGTTCATTTTTGCTTTGTTTTCCTTGCCTTTGGAGACGTGTGTAGCAAGAAGTTGCTGAGGCTGAGGTCAAGGAGGTTACTGCCTGTGTTCTCCTCTAGGATTTTGATGGATTCCTGTCTTACATTTAGGTCTTTCATCCATTTGGAGTCTACTTTCATGCATGGTGCATGAAAACGGTCCAGTTTCATTCTTCTGCATGTGGCTGTCCAATTGTCCCAACATCATTTGTCGAAGAGACGGTCTTCTTTCCTGCTTTGTCTAAGATTAGTTGGCTACAGAGTTGAGGGTTCATTTCTGGGTTCTCTCTTCTGTTCCACTGATCTATGTGTCTGTTCTTGTGCCAGTACCATACTGTCTTGATGATGACAGCTTTGTAATAGAGCTGGAAGTCCGTAATTGTGATGCCACCAGCTTTGGTTTTCTTTTTCAACATTCCTTTAGCTATTTGGGGTCTTTTGTGGTTCCATAAATTTTTAGGATTATTTGTTCCAGCTCTGTGAAAAAAGTCGATGGTATTTTGATAGGGATTGCATTTTACTTTATTTTATTTTCCAGCTTTACTGAGGTATAACCTTGACAAATAAAATAAATTGGCAAATAAAAATTATATCTGTTTAAGGTACACAACTTGATGATTTGATATAGGCGGACATTGTGAAATATGCACCCCAATCAAGCTAATTAACCTATCCACCTCCTCACACAGTTACCATGTTTCCTTCTTTCCTTCTTCGTGAGAACACTTACCTCTTGGTGGGCACTAACATTTTTCCTACTGGTTTGCTCTTCTGAGTGCCACCACTCTAAATACCACAGGCGTTCCCTTGCATGGAAAAGAGGCACAATGTCTGCTGGGTGTGTGCCTCCGGGGAGGAGAGCTCAGTACTGACCCTGTGTAATATTCAGGTTTCCTGGGTACTACAGATTTTTCCAAAGGGGTTCTACCAATTTATATTTTCACCAAACGTCACGCGAGAGTTCTCTTTGCTCCATAGCTTCAGAAGTTTCCTTTATACCGAACGTTTGCACAGTTTTCAAGTCTGTTCTTAGGCATTTCACTTTTTGTTATTTTTTAAATCACAAGTTATATCTAATTGGCCACTGTTTGTATGTTAGTCAGTTCTTATGGTTTGTATTTGATTTTGCATTCATCAATTTATTAAGTTCTCTTATTGTTTATAGAAGCTTATTTTTCTTAAAATATTTTTTTATTAATTTATTTGACACAGAAGGAGAGAGAGAGACAGAGAGCAAGCACAAGCAGGGGGAACGGCAGGCAGGGGAGAAGCGATGTGGGGCTGGAGCCCAATGTGGGGCTGGAGCCCAATGTGGGGCTCGATCCCAGGACCCTGGGATCAGGGCCTGAGCCTAAGGCAGCCACTTAACTGACTGAGCCACCCAGGCGCCCCTGACTGAGCCACCCAGGCGCCCCTAGAAGCTTATTTTTCTTAAAGATTTATTTAGTTATTTGAGAGAGAGAGTGAGTGTGTGTGTGTGCATGTGAACGGGGGGGTGGCAGAGGGAGAGGGAGAGAGAAAATCTCAAGCAGACTCCAGCATGTGCAGGGATCCCGATATGAGCCTCGATCCCAGGACCCTGAGATCATGACTTGGCTCGAAATCAAGAGTTGGATGCTTAACTGACTGAGCTACCCAGGCGCCCCTTGGTTTATTCTCTTGGTTTTTCCAGATATAAAATCATAACATTTACAAATAATGATAATTTTACATCCACCTTATGTTTTTTATGGTCTTCGTGTATATTTCCTCTAAACATTGAAAATAGTGTTAATAGTGAACATTTTAAACCTCCAAATCTCCATTAAACCTCCAAAATGCTTATCGAAATCTTTTTATTAATAGAACACCTTCCCGGAGAAACATTTTGGTTCCAGTTCTTCACAGCAGCTCCAGAGAAAAAAGGTGGGATGAAGCATCAAGTACGTAAAGGAAGTCCCTCAAGGCCGGAGAAGAGGGAAGAAGAGAGAGGCTGGAATCAAATGGGGAGAAAAAGGTGGAAAGTGACGAGATCACCTGATTCACTCAAAGCAGGCACAGTGGAGGAAAAGGTAAATAAATTGTGATGATCACAGCCCATCACAGACCCACTAAGAGAGGGCGATTTAATTTCAAGATCATGCTCCCCCCACCCATTCCCGCCACCACATCGACAGGGCTTTGGTGTAAACACAGTGAATTAAAGCCAAAAGAATGGCATAGCACAAACTCTATTTAAGAAGGGCTTCTTAGGGAAACCCACAGACAACAGTGAAATGAGACTAGAGTGCCGGAGGAAACCGAAAACTCTGCACCTACAGCTACAGCAAACATGAATGCAGCCTGCCTCCTAGACAGATGAACACACAACCTCGTGCTATAGCCCTAGTTACCTCACTTCCTGATATCCCATAGATCGCGTCCAGCCTGGCACGTCAGCACACGGCGTGCTAAGAAGCCAGAAGCACAGTCTAGACACAGAGCAAAGCAGACTCAGATATGACTCAGATTTTGGAATTGTCAGACGTGTGTGTGTGTGTGTGTGTGTGTGTGTGTGTACACGTGCATAAAGAGATTTATTATAAAGAATTGGCGGGCGCCTGGGTGGCTCAGTTGGTTACGCGACTGCCTTCGGCTCAGGTCATGATCCTGGAGTCCCGGGATCGAGTCCCGCACTGGGCTCCCTGCTCAGCAGGAAGTTTGCTTCTCCCTCTGACCCTCCCCCCTCTCATGCTCTCTCTATCTCAACCTCTCTCTCAAATAAATAAATAAAATCTTTAAAAAAAAAGGAAAGAAAATCACTTTAAAAAAAAAGAATTGGCTACATGATTTATTCTAAGGGATTGGCTCAACCGCTGTGCAGCTGACGAGTCCCAAGGCCCCCAGTGCCAGGGGCGGGAGGCCCAGGGGAGCTGGTGGGGCAGCTCCAATCTGAGGACGGGAGACTGAGGCCCCGGGAAGGGCTGGTGCTTCCGTTCCAGTCCTTGTCCTGAGAGAAAATACTTAAAGGAAGTTGGAATTAAGGAGGGAGGAAGAGATGGCAGGCAGCTGCCATGATGGTGAAGCCATGGGCTCTCTGTGGGAAGTGGGAACTCGCACAAAAGGGAGATCCGTGAAAAATCGTTCCCCTGGCACAAAGTTTCCTGGAGCATCTGCTGCTTCTCCCTAAGCCTCCGAGATCTAGTTGTCCTCGTGCAGGATCAAAATACTAACGACACCGGTGTTCTTGTTTTTCCTGTTCCTGCTACTAAAACTGCAGACAAGATGCAAAGGGCACGTCTTCTGACTGAGGAGGGCCTGGCCTGCGTCTTCCCATTCACTTCCTGTTCCCCCCACAGCCCACAGCTGCTCTTTCAGGGCAGTTCTGGAGCTGAGCTTTCTCATCCCAGTTTGCTGAGAAAGAGAAGCCATGTCCTTTCTCTGTTCCTACGCTGTGGACACTTTCCTCTACCTCTTCCCCTCAAGGTCCGCAGAAGCCTACGATGTGTCGGCCCCAAAAGGAAAAACAAAGAATTCACATGAGCACACGGCCCCAGGAGACAGAAAACACCGCCATTCCTCTTGCCCCGCAGCTGACAGAGTGGTAAGTCCGAGTGGGAGGGGAGTGTGTCTGTGTGCCTGTGTGCTATGTGTGTGTGTTCGTATGTGTTGTTTGTGTACATGTGAAGAGTATGTATGCTTCCGTGTGTGCTGTGTTTTTGTGTTTGTGTGAGTATGTGTCGTGTTTGGGAGTTTTTGGGTGCAGTGTGTGTGATGCGTGTGTGGGAATGTGTGTGTTTATGTGGGTGTGTGTGTGTGGATGTGTGTGTTTGTGTAGATGTGCGTGCTGTATATTTATGTTTGTGTGTGTGCTATGTTTGTGTGTATGTGAGCTTATGTGCATGTGTTATGTTTGTGTTTATGTGTATATGTGTTTATATGTTTGCGAGTACGTGTGCGGTAATGCTTTGAGTGTATGTTTGTGACTGTGCGGGTGTGTGTTGTGTTTGTGAGTGTGTGTGTTGTGTTTGTGACTGCGTATGTTTGTGAGCGTGGGATTGTGTTGTGTTTGTGGGTGTGTAGGTGTCTGTTGTGTTTGTGAGTGTGTGGGTGTGTGTTGTGATTATGTGTATATG
>NW_027397142.1:31444-104604 GCF_003265705.2 Callorhinus ursinus
GGGTGTGTGTTGGGTTTGTGAGTGTGTGGGTGTGTGTTGGGTTTGTGTGTATATGTGAGTGTGGGTGTGTGTGTTTGTGAGCGTGGGTGTGTGTTGCGGTCCTGGTCAGAAGGACATGGCCCTACTTTGCAAGGAGGACTAGGAGTTGCTCTAGCAGATGTGCTAAAGTGTGTTGGAACCTCACAAGGGAGGAGATCTCAGGGACGTTTAGCTCAGGCCCCGCACTCACACTTACGGGAACACTAGGGCCCAGGCAGTGTGGCCCTCGTAATGATGGTGGTTGGAGAGAAGCACTGAGGTCCCCTGGCTCTCAGCGGGACTCTGCCCCCCAGCCCGAAGGCCCCTTCCCTGTCGTCCTCACCGCAGAACCCGGCCACCCACCTCTTGCCCTCTGCAATCCTCACTGCCGAGCCTTCCCCACAGGTCAGGCCTGGATGGTTCTTTTTGGCCCAAGACACCCCTGGGACTCCCCCCCGCCACGCCAGGCCAGTCCCCTGCCACAACTCCCTGCCCGTGCCCTCCAGATCTTTCCACCACTCTCAGGACCCAGGATCAGACCTGCCTCTGCCCTCTGCTCCTTTCTGTCCTCACAGAACAGCTCCAGGTCCCTGTCTATCCAAATGTCACCCACTCCTGAGCCGGCAGGGCCACTCACCTTTCTCCATGAAGTCTCTTAGAGTGACAGTAGAGACCACAGTGGTGGGGGGCGGGGAGAGAGGAGAGCAAGGGAAGTGGGGTCCCCTCCGACCCCCTCCAGCCCCCCATTCAGGCTGCTCCCCCTCAAACCAATGCTTCTGGCAAGAGAAAGGCAAAAGTCAGGTGCCTCTTAAACTCTGTTGAAAGACTACTGAGACATATTATGATCTTCTCTAGCCAGAGGAAGAAGAACACGAACAGACTCTCGAGGACAATCCTGCAGGAGTGCTGTGTCAGGATCCTAGACGAGACATTCTAGGAGGTAAACTACTCCCTGGCAGAAATGAACGTGAGCGGGGTGTGGATGGGGACGTTCGGAGAGCGGGTGGTGCGCTGGGACAGGCAGCGGGGCTCAACCCGGTCAGAGATGTGCCCACCCGGGCCGCCGTCAGAGGGCCTTTGGGTCGGGGCCCTTCTCTACTGCAGCCAAGTAAGAGGGAAAGGTCCCCGAGAGGCGGAGCAGGCGAAAGGAAGGGGAGACACAGTGCTCGTTGCCCCCTTTACGAAGTCTCTGTGCCAGGCCCAAGGGAAAGGGTCCGTGCGTTCTGGGCTTTCGTCCCCAGGAGGCATGTGCCGATGCTCAGGGTGACCAAACGGCTCACCCGGGCCTGAGGCTCTGAAAGCAACAGACCCTGTTGGCCGGAGCCCATGTGAGAGCTCCTGGGGTCCTACAGGCTGCAGAGCACCCCGGGGACAAGCAGAGTGTCCTCGGCCGACTGCTGCCTCCGAACCGGGCCTAGCCTTCTCACGGGGCTCTGTCCCCCCAAAAGCTATTGCATCACGGTCAGGCACGCCACTTCCGAGGGCTCAACATGGCCATCTCACCTGGGGAGACGGAATCTGGGAATGTTGGAAATCCATCCATTTTCCTGGCCAGCAGAAATTATTTGTGATTCGTTGTGTATTTTTACACAAACGGCCTTTTTTTTTTTTTTTTTTACTCTATGAACCTCTATGGCCTGAGGCACCGGGCGAGAGCCTTTTTAATAAGCCACATAAGAAATTTGCCAGAAATTTCTGCGTGCTTCCTGGAAGCTCCCACCCACTCACCCACATTCCTTTCAAGCCCGCCAGGGGAAGCCAGAGGGAGCCAAAGCCACTCAGTCCTGATAGGCAGCGGGGCGACAGCAGAAAAGCATGCCGTTGCTCAGGAGAGTCAGGAAGACAGGCCCATCCTGCCTTCAGGAGGCCGAGGGCTCTGACACGGAGACACGTCAGTCTCTTCAGTGGGGAACAGACCTGGAAACCAGCTATGATGTGGCATTGCTCTGTGTGCTCTGGGTCTGGGATCGGAAAGGCCCGAAAGGAACTCCCCTCCTGCCCCTCGGCCCCAGGTGTGTCTAAGAATCCTCACCCTGGGCTTCTCCATATTAAGGGGGCATCTCCCGGTCTTTTCTCTCTGCTCATGGTTCTGATATTCTGCGGGGTGAGAACGTCCAGCCCAAACTTTCAGGTTGTTGCCCAAGAATGTGGAGCCAGCATGCCTCTGCGCTTGGAGCCTGGGGTCTGGCTGAGGTGGTCCCCCACTCCCAACCTTCCCAGTGGGAAAAGCTGAAGAAGGTGACGCGGTCAGTTGCCTCAGACGGAGGACCTAGACACAGAGGCCACATACTTCTTCTCTTCCTTCTCTTACCGAGAAGGATCTTCAGTCAGGGATCTTCGGCAAAGCTCAGGGTCCCATATTCATGCTGGGCTAATCTCCCACCTGGGTGGGAAGAGACGGCCCTGAGAAGGAGTTCGAAAACCTCACCAGCCGGCAGTCTCCCTTCGGGGTAGATACCCAACAGAATGGAGAGCGGGGACTCAGAGACATTTGTACCCTGATGTTCAGGGCCGCACAATTCACAGTAACAAAGGGCGGAAACAACCCAAATGTTCATGTGTGGATATGAATCAACAAAAAGTGCTCTCTCCCTGCAACGGGGTAGTATTCAGCCTTCAAAAGGAAGGAAATTCTAACCCGAGCTACGACATGAATGAACTGGGAAACACTATGCTAAGCGAAATAAGCCAGACACAGAAAAGCAAATGCAATTACAACTTGGGGTGAGGAAAACGTTCTTGAGATGCTCGGTGGAGATGACTGCACAACACTGTGAATGTCCTGAGCGCCACTGAGTTGCACGCCTAAAAGTGAGTACAGTGATAAATTTTATGTCATAGTATATATTTTTTATATCGTGTATTTACCACAATTAAAAAAAAAAAAAGGCAAGACTGGACGTGAGCCCCCGCAGGTCTCGGGTGCAGACCCGGGTCTTCGCCTCTCCCACCCCCACCCGGCACGGCTCTAACCCCAGCCCCCTGTGCTTTGTCTCGGTGCTTCTAGGCCTCGGGGAGGACCCACGGAGCCCGCGGACACTGAGGCTGCTCCTGGTGGGCAAAACGGGCAGCGGGAAAAGCGCCACCGGAAACAGCATCCTGGGCCGGAGAGAGTTCGAGTCTAAACTCAGCCCTCGACCGGTCACCCTGACCCTCCAGCGGGGCAGCCGCGACTGGGCCGGGCGGGAGCTCGAGGTGATCGACACCCCCGACATCCTGTCCCCGCGGGCCGGGCCGGAGGCGGCGACAAGGGCCATCTGCGAGGCGGTGGCCTTCTCGGCGCCCGGGCCGCACGCCCTGCTGCTGGTGACGCAGCTGGGCCGCTTCACCAGCGACGACCGGCGGGCCGTGCGGCGCCTGCAGGAGGCCTTCGGGGTGGGCGTCCTGGCGCACACGGTGCTGGTGTTCACGCGCAAGGAGGACCTGGAGGGCGGCTCCCTGGACGAGTACGTGCGGGCCACCGACAACCAGCACCTGGCCCAGCTGGACGCGCTGTGCGCGCGGCGCCACTGCGCCTTCGACAACGCGGCGGCCGGCGCCCGGCAGGAGGCGCAGCTGCGGGAGCTGCTGCAGCTGGTGGACGGCGTCCTGTGGGAAAACGAGGGCCGCTCCTACCGGTACCCGGCCTACCGGGACTCCCAGCAGCGCGACCTGCTGCGGGCCGCGCGGGAGACGCCGATCAGCCGCGGGCAGGGCTCCGAAGGGGCGCCCCTCCAGGAGCCCCTGCTGGAGGGACTGTGCCGGTTGCAGAAGGAATTCGAGAAGGCTCACAGACAGCTGCTCAAGAGCGCGCCCATCTGAGCTTACGCTGGACCGCGGCCCCTGGAGCCGGCTGCCAGCCCCGTCCCCTGCTCTCTCCATCCCCGGGGGTCGCTGGCCACCCCAGGCTCCTGGGGGGTGTCTGATGCGCCGAGAGGCGGGTGCGTTCCCCAGTTCCCCGCTCGCACCCCGGGGCCCTCATCCGCCCTTCCAGGCAACCTGCAAAGGAAGCAGTTGGATGACTTAAACACTGCAGGGAGTAGCCTGCCGGCTGGAGGGGGGAGACCTCTGCAACACGGGGGTGTCCTTTTGGAGGGCTGCTCCTACAGACAGGGTCCCTCAGAAGCCACCTGCGATTGGGGAGGACGGCAGGATTTCGGGGGGGTGTCTGGCTCTGGCCACCTGACTGCATAAGGACATGGAGGCGCCTCAGGGGCCCCTCAGCTTCTTCGAGGTTCTAGGGGCTTCTGGGGAGTCTGACCAACTGATGGAAACCGAATAGGAGCAGACCGGGGCAAAATGCCTCCCAATATGCTCCTCTTTTCCTTTCCTGCAGCTGTGGGGCCGAGGGCCTCCAGCTACCTTCTTCCGGGAGAGGTGGGAACTGGAGGTGGGGGAGACAGTGCGGGAGGGCAATCCGAAATCAGAAGACACGGCCTCAGGTCTGTCTGGACACCTGCCCTCTGGTTGGAGATTCTCTACAATCCATGACACCCACCTTCCCCAGACTCAATGGACTCCTAAGAAAGCTGGAGCATTTCTTCTGCTGGGAGGTTCAGAAAAGGGTCTCAAGGCACCACAGAGACTTATTTTGAGTGTATACTTAGGATAGTCCTTGTGGGGGCGCCTGGGGGGGCTCAGAGGGTTAAGCGGCTGCCTTCGGCTCAGGTCATGATCCCGGGGTCCTGGGATTGAGCCCCGCGTCGGGCTCCCTGCTCAGGGGGGGAGCCTGCTTCTCCCTCTCCCTCCCCTCACTCCTGCTCTCTCGCTATCTCTCTCTCTATCCCTGTCTCTCTCAAATCAATAAAAATCTCCTCTCAAAAAAAAAAAAAAGAGAGAGATAGTCCTTGTGCCAGAGCCATTTATTAAATATGCCCATTCCCCGCTGAACTGAAACACAACATTCATCATGTAAGAAGTTTTCATATTCCCAAAGATCCATGTCAGGATTTTCAATTCTGTTTTGGTCTTCGACTTTTTTCCTTTGTTATGAATAAAATGCTGATTTGATTACAGAGGCTTTGAGTGTAGTACGGCACACCCGATTTCCTCCTCAGTCTACATGGTTATATTTCCTTTGTTATTCTCAGGCGTTTATTCTTCTGTGTGAGAGTTAAAATCACTTGTTTCATTATCAGAAAAGAAACAACGGGCATTCCAGTTGGAATTGTCTTCCATTAGGTTTGGGACGATTGGTAAACACGCCAAGGGTAAATGGATCAAGGCCGTCATACCTCCAAGTGAGTAGACTCCCAACTTCAGAGCTATGGAGTAAAAGCTAAAATCATTTGCATTTCCATTAGAAGATTAATTTCTGTAATTTGAGTGATCTTGTTTTGACTGTTAGTTTCATTAAGTTTCATAACAGAAAATATAAGCATTGACCAAATGATAGCCTTTCAGTGACTCTCAATGGCAAGTCACTCAAAACGTTGTCAGTCATTCAAAACCCTAAAGGGATTGGTTTTAATTGCATCAAATGCAGTGGGGTTTTTTGGTTTGTTTGTTTGTTTTTTCTCCTTTATGATGAAAGATCAAGGGAGCAAACTCCCACCACATTTCAGGGGGAGGGATAGTTCTTGCACCACCATCACTGCCTGAGCCTCACAGAATGGGGAAGGCATGCGTGGGTATGTTCTGGAAACTCCAGTCTACGTACCAGTAAGAAAGATGTGATGTGGGTGGAGGTGGGGGTGGGCTGAGGACGCGGGGTTGTCTTGGCCAAGGCTATGAAAATAGCCAACTTTACAATTTGTGCCTTTCTAGAAACATCTCTACACTGGAGCAAAGCATGAAAGATGGGGATTTGGGCAACTAGAAGGGGTCAGTGCCTACAAGGCTGTTTCCTCCCTGCTGGGTCAGAACAGCTGTTTGAAGTCTCGGGGCTGAGTTTCCAGCTCCCAGTGCTCCTGTAATAACACTTGATAACCTATGTAGAAAGTACAAAATAATAACAATTTTACAACAACTGTTCGAAGGCCCAGGGAAGTGACCAAATGCAGGCAGACGTGATAAGGAACTGTCATCCCCAAAGGGTCCAGGAGGAATTTTTTCTGGAAGCCTGAAAGAGATGTGACAGATGTCCGCAGTTGCCCATGGCAGCAAAGACAGAATCTGAGGTTCTAGTTCATCAAACATTCCACTGGAATACTGAACGGGTCATATTTTAGGTGTGAAAACCATATCAGGACAAACAGATTTGCCCTAATAGAAGAACAAGGTTGAAGTAATCCCTTGCGAGTGATGGCTAAAACCAAGCCTTCCCAAAGTCAAAGTGATCTGCCAGTACTTTAAGTGCCTGCTAAAACAAACTCAATATTCTTCAGAAGGTAGTAATATCCTGAGTCTCTACAGCATGTTATCCACAATACCTATAGATTGTTAAAATTTCTTCTTTTCTAACGTAAGGATAGAAATCTATGAAATTTTCCTCTCGGGGCTCCTGGCTGCCTCATTCAGTTAAGTGGCCCGCTCTTGATTAGGACTCGGGTCATGGTCTCAGGCTCTTGGGTTTGGTGGGGAGTCTGCTTGAGATTCTTTCTCTCCCTCTCCCTCTGCCCTTCCCCTTCGTCTCTAAAATAAACAAATACATCTTTATTTTTTTGAAAAAAGAAATTTCCTCTACACACGCGTATCTATGTCTCACAAACTTTTGTATATCCTGTTTTCACTATCATTCAGTTTAGAATATTTTCTATATTCTTTGTGATGTCTTTTTTCATTCATGGATTATTTAGGAGTATGTATTTGATTTCCAAATATTTGAGTATTTTCTAGAAGCTGTAGTATTCAATATGGCAGCCACTAGCCACATGGGGCTACGGAGCACTTGAAATGTAGCTGGCACACCTGAGAAGAAGTGTAGCATTTTACATAATTATAATGAGCTTTAATTGAAATTTCAAAACAGAAGCAGTGTAAGATACTTCACCATGAAACACAGCTTTGTTGTTCAAGTAGAAATAAATTTCCCTCCAACTGTCCTATCACATGTTATTGCTGTGATGCAATGCAAATGTTGGCCATGTGCACTGTTTTTAGTGTTACACATAAGCCCGTCATTGAGCTAGTCATGTCAATAGATCGATTCTGTTCGAATAATCCTTTTTCACTGATGCAATACTTTTGTCTGAATACTTGATATAGACAGGATGAGTCACAGTAACGCCTACCTACATTGTACTTGGCAATTCAGCTTAAAGACTGATTATTATTTTATTCATAATATACTTAAATTGATTTTTAGCTTAAAAATAAATAGGGACAGATTTTGAACTTTAAAATGAAGGCAGGAGCACCTGGATGGCTCAAGTCGTGGTTCTCAGGGTCCTGGGGTAGAGCAGAGCATGGAGTCGGCTTGGGAGTCTCTCTCTCTCCGTCTTCCTCTGCCCCTCCCCCTGCTCGTGCCCTCGCTCTAAATAAATCAAATATTTTACAAAATGAATGCATAACACCGATGCAGAACAAACGGAGATGACCGGGCAAGCGCTATCACAGAAATGGAGAGAGAGAAAGAGACTAGAAGAAGATACGTTACAAAATTCTTGACCGGTAACAATTGCAATTTCCTGCAGTCCAGCAAGGCCAGAGAAAAAGTAGTTAGAGACATTTTCAGCATACACATAAGAATTCTGATAAAATGTTTCCTCTCAACAATCAGAAACAAAGTTGATAAAACGAGTAACTGGAGCCAGAATTGAACGTCCAACAAATCCATTCTAAACAATTTTTAGCAGGGTCTGAGCTTGTAACCTGGGCCACTTAAAAGCAGCTTGGATTATTGCACACACAAAAAACAACACTTTTAGCTGGAGAGAGAGAAAAATAAATAAATAACTACTGTGGGTATGAAAAGTTTGGGTGGAAAGTTTTCAGAAAAGCCCAAGAATTTTAAAGTATCAAAATAAGAAAGACATATTAAGACAGCAAACCATCGTCCATAAAAGACAAGACCTGTTTAATGATATCAAAGATGAATCAATTTGAAATTTGAAAAGCTGCAAGTATTTTTCTTTAGAGCTAGAGGAGAGGTGTGATATAAGGCACTGCCCAAATAATATTTTGAGTGTGTCTTAACACATTCCCAAATCGATGAAGACATGCTGTAAATTCAGGGCAAAAAGTCAGGTTGGTGGGATGGCTATCTCAGAATCTTTTAAGCCTGTCAGATGAGAATTTTCATAGATATTTGGCACAAACCTCTTGTGATGGAAACACCTGCACAGGACGCCAGTCTGAGCCTCATCCTGTACGCCCCAGAATTGCTGGACCATGCTCTTTTCCACCTCTGGATCCTCCTTCATCTTGCTTCCATTGTTTCCAGAAATATTGCAGCTCCCATCACTTATACAGAGTATTTGATTAGGAAAACTGAAGTCCACCTAGGAAATGAGAGGCTTGCCCAAGCCCGGGAGGGCTGGGGATGCAAGCGTCTGGGGAGCGAACTGGGGCGTTGAGCCAGGCGGTTCTCATGTCGTCAGCCTCGAAGCACAACCGCTGTGTGTTTGCAAAGGCTTCCGGACAATGGTGCTCCTTCTCATCCACGTTCCGAATCTCGAGGGAGTGCCTCTCTTTGGCAGACGCTAACCAGGACCTAAGGGAGAAGGGATGATAGGGAATGTCCTTCTAGGCTCCTTCCCCGGGATGCAGAGAAGGGAGCCTCGGGGAGCATCAGTGGTGCCACAGTGACAAGAGAGGACTCAGCACAGTGAAAAATTCATAGGGAAAGGTTCACCTTCTATCCAATCTTATGGGAACGTTTCCTATCGCATCCAAGACATCGAATAAGAGTTATACCTGTTTTCCTGATCTCAGGGTCCGGAGATGAGCCCTAGGTTGGAGCCTGCTTAAGATTCTCTCTCTCTCCCTCTGCCCCTCCCCAGCACACCGGCCCGCGCTCTCTCTCTTTCTCTCTCTCAAACAAGACAAAACCAAACCCCAAACACTTATACCTCTTTCATGCTGGGTATGCCTGGAACAAAGAATTAATTTAATATCTGGTATTTTAGTTACTTGGGTCTCAGTCGGCTGACACACGGTGCCACAGTAGTGGGCGGCGGCAAACTTCCTTGTTCACGGCTGTGCACCAAATTCCCCGCATCCCTGAGGCACTTGCTGAATATTTTTATTTTTCAAGAACAGGAAACAGATGGTATTCTCTTCCTCTTAACCTGCTGTGACCAGACATGACCCTCACTTTTGGTTCCTTGTTCCATCCTATATGCACACCAAAGAAGTTCTCTTTCTGGCAGGTCCAGCTGAGTCATCTCGGACTGTAACTCTTTGGTGGTCAGGTGGCCCCATTAGATGCAACTAGCTCTCTTCCATTCAGGGAGAAGAAGGAAGGCTTCTAACTTTGGATTCTGGTCCCTGCTACAGTCTCCAGTTCTCTTGACTCGGGAGTCCTAGACTTCTGGTAGAAATCCGGTATTCTGCCCTATTTGGTTTAGTTCTTTGTGTATATGCTTTTCCATCAGAATCTCGGAGAGGAGGAGTCTTTGGTGCCCCGAATCCAGCGGGTCACATTTGGAACGAGGGAAATGCCTTGAACATTATTGAAGTGACTTTGCCTTTTTCCCATTCAATCACAGAATCTTTGCTCCAGGGCAGTCACTCTCAAAGTATGGTGGTCCCAGGCCAGCACTTCAGCAGCACCTGGGAGCATGTTGGGAATGCAGATTCTCAGAAACTTTGTCCTTTAGCAAGCCTTCCCGCTGGCTCTGACGCATGCGAATGCTTCACAAAATACAGAGAAAAACCTGAAGAATCAGCTTCTTTTTTTTAAATTTTTTTATTGGTATGTTAATCACCATACATTACATCATTAGTTTTTGATGCGCTGTTCCATGATTCATTGTTTGTGCATAACACCCAGTCCTCCACGCAGAATGTGCCCTCTTTAATACCCATCACCAGGCTAACCCATCCCCCCACCCCCCTCCCCTCTAGAACCCTCAGTTTGTTTTTCAGAGTCCATCGTCTCTCATGGTTCGTCTCCCCCTCCGGCTTTCTCCCCTTCATTCTTCCCCTCCTGCTATCTTCTTCTTCTTCTTTTTTTTTTCTTAACGTATATTGCATTATTTGTTTCAGAAGTACAGATCTGTGATTCAACAGTCTTGCACAATTCACAGCGCTCACCATAGCACATACCCTCCCCAATGTCTATCACCCAGCCACCCCGTCCCTCCCACCCCCCACCACTCCAGCAACCCTCCGTTTGTTTCCTGAGATTAAGAATTCCTCATATCAGTGAGGTCATATGATACATGTCTTTCTCTGATTGACTTATTTCACTCAGCATAACACCCTCCAGTTCCATCCACGTCGTTGCAAATGGCAAGATCTCATTCCTTTTGATGGCTGCATAATATTCCCTCGTGTATATATTCCACATCTTCTTTATCCATTCATCTGTCGACGGACATCTTGGCTCTTTCCACAGTTTGGCTATTGTGGACATTGCTGCTATAAACATTGGGGTGCACGTACCCCTTCGGGTCCCTACCTTTGTATCTCTGTGGTAAATAACCAGTAGTGCAATTGCTGGATCGTAGGGTAGCTCTATTTTCAACTGTTGGAGGAACCTCCATACTGTTTTCCAGAGGGGTTGCACCAGCTTGCATTCCCACCAACACTGTAGGAGGGTTCCCCTTTCTCCGCATCCCCGCCAACATCTGTCGTTTCCTGACTTGTTAATCTTAGCCATTCTGACTGGTGTGAGGTGCTATCTCATTGAGGTTTTGATTTGGATTTCCCTGATGCCGGACGATGTTGAGCACTTTTTCATGTGTCTGTTGGCCATTTGGACGTCTCCTTTGGAAAAATGTCTGTTCATGTCTTCTGCCCGTTTCTTGATTGGACTATTTGTTCTTTGGGTGTTGAGTTTGATAAGTTCTTTATAGATTTTGGATACTAGCCCTTTATCTGATATGTCATTTGCAAATGTTTTCTCCCATTCTGTCGGTTGTCTTTTGGTTTTGTGGACTGTTTCTTTTGCTGTGCAAAAGCTTTTTATCTTGATGAAATCCCAATAGTTCATTTTTGTCCTTGCTTCCCTTGCCTTTGGCGACGTTTCTAGAAAGAAGTTGCTGCGGCTGAGGTCGAAGAGGTTGCTACCTGTGTTCTCCTTTAGGATTTGGATGGACTCCTGTCTCACGTTTAGGTCTTTCAACCATTTGGAGTCTATTTTTGTGTGTGGTGTAAGGAAATGGTCCAGTTTCATTCTTCTGCATGCGGCTGTCCAATTTTCCCCAACACCATTTGTTGAAGAGACTGTCTTTTTTCCATTGGACATTCTCTCCTGCTTTGTCAAAGATGAGTTGACCATAGAGTTGAGGGTCCATTTCTGGGCTCTCGATTCTAGTCCACTGATCGATGTGTCTGTTTTTGTGCCAGTACCATACTGTCTTGATGATGACAGCTTTGTAATAGAGCTGGAAGTCTGGAATTGTGATGCCGCCAGCTTTGCTTTTCTTTTTCAATATTCCTCTGGCTATTCGGGGTCTCTTCTGGTGCCATACAAATGTTAGGATGATTTGTTCCATTTCTTTGAAAAAGGTGGATGGTATTTTGATGGGGATTGCACTGAATGTGTAGACTGCTCTAGGTAGCCTTGACATCTTCACAATGTTTGTTCTTCCAATCCGTGAGCATGGAACGTTTTTCCATTTCTCTGTGTCTTCCTCAATTTCTTTCCTGAGTATTTTATAGTTTTCTGAGTACAGATCCTTTGCCTCTTTGGTTAAATTCATTCCTAGGTATCTTATGGTTTTGAGTGCAGTTGTAAATGGGATCGAGTCCTTGATTTGTCTCTCTTTTGTCTTGTTGTTGGTGTATAGGAATGCCACTGATTTCTGTGCATCGATTTTAGAGCCTGCTACTTGACTGAACTCCTGGATGAGTTCTACCAGTTTTCGGGTGGAGTCTTTTGGGTTTTCCACATACAGTATCATATCATCTGCAAAGAGTGAGAGTTTGACTTCCTCTTTGCCGATTTGGATGCCTTGGATTTCTTTTTGTTGTCTGATTGCTGTGGCTAGGACTTCTAATACTATGTTGAACAGCAGTGGTGAGAGTGGACATCCCTGCCGCGTTCCTGACCTTAGGGGCAAAGCTCTCAGCTTTTCCCCATTGAGAATGATATTCGCTGTAGGTTTTTCGTAGATGGCTTTTATGATATTGAGGTACGTACCCTCTATCCCTGTACTCTGAAGAGTTTTGATCAAGAAAGGGTGCTGTACTTTGTCAAATGCTTTTTCTGCATCTATTGAGAGGATCATATGATTCTTGTTCTTTCTTTTGTTAATGTATTGTATCACGTTGATTGATTTGCAGATGTTGAACCAGCCTTGCAGCCCAGGGATAAATCCCACTTGGTCCTGGTGAATAATCCTTTTAATGTACTGTTGGATCCTATTGGCTAGTATTTTGGTGAGAATTTTCGCATCCATGTTCATCAAGGATATTGGTCTGTAATTCTCCTTTTCGATGGGGTCTTTGTCTGGTTTTGGGATGAAGGTAATGGTGGCCTCATAAAATGAGTTTGGAAGTTTTTCTTCCATTTCTATTTTTTTGGAACAGTTTGAGGAGAATAGGTATTAAATTCTTCTTTAAATGTTTGGTACAATTCCCCTGGGAAGCCATCTGGCCCTGGGCTTTGGTTTCTTGGGAGATTTTTGATGACTCCTTCAATTTCCTTAGTGGTTATAGCCTGTTCAGGTTTTCTATTTCTTCCTGGTTCAATTTTGGTAGTTGATACATCTCTAGGAATGCACCCATTTTGAAGAATCAGCTTCTGATAGTAAAAAATAGTAATAGGGTTTTGTTAAAAGATGGCGGCCTCGTGATCCAGGGTGTTTCTTTAGAATGGATTGTCTATATTCTATCACTCCTCCAACTGGCATGACAAGGTCCAGGTCTCATTTGCTGTGCAGTAACATTTTATGCAGTAGGTGTCCAGATAAGTGGAGTTGGGAATACTCCATCATCTTACAGGGGAAAGAAACCAGAGAGGAAGAAGGGGGAATAAAGCAATGAGAGGTGTGTCCCAAATTCTGCCTGTCAAACAACAAATTTCTCAACAAATTCCAATGTCACGTAGGCATCTATCCCCCACCGAAGGAGAGGAACACCGTGGCTGGGGGATAGTTATTGAAGTCACCTACATAGAGAGACTGAACCCTGTCTAAAGGGTCTCTTTAACAGATCAGATTGGACTGCTTTAAACAAGATTAAGCATTTAGTTATAGTCTTTCCCTAGAAGTAACGGATAGGAGCTAGGAAAGACTAGAAAAATTAAAAGTAACAGTAAAATTTTTACAATTTCTCTTTATATTAAGTGTAGTCTACATTTAATTTCGCTATGTAGGCTGTTTCCAATGCTATCCACACTACTCCACAAGAACCAATTGACTTAAAGTCTTAGGGGACTCATTTCCATAAGCTTGCTCCAAGCATCTTTCCTATAAAAGCAACTACTAACTCAAACGGAATTAAAAATAAAATTACAAGTTCCCTATCTCATGTCCCTACTCACAAATCTATATCGGAGATATAATGCTTAAGAAAATGTGCACACTGGGGCTCCTGGGGGTGCACTTGGTTAAGCAATCGACTCTTAATTTCGGCTCAGGTCATGATCTCAGGGTCGTGGGCTCAAGCCCCATGTCAAGCTCCAAGCTCAGTGGGGAGTCTGGCTCTCCCTCTTCCTCTGCCCCCACCCCACTTGTGCTCGCTCTCTCAAATAAACGAATATCTAAGAAAAAAAAAAAAAAAAGAAACCAGGAAAGGAAAATGCACAGCACCTGAGACTTCTTCAATAAGAATAATGGAAATGAATCAATTCAAATCCCTCCTCAAGAGAAAACTGGAGAAGTACAATGAAGGAAACCAAAAGGAAAGCACAAATATGGAAATAATAAGGATTAAAATAAGAGTTGATATAGTAGAGAATACAAAACACTAGATTTAGTTAACACATTAAAATTCTTGTTTGTTGAAAAAAATTAAACTACTTTTTCGAGAAAAAAAGGGAAAGGGGCACAAATAAAGTTTTCAAAATGATAAGAGATAACGACCCCTGAATTAGAGAAAATTTTTTAAAATTTAAGTCCTCGGGCGCCTGGGTGGCTCGGTTGGTTAAGCAACTGTCTTCGGCTCAGGTCATGATTCTGGAGTCCCGGGATCGAGTCCCGCATCGGGCTCCCTGCTCAGCGAGGAGCCTGCTTCTCCCTCTAACCCTCCCCCCTCTCATGTACTCTCTCTCTCTCTCTCTCATTCTCACTCTCTCAAAATAAAAATAAATCTTTAAAAAAATAAAATAAAATTTAAGACCTCTTTGCAAATAAATGTGAAGACCTAGATGAAATGGATAATTTCCTAGAGAAATACAGATCACCAAAACTGTCTCCACCAGAGAGATAAAGTTGAAATCGACCAATTTACATGGAAAAAAATAGAGAAAGCCATTCAGGAACCATGCCAAAACGTAAGCACAAGGGCCAGATGGTTTTGCATGGAAATTCTTCCAAACCTCCTAAGTCCAGATAGCCCCAGGGCTCTTTAAATTGTTCCAGAATATTGGAAATGAAGGGAAATTTCCCTAATTGCTTTTTAAAAGGAAGTATAGCATCAATACCTAAGCCTGACAAACAATGTACGAAAGGATAAAACTATAAACCAGTATCTATCATAAGTATCCATACAAAAAATGTCCAATAAATTATTAGCAAATAGACTCCAGCACCACATTGTCAAATGTGATACATCCTGACCAAATAGCATTTAAACAGAAATGAAAAATCGGTTTGTTATTAGAAAATCTATTAATATCATTCACCTTATTCATAGGTAGAAGGAAAAGGAACCATAAGGTTATTCCCATAGATGATTTTTGAAAGCCTTTGACAACATGTATTAGCTATTTACGATAAATAATAGAATAGCTGTTCACTCGAGAAGAAAGTGGCTGGAGAATACTTGCTGAAAATGACACACACACAAATTATAGACTACTGTAGTTGAGTATCTCACTTACTTCACTGGGACATATTGGGAACCAAGCAAGTGTGTCTATCCACTACCATTCAATATCGAGATGGAGGTTTGAGCCAATACAATGAGACGAGAGAAGACAATTAGGGACGTAAGACTAAGTACAGAAGAAGTGACAGTGTGGTTCATCCATGAGATGGAATCCTAGCCAGCAATAAAAGAGGACAAGCTACGGATACACACCACTTGGACGATTCTCAGAATCTTTATACTGAGTGAAACCAGTCTCCAAAGGGACTTTGTTTTACTTAGCTCTAGATGCTCCGCATTTTCTTATGGTATGAAATCTACCCTGAAGTCAAACAATCTATGAATGTTAATGAATGGATGAATAGATATAAGCTCCTAAACCTCCAGAGATGGGAATTTGCCACATGTTTCATCCTCCTGTTGTATGAACCACAATGGGTAGTATTTATCAAGGACCTCTATCTGCCTTCTGCCCTGGGAGACAAGTGGGCAACACTGCTCTCAGGGTACTTCATGTGGGCCTCCCATGTCATGACCCTGTATTTCCTTTTTCTTAGGAGGTAGATGTGGCTCTTTGATTAAATATTTGCTTACAGAAAGCCATAACGCAATAGGATCTTAAATTCATAATGGAATTTTGGCTGAAACTCCAATGATAAAAACAGTAGATTCAAAGCGCACCCACATTCTAGAGTGTGAAATCAAATCTGCCTCACTCAGAGTGACGATTTTGAAAGGAATTGTCAGCTTTTTTGTGCTGTGCTTCTCTTATCCTCAAGGCTTTGCTAACTTTTATTAAATGTACAGTCTAGGGGGCCTGGCTGGCTCAGTCAGTTAAGTGTGTGCCTTCAGCTCAGGTCATGATAGCAGGGTCCTGGGATGGAGCCCTATATGGGGCTCCTTCCTCAATGGGGCGTCTGCTTCTCCCTCTCCTTCTGCCCCTCCCCCTCCACTCGTGCTCCGTCTCTCACTTTCTCTCTCTCTCAAATAAAGAAATAAAAGCTTTTTTTAAAATGTACAGTCTAAACTCATATGCGTTTTGGGAAAATGAAGGAGAGATAAATGTCCCTTGGGGCAAAATGGCTTGGAGCATGGAGAAGCCCATTTCAAGATGGCAGAGCAAGGAGAGTTGGCATAAGTCACATATGACCACCAGGACATGTTCGTAGAACATGAAAATGTGCTTCGGGAAGCTCTGGAAATGATTAGGTGAGAAGTACCCAGTAGAAAAGGGAGAGAGACACCTCCTACTGTTACCCATACCTTAAAGGGGAATTTTTGCCCCGGGAAAACCAGAAAGGTCACACGATTTCTATCAGTGAAGAATGAAACCTTGGTTACACATGAAACCTTCGTTACACATGATTTCTGGAACCTTGGTTACACAAGCTTTCTATCAGGGCAGAATGAATGAATCCAAGGAGATGTGGTGGTTGACTGGCGGAGGGGTTGGGAATGTGGCTAGAATCTTCCCGGGAAAAGGAGGAGAGATGTCTTGAGGGTTGACCAAGACCAGCTCCCAAATCATCTTGAACTTTTACCCAAAAGTGAAACTTGCCCTGTGTTCTTAGAAGAAGGAGCAGCGGTATTTTCCAAGAAAAAGTGGACTCCAATTCTGTACAAGTATGAGAGAACAGAAAAGTTTTATTCTCATAACAAGAAGCAAGCAATTCAGCTGGGTGGGGCGTGGTAGTGTGCAGATGACCTACAAAAAGCAGCAAGTAATCAAGGTGTGGTAGCAACAGTTAGTGTCACAAGAAAAGGAGAGAACTGGTTAATTCAGCAAATATATTGCATTGAATTTAGTCAAAGAGCTGCTATAGATGTGTCTGAACACAGCAAACATTGTTCCCTTATGTGTTGAATTTCTGTCTGTCATCCACCCTTTCTGGCATTTCACTTAGTTGAGTTCCGAGAGATCTATTTTCCAGATGACCCTTTGTTCTTCAACGCGCAGACGATAAGGATCAATTTGAGTCCTTCTGCAAAATTGTAATTAAACAAATTTCCAATCATCTGGAAAGAATTCTATAAGCCTCTCCATCTATAGATTACCCAACACAAAACCAATCTTTCTAATAAACCATATGGGTGAGGTGATCACTGTGTCCTAAAGGCAAAAATAAGGGAGTAGAAGTCACAGAGGCAGATGATCCAGCAATCTAAAAAGAATCTAGAGGAGAAACTTTTACTAGGGAGCAAAAGAGAAAGTTTGGGGTCATCTTCTTTGAAGAATTCACAAGGTAGAGAGCATCCATACTTTCTGCTTTGGAGTTCCACAAATTGACAAGTTGGCCCTCCCCTGTTAAGTCAACCAGACCTCTGCCAATCGCTAACGGTGAACTTTATTACATCGCTTAGTTGGGAGAGCCTGGGAGACGCAGCTGAGAGCACTCTGACTTTGGTGAATGAGTGTGGGGGTAGGATCACCAGGAAACATGCAGGAAATAGATCTTTGCATTCCTTTTAATCTTCCTTAAACAGAAGTGAGAAAACAAATCGAGCAATCTGCAATGCTTGCACGATTAAGTCAAGTATCCCAGCTTGACTCTCAACTTCATCTCTGGCATTTTGCTGCTTTAGAGCATAGAGAGCCTCCTTCTCTGCTAATTCTCGCTCCATTTCTTCCTTTTGGTTCTGCTGCTCCAGTCTGTCCTCCAGCTTTCTGATTTTCTCTTCGAACTCCTCTCTGATCTGCACCATCCGTCTCTCTAGCTCTGCTCTGTAAAATTCTTGTGTCACTTGGACTTGTTTCTGAATCTCCTCTTCGGCCTTTCGGTACATCTTATTGGTGAAGCATTTTCCTTTGTTCTCCACCACGACGCGCTGGACCAGGGCCAGCAGCTGCGTTCTCTGGGCCTCCTGCTCAGCTCCTGTCGCCCGATTGTTGAACAGGCAGTAGCGATCCCCAAACTCATCCACCAGCTCTCGGATGCCGTCTGGAGCGTCCTCTAAGAATTTATGGAAACTCATGCCCTCCAACTCATCTTTCCGGGTGAATAAGAGAATCATGTATCTCCTAGCTTGGGTTCCAAACATTTCCAGAACCTTCTTCGTGGCCCTGTACTCTTCCAGCGTGTACCGGCCCAGTGAGACCACCAGGAGCAGAACGTGAGGCCCCGGGGAGGTCAGGAGGATGCAGTGAGCGATCTCCTTGCCAGTGTCAGCATCCCGTACCTCGGTGTCGAAAATGCCAGGCGTATCCACGACGACAAGTTCTCGCCCTTGCCACCAGCTGGCTCCTTTCTGACAGACCTTGGTGACTGATTTTGTTGCATGGCTGGAAAGAAACACTTTCTCTCCAAGGATGCTGTTGCCCGTTGCACTTTTTCCTGCTCCAGTCTTACCCACTAAGACAAGTCTCAGCTGTGAATCTCTGTGGTCTTGGCTTCCAAGCCCTGGGACATCAGGAAACAAAAGCCAAGGCATCAGGATGGACCTCTGGCCCCTTCCCCAGCAGGGCTCCTGTTCCGCTCACACACTCCTCCTCTCTTGCCCTAGGCTCCCCGCCCGTGAGTGACCTCTGCACTCGCAGGAACGCTACAGAAGGCCCTTCTGCAGAAGCCCTATTGAAAGTCTATAGAAAGCCTGATGTTCCTCTTGCCGCACGTGGGGAAGGCCCAAGGACTTTCCAGGATTCCGTCGGGCTTCTTACTCTTACCTTTTGTAGCTAAGTAGCCCACAGAAGAGGAAACAAAAGAGCTCAAGAGGAGAATTCTGAGCTGCTGCAGGTAGCTCTTCCCCATAAGAGCAATGCAGGAAGTAACTCGAAATCCGACTTTGGGACGTCTCTGTGGGCGCTCCTCCCCCAGTTTGTAGTCAAAATGGGACTTTTCTTCTTCCCGTTAAGAAGCCAGGTAGGGGGTTCTACAGCCCATCCCATCCTGGCAGGGTACAATAGGGATGCCTGGGCAGAAAGACCAAGCGTCCCTTTCTAGTTCCTGTGCGGGACCACCCTGTCAGGGATTGTGACGCGAGAGAGGACAACATTCCTCCATTTAAAATTAAAGACCTTAGCTTCGAATCTGGGGACATTTTTTACATTCGAAATCAATACATTAAAGAATGCTAGCCAGAAAATGCTGACAGTTTGCTGAAGTGACTTTAAAATCCCTTGATAGATTAAAAAATGAAAGAAAGAAACCCATACAGGTTAGTGCCGGTGGAGTTATCCTTTCTTAGTTCCACTAGATGAAGCGCATTCTCCTTCCTAGGAAAGTGGTCAGCTAATCCCAGCACAGCACGGCTTAGCAATAGAAACTCTGTTCTCAGAATGACCGAGCCTTGAGTGAAACACCAAATCATCCATACAGCTCTTCTACATTTGTCTTCACTATTTCTCTGCATACGTCCTTCCTGTGTCTACAGGGTCCTGGGCTTCAGGATTTGTTAAGCGTAGAACTGGGAACCCCGGGATGGAAGACAATGGGCAATTTCATTTGGGAGCCTGTTTCTCCGAGAAGGCAGACCCTGCTGGCCCGGCCCTCGAGTGAGTCTGGTTCCTGCATGAGGAATCCTGTATTACAACCATCCATTTCGGCTTGAAGGTGATGCATACGTTCCCACACTCACAACTCCAGACACTATTATAAATTCCGTTTTATTTCTCAGAGAGGGTATCGCCATTTACCCAGTTGCCCAGACCAAAAATCTAGGCATTGCTCTTGATTCTTCTCTTTCCCTTCCTTTCCCCATCCAGCCCATCAGCAACCTCCCTTGGCTCCACCTGCAAATCTGTCTGCTTCTCTCCACTGTGAAGCCCAGCACACTGGCTCAAGCTACCATCGGCATCCATGCCTCCGGAGGAGGCTCCCAGTTGGTCTCTCTGCTTCCATTTTGTCCCCTTCGGTCTACTCTGTAAATTGGAATATTCTTTTAAAAATAGCAAACAGAGGAGAGCTATTGCAGAACCCCCAACTCTGCCTTCCACAAAATCTGTAGGTATCACCCCCATCGCTTCTGAGCATTAGCAAAACCATCCCTGATGCAGTTTCTCACATCTGATCACCAGAATCCTGGGTGAGAGAAGGAGATTTCCAGAAACCAAGAGCACTGAATACAGGATGGTGAGGATTATCTAAGGGAAAAATGTGGATGGGAGTTCAGATGATTATTCAGTCAGCAGGACAATGGAAGACTCCAACCTGGGGACATCCCTAGGGCATCTGTAGGCCTAGTGAGAGGGAGCAGCAAGTCAGGGGAAGAGACACAGAAAGGCCCTGTAGCAGGAGAAGGTGCAGGGGGTCCAGAGGAAGTAAATGGAGAGGAAATCAGATATGGGGGTGGGATATTTTGCTCCAGCAAGGATGAGGGCTGGCTGCTAGCTCTCCTTCCTTCCCCCCACACACACAGGCGACGCCCCCCCAACATCCTCTCACCAAGGCTCCCAGGTTTGCTGGAGCATGCACCACTCTTCAGGGCTGACATTGTAGCGGGAACTCCTGCACAGAAAGGAACACAACTAGTCATTTTAGGGACACGGAAAGTAAGTGGAAACCTCAGCCTTCCCTGGCCAGCAATTGCTTTTTCCTGTAAACTTGCTGCTTGCTTTCTCCTCCCGTATTTCCCAAAGCTTCTCCACTCTCCAGATTGGCTCCTCTTCAGATTGTTCCTTTTTCTCTACACAAACAGATGCTTGGAGGGCTTTGTTGGTACTGCTTCTGGGCACCCTTCCCCAGCAATCCTAGGGATTTACTGACAGACCCCATACACCCCCCCACTTATGGAAGCCAGTGTGCCTAAACAATGCATTCCTTGCTAATAAATTCCTTTCTGCTTCTTCTTTTTTAATGTCCTCTCTGTGCCTTTATGCCTTTCTTTTGTGTGGCTCTGTGGAGGGCCCCTCTCCTTGCAGGGTGGGCTGCTGCCTGATTCATGAATGCTCCATAAAACCAACTGGATCTTCCAATTTGCTTGGTTGAATATTGTTTCCTAAGAAAGAACTCTCACTGGAGCAGACTTTGGTTAGGACTGGCTGAAAATACTAGTTGTTAGGGACAGGTTCATCTGATAAGAAGCCATCCAAAAACATTTAAAACAGTATTAGGAAGACAGACACTCCTTTTGTAGGAAGAGTTATTTCTTTATCCTTTATGCATAGGGAGTAAGAAACACCTTCTTGTAAACTGAGAAGAGAAATCACAGACTTTTTCAAAGTCAGCTTTGGCCACAAAGTTGGTGTTGGTGATGGGTGTTAGGGAGTAAGTAGGAGAACAGAAATAGGAAAACAAAAGGGTTTTGGGTGTTTCTTAAGGTCCTTGTTCCAGCATGTGGGCGTTCTCTCTCTCTCTCTCTCTCTCTTTTTTAAAGATCTTACTTAAGTGAGTTGGGGGAGGTGCAGAGAGGAAGGGAGAGAGAATCTTAAGCAGGCTTCATGCCCAGTCCAGATCTCGACGTGGGGCTAGACTCAGGACCCTGAGATCATGACCCAAGCCCTAGTCAAGAGTCAGACACTCAACAGACTGAGCCACTGTGATGCCCCTGGGCCCTCTCTTCATTCTGCAATGATGTGCTGTTTCTCCCAGTTTAGATGTGAAAACAGAGGACTGCACTTCTGTGGTACTGGCCCTGGTGGCTGAGTCCTTCCACTGCCTGAAGAACAAGTATCCAGGGGCCCCTGGGGGGCTCAGTCGGCTGCCGGAGTCCAGCTCCAGCAGGGAAAGGGTCCTTGAAGGAAAGCACGGCGTCGGCGAGGGAGGAGACACGGACACAGGATCAGGCTGCGAGCATCTCCTCCCGAGAGCCTCGGAGGGACTTTATTTATACATTAGAATATTTCCTTGTTTTTTCCATTCTTTCATAACATGTGATTTTATTTTTTACATCTTATTACAGTCATCTTAAATCATTTTGGATTTAAAAACAAAGGTACTAGACAGAGCGTGACCGTGCGAGACGAAGCGTTACCTATCTGCTATTGTGTGCTAATGCGGAAAAAGTTATATTTTTACTCTTGCTTAAAGATTATCTAAAGTTTATTCTTGCTCCCAAGGCAACTTACAATGTGTGCACCCTATCCTATCAAATAACATAGGGAGGTCCCTGTGCTGTGGGAAGGACATGAGATTTTCCTTTCCTAGAACTCTGATGGTTCAGAGGTGCCCGAGGAATCTCATCAATAGGGACTTTTACTAGGCCTGGATCCAACAGCTCCCTTAAGCGAAACTTATTAAAGAACTCCGCGTTGCTCATGTTAGATGAATTACGGATTGGAGGACGTTGGGTATTTTTACTTCTTGGCCCATCGTCAGCCCCTTTGGAATCAGTTTCATTGTGATTGCTTACATAGGCATAACTAAATTTATAAATCATTTTATCATGAAACCCCAGAAAAAATCCCATGATTATAAAGATTGCCTCAAATAAAATGAAAGGAAGTAGCAGGAGCCAGCGGTGGAGTCTCTTGATTTTCAGGATTGTCCCCCATACTTGGACTTTGTCAAACAGCATGAGTAGCTTGGCTCACGCCAGTCGGCTAAGTGGCCTACTCTTTGAGTTTGGCTCAGGTCATAATCTCAGGGCCCAGTTGGGCTCCACACTGGACATGGAGCCTGTTTAATGTTCTGATTCTCTTTCTCCTTCTCCTCTGTCTCTACCTGCCCCCTCCTGCTTTAAAAACAAAAAAAACAAAACCAAACAAAACATAAAAAACAGGGCTCCTGGGGGCCTCAGTTGGTTAAGCGTCTGCCTTCGGCTCAGGTCATGATCCGGGGTCCTAGGATCCAGCCCCACATCGGGTTCCCTGCTCAGTGGGGAACCAGCTTCTCTCTCTATTTCTGCCATTCCCCGCCATTGGTGCTCTCTCACGAGCCCACATGAGCTCACTCCCTCTCTCTCTCAAATAAATAAGATCTTAAAAAAAAAAAAAAACCACCAAATCTACAGCTTAACGTCAGCAAATACTGGAAATAGGAACCAACAAGAAATATACTTTCTGAGAACAAGTATGCCGGTAGGTTTAAGATCTACACCCAGGGCAGGGGTCCTCTCTCCACCAAATCACATGTTACACTCTGTCCCCCCCCCAAATACCCCTTTTCTCTTACCTGGAAAATCTGAGTCCTGCTCCCTTCTCTAACTTTGAAGGCAATGCTAAGCCGCAATGTTGAGAAAAAGGAGAGAGGAAGTGAGGGGAGGAGCTGTTCAAACATCTTCATGTAAGAGACCTGCCCGCTTCAGCATCTAGCCCGGAAATAGAACTTTCTCAATCATGGATTTGATTCGTGCAGTCCAATAGGGTAGCCACTAACCACATGGGCTGTTGACACATGAAATGTGATCTAGGTGTGATTGCAGAACCGAATTCTTAATTTTACTTCATTTGAATTAATTTTTTTAAAGATTCTATTTTTAAGTAATCTCTACACCCAACGGGGAGCTCAAACGCACGACCCCGAGATCAAGAGTTGCAAGCTCCACTGATGGAATCAGCCAGGCACCCCATTTGAATTAATTTAAAGTTAAATAGCCGCATCTGCCTATTAGCTACCATATTCTGCCATGCAAACACTCTACCGTGAGGGATAAAATATGGGTTATGCTGTGACATTCTGAAAAAACCGCTGAGTCGAAACCAGAGGCTGCCAGCTATTGCGTAAAGCCTGCGGTCCCGGACCCCACGTTTCAGCACATCAGGCCTTCCAGCCCAACACCTGCCCCTGGAGCTTTAGGCCTGTATCAGCATAGGCAGCCCTACCTCCTCTCCTCCCTCCCAGTCACTGGGGGAGAGACAGCTGCAATTTCCAAGGTCTCCTCTGCTTGAAGCAAGTGAGGGTAACTGATCCGCTTTTAACTAATGAGACGGGTCCAGAGTCACCCTGCGAGATGGTGCTCAGACCATTTGCAATAGGCTAATCCTTGGCATCTGACACTATCTGTCATGAAAATGTAAACTGTGAGACTATTAGGGGGGTGGTGAGCAGCATGGATCCCAGTTCTCTAGAGACATGGATTCCATTATGAAAGAGGTACCAATTTACAATCATACCCCATAACTGAGACTTTATTTCAAGTTGCGTAACACTTGAGTAATTATACAAACTGCTAACAATTCCAAAGAGATAAAATAGAAGACATAAATATCTCCGAGGATAGTATGTGGTCGGCCTTGTGCACACAAGCACAGGGTAACAGGAGACGGGGCAATGGAATAAAGTGTGCACTAGGAGTGAGGATAAAGAACATTCTAGAACAATATAACCCAAATAACAAGGACGACTCAGCCCTTGGGCGAGATAGGCAAAAAAAGCAAGTCAAAAGAACAGGCAGGGTGTAAACACATGTCTGTGATTCCGAAGTGATTTAAAGAGAGAACAGGTAGGATGATATTTTGTTACTAAGCGTAAGCCCAGCCAGAAGGTTTGTATCATTGTTTATTTAAGTGTGGGAGTGAGAGCAGAGATTGATGTACAATATGATCCAATTGAAATTTTAAGTACTATTAAACCCCCAAGCCATTACTTAGAGAGTCCTTATTGGGGTTACAAGGATCACTACATATGTTCCCTACATACATAGGGAATTCTCTGTTATGGCTGACATTTGTTAATGACACCCAGGTTCACGACCTGAGCCAAAGTCAGATGCTTAACCCGCTGAGCCACCCAGGCGCCCCTGAAATGTGTGTACTTTGCTCTCATTTTTGACGGCTATTTTCCCTGAGTGCAGGATTTCAGGCTAGCTGTTCTTTTCTCTCAGCACACTGAAAATCTGCCTCCACTGTTTTCCTGGCTTCCTCCTGGCTGTGAAGAAGTCAGTGGACGGACGCTTGTGTGGTTCAGCCGGTTAAGCGTCTGCCTTCAGCTCAGGTCAGGATCCCTGGGCTCGTAGCAGAGAGTCTGCTTCTCCCTCTGCCCCTGCACCCCACCCCCCGCTCGCACTCTCTCTCTCTCTCTCTCTCTCTCTCTCTCTCAAATAAATAAATAAATAAATAAATAAATAAATAAATAAATAAAATTTTTAAAAGGAAAAGAAAGAAATCAGTGGGCACCCGGCCGGCACATTTGGTGGAGTGCACAAAAATATTGGGGGGAAAAGAGAAATTACATAGGAAAGAGAGCGGAGGATGATTCCTACACACCTCACAGGACAGCCCCCAGGAAGTGTGTGGTCCACAGTCGATGTCAGCCCGGTTCTCAGAAGCCTCTCACAAGAACACCCACAAGCTTCTCACAAGAACTTCTCACAAGAACACAAACTTGTTGTAAATTTACCTGTGCACGACCGCACCTCTTTTCTGTCTTCCCCACAACCATATCCTGCCCTGTTCTCATCTCACCCGTCACATGGGGTTGCGGGCACTTCACAGGATATGAGGTTAAGGTGCAAGGTGCATGCCCCCTACCCAGCCCTGCCACGGCTGCCTAGTGAAGGACCGTCCCAGCTCCGACCTGAGCTGAGCGAAATGGCCAGCGCACGCTGTCCTGCCTGACTCTGATCTTCAGAGTCCTGACGGTGGAGCTTCAAAAGCCCAGACTGTTTACAGAAAACTTCGGAGGTTGATTTTTTTATTAATTTTATTATTGCTTATTTGAAGTAATAACAACTTGTACTTTGAATTAGAATTTCTTTTTACAAGTTGTGAACGGCCACAAGTGATGGTGTGTGAATATAAATATGTAAAAGTAGTTTGCACATTCTTACTATATTTTATTTCTATTTAACAAGAGACCGGGGATTTCAAATTCAAGATGGCAAACTGGCCATAGGCTAATCATTGTAGAAAAGGGATTCATAGACATTGTAGACCGTAGACACTCTCTCTTTCTGTTTTTTGAAACTTAAAAAAAAAAAAAAATCCGGGGCACCTGGATGATTCAGTCAGTTGAGTGTCTGACTCTTGATTTTGGCTCAGGTCGTGATCTCAGGGTCTTGGGATCAAGTCCCAAGTCGGGCTCCCTGCTCAGCAGGGACTGCTTCCGGATTCTCCCTCTCCCGGTGCCCCTCCCCCAACTTGGGCACCGCACACCGTCTCTCTCTCTCCCTTTCTCTCTCTCTCTCAATGAAGTAAATCTTTAAACAAACAAACAAACAAACTTTTCCTCTTGACCCCTTCAAATACCTATCAGATTAGTTGAAGAACTAAACCTCACAAAACTGGTTCTCGCTCCTTCCTTTGCAAGTCCTGTACGGATCTTCTAGAGTATAGCTTTGGACGGTGGGGATATTGGCAATTATTGAAGACTCAGCTGCAGTTGAGGGAGATATCTATGTTGCTATCCTGCCACATTCACCCCAAGCCTTTCACATAATCTTCAGACCCAAATTTCAAGTTAATGCAGATCATTTACATTGGACCCTACCTTTGACAAATGATATTCAACTTGTCACAAACCTAACTGAACGCTATTGCTCCTGACTCTACCCTTCCCCTGACAACCTTACCTGTCACCCTTAACTTTCCTATTTCTGAAAAGAAGCATGATCGTCGGACCCATCACCCACGTGGACGCATCCCACACATCCTTCACAGTAGACTTCAAGCCCTGAATTCTTCCTCAGGTCTTCCTCTATAAATCCTAGTTTAAATTCTGCATTATGGATCATGACTAGCACATATTTCAATAACGGGGATCATGCACACATTAAAGGCTGGAACTTCCAGAGTCCTCAGCACTCAGAAAACTCGGATATAAAATATGTTCAGATGAGTGAGCAATATTTCATTTGTCAAGTAAAAAGACAATGATTTATTTGATTTACTCCTTTTTTCCGCTGAGTATGTCTTACCTTCCAAAATAGAATATAAGGCTGAGAGAAAAGAAATCAGCTCACAGAAGTTGCATGTTCAATAGGCCTTAACACAGGTTAATCGAATTCATAATGCTTCTGCACATCTCGGAGGGAAAATGCCTTTTAAATGGTTTTTAAATGAAAAACATCAGGACACGGCATGAATACTACTGCACAGATGAGTCGCTCACAAGGAAGTATTTTTGAATATAAGAATCGCATGAAGGCAAAGAGCAGTTTGGTCCAGCGGTGTTATTTGACATATGTTATGAATATGTTTGCTTTATGAGAGTTTTTTTCTTCCGTGTTGTTTTTACTCCCTTCCTAATACTTGTGATGAACCTTAGAATGAGCAGAGATTTAGGATCTTATTTTTTCCAGACGTAATCTCTAATCCGTCTCCCTAAAATTCATGGATACAGTAAATACTCTTAGTCGTGTTCATAGTCAAAACAAAGATGACTGTAAAAATTCCAATGATTTGGGGGCACCTGGGTGGCTCAGTCGTTAAGCATCCGCCTTCAGCTCACATCCTAATCCTGGAGTCAGAGGATCGAGCCCCACACTGGGCTCCCAGCTCAGTGGGCAGTCCACGTCTCCCTCTGCCCTTCACCCTGCTCGTGCTCTCTCACCCCACTTCTGCTCTCTGGCTCTCACTTTCTCAAATAAATAAATAAAATCTTTTTTAAAAAATTCTAATGATTTGAATTTGGGATGTCTGCAATCACTGTACGTGATAGAAAGTCACCCCTCCAACTTCGAAGTTTCTCAATTGTTTTAGCAAGACACAACCTTTCAAATACTCACTGCCAATGTCACAGCTTGGAAGGGGAAGGAAGAGATTTTTCTGGTGGCAGAAAAGACTAGAGGGAATTTCAAACCAACAACAGCCATAAAGATCAGGGCATGCTCTGAAAGAAAAGTGGGAATCTTAAGATTTATCCATCAGAACTCTAGCAGCAAAAAGATGGCCTACTCTCATCGGGTCCCAGGGGGAAAGTTCAGAGAAGGGACTTCCTACAAACTCTGGATTCAGGGCTTTGGGAATGACAAGGGGGAGTGCTAGTAACGGTGAGAAGATGATATCCCAACCCTAAGGGGCTGGACAAAGACTGGAACCCAGAAGGTGAGTTGGGTAGAGAGGCTGTCTTGGGAGGAGCTCTCACCGTTGGCTTGGGGTTGTGGCTGGTCAGAGATGGCCCTGCAGGGAGAGAGGCAGGAGAACGAAGACCCAGTCTTGCTTTTCTACTCCCCCGGGGTCTCCTACTTGGACTTCCCACTGGCCAGGCCAAGCAGAAGTCAGAGAGCGAGACATCCCACCAATGTAGTCCATAGAGATCAGCCTCCTGGGGCAGAGAGCTAGGGTGAAGAAGGCGGAAGCGTGGGTCTGCAGAGGCCAGTGAAAAATATTTGGCACAGAAGAGATTTTTAGTTACAGTCAGACACATTTTCAGTTAGGATGGGACCTAAAAAAGAAAAGAGAGAAAAGCATTAAGAGAATCTACCATCTTTGAGATCTCCGTGAACGACAGAAGCAGCTTTCCAGAGAAACCCGATGCTTCACTAACAAATTACTCATAGACCAGCCCTGCAGCAGCACATGCCACCAGTGGCACGCCCACGTAATGTAGGCAGGATTTCGTATTTGAATTTTCCTAAACTGAGTCCTTCAAGTCTATACATCATTGCCTGAGAATGCCAGTTTTGTAACTTCTTAAATTTGTCGGCACTGTGAAGAGGGACGGAGAGGGGTGGGGCACGGAATGGGAGGTGGTGGGGACCAAGCTGGGAAGAGGTCTCATTCTGGTTAGCTGTCACTGCAGAACAAACCATTCTGAAGCTCGGTGGCTTAAAAGAGCAACCATCATTTATTTTTTTCTCATCAATCTGCAGTTTGGGCAGGACTCAGTGGGGATTGCTCATCTTTGCTCTTGGCAACTCTGTCCGAGGTGGTGGGGCAGGTGGAGAACCTGCTTCCAAGTCACCTTGCTTGTATGGCTAGCAAGTTGGTCCAGCTGGAAGATAAAAGATAAAAGAAGATAAAAGGGGAGCTGGCCAGCGACGTCAAGCTGGGGGCCTCTCAATGGGCAACATGGCCTTTCTCACACCATGATGGCCCATTTCCAAGGGCAAGCACCCCAGCAGGGCAGGGGGGCATTTTCCGCGTCTAGCCTTAGAGTCCCAAGGGGTTGCTTCAGCCATCTGCTATTTACCAAAACAGTCACAGAGTCCATCCAATTCCAATTCCAAGGTAGGGGACATAGACCCCGCAACTTAGTGGGAGAAGTAACGAAGTCAGATTGTAAGAAGAATGAGGAGGACAGAATCTATTGTCAAAGCCATCTTTGGAAAATACAGTCTAGCACTATTACAAATCATAGTAAATTCAGGAGCAAAAGTGAAATTGACATGACTACCAAAACATATGCCGTATTTTTGAAAGCACCTTCATAATCCTATCTAAAACCTCTTCAAGTATACCCTTCTCGGCTTCTTCCCTTAGATTTTTTAGTTTTTCATCATACTTCATCTTCAGCGCTTTTATTTTTCCCTCCCGTTCTTGCTGTGATTGATGAGCATATTCCATTTCTACCAGTTTAATTTCATTTCTTAATTGATCAGTGTAGATTTTCTTCAGGACTTCTGCCTTTTGTTTCAGCTTTTCGTCTGTATCCTTGTAAATGGCATCAGAAAAGTAAGCCCCGACCTTGCTCCACACCATGTCCTCTATCAGCGCTATCAGCTCCAGCACTTGAGCTTCCTTCTCGGCTTCCGTGGCTTTATTGTTGAAGGCACAGTAGCGGTTCCCACATTCCTGGATGATGTTCCTGAGGGCTACATCTGCACCTGCTATATAGTCACTTAGGCTCTGACCCTCCAAGTTATCTTTGCGAGTGAACAAAATGATCATGTGCTTCAAGGCTGCCTTCCCAAAGACAGCCTTGATCAATGCCACGGTCTTCTGCTCTTCTTCTGTATAGCGGCCCAGCTGCAGAACCAGGAGGATGGCGTGCGGCCCGGGGCAGGAGCAGAGGACACAACGGCTGATTTCCTTGCAGGTGGTTTCCAGGGTCTTCCTGGTGTCAAAGAGCCCCGGGGTGTCAACAACAAGAAGATTCCTCCCGTTCCGTTCCTGGGATGCTTTTTGACACTCTTTGGTAACAGCGTGAGCAGCAATTCTGGATTCAAATTCTTTTCTCCCAAGGATGGTGTTTGCTGTTGCGCTCTTCCCATTTCCTGTTTTCCCTACCAGAACAATCCTCAGAGTCCTGTCGGGCAAGTGAGCCATGTCAGTATCACGAGGCTCCGGGGCTTTAGGTATCCGCAGACCTTAAGGAAGGCAAGGAGAAGAAAAAGGGTCAATGGAAGTTAAGTGGAAAACATTACCTCCTCTTTTCTCTTTTCTGTTCCTCGTTGAAAATGTGTAGTAGTCTACTATCCATGTTGATCCCATAAAGACAGAAAGATGAAACAGTTCAATCACCATGGAAGCAATAATAAAATAGTTAAAGAGTTTCCACACCAAAGAGTACCAGGTGCAGATGGTTTCATGGGGAACTCACTTCTACCCTTAAAGATCGAAGAATCTCCGTGCACCTTAAGCTATTCCTGATGATTTAAAAAGAAGGAAAACTTTTGATTCTTTCTATGACATAGGTATGATACTGATCCCGAAGACTAACACAGATTTCACCAATAAATAAAGCTACAGGCCTGTCTGATTTGTGAATACTAATACAAAATCCTAAATGAATTATTAGACAGTAAAAAGTAACACACCATGATTAAATGTGATTTATTTCAGAAATCCTAGGGTGCTTCAATAGGAGAAAATGGGTTGTTACGACACATTCTCATGAATAGATTAAGAAGAAAAATACCTAGATGCAGAAAAAACATTTCGCCAAATGCAATACTAATTCGTGTTTAAGGCATTTCATAATTTGAGGTATTAGATACTTCTTTAATGTGATTTTATAGACATATAAATTTAAAATTTTTTGTCACCACTTATTTTCCACTGCAGCTAGAAGAGTTGATTATAAAATTCGTTTGGGGGGGCGCCTGGGTGGCTCAGTCGTTAAGCATCTGCTTTCGGCTCAGGTCATGATCCCAGGGTCCTGGATCGAGCGCCGCATCAGGCTCCCTGCTCTGTGGGAAGCCCGCTTCTCCCTCTCCCACTCCCCCTGCTTGTGTTCCCTCTCTAGCTGTCTCTCTCTCTGTCAAATAAATAAAATCTTTAAAAAAAAAACAAAATTCATTTGGATGAATGAAAAAGAAAATTATCCTGGACAATCAAGAAAGATAAGAACCATGAGGGAGGACAGGCTCTACCAGGTGACAAAGCATTGTAGCCTCTATAATTAAGGCGCTATGATGTCAGTGCATGAACAGAGAGTCAGAACAGTGAAACCAAACCAGAAAATTCAGAAACAGACCAAATTGATCATACTAGATTCATGAATATTCAATTCAATTATATTATGTTACATTTATATTCAATAAGGCAGCACCTCACATCAATGGCGGGAGGATGGGGGAAGACAGACTAATAACCAGCACTGAGATAACTATAAAACCATACAGAAAAACACCAAACTGCATCCACTTTCTTATGCCATTCAAATTCTAAATAGATTAGAAATCTAAATATAAAAAACAATCCATATAAATACTAGAAGAAATGTGGGTAAATTCTTTGTAGCCTGGACTGGATAAAATATTTCTAAGATTTTAAAGAGAGTAAGGAAAAAGACTCATAAACTTGATTACATAAAAATCTAAAAGATAATGTGAGGCAAAGAACACTACAGACATTAAAACACAAACGTCAAACTGAGGGAAAATTTTTTCAGCCAATATCAAAGAGGGTTAATTTTCCTACTATACAAAGAATAATGATGAATAAAAGAGAAAATTAGCCTATTATACAGAGAATTCCTAAAAGTAGAGAAACAAAAGACCAACAGCTTGTTAGAAAATGGAGTAAGACATATGAATAAAGAGTTCAAAGGACAAAGTGTAAATGTCCCTTGAATATATTAAAAGATTATTAACACTCCCTCAAACTAGAGAAAAAGAAATCAAACATAGAAAAAACAAAATAACTAAATTAAGACAATTCAAATTACACCGAGATACTATTTCTCAACGACAGGTTTGGCAAAAATCGAAAAATTTGCTGGTATACTCTGTTGGGAAAGGTTTAGAGGAAATGAGTCCTCTTCGTTTTTTTAATATATTTTTATTAATTCGTTTGACAGAGAGAGACACAGCGAGAGAGGGAACACAAGCAGGGGGAGTGGGAGAGGGAGAAGCGGGCTTCCCGCGGAGCAGGGAGCCCGATGTGGGGCTCGATCCCAGGACCCTGGCATCGTGACCTGAGCCAAAGGCAGACGACTGAGCCACCCAGGTGCCCCAGTAGGTCCTCTTCTCCATGGATAATAGGAATGGAAAAACAGTCCAAAACCTACAGAGAAGAAGTTAGCATTATCTTGCAAAAGTACATGTGCATGTATCCTTGGAGTATTAGTCCCAATTTTAGGATATATGCCTGTATATGAGGACAGGCCTCCCCAAAATGTGCCACTTTGGCATGCTGATTATTTTAAATAAAAGTTACTAAAGAAACAGCCTGTGCAAGAAGGACACTCAGACCCTCCTCTGTCCCCCTGCAAGTTGGAAACTAACCTCCCATGTGAAGGATGCCCTCCCTGTCCCAGGAGCTAAAGAGACATCCTTACGACCAGAGATGGGAGATTTAGAGCCAAGAAGGTTGTACAGACAACTCTTGTTACTTTTTACTCATTTCCTACCACAGCCCAAAGTTTATTTAGAATTCCTTACTAATTGAAGCTCCCAAAGTTAAGTTTTCTTTGTTTGGTCAATTCCTCCCAGATTCATTGTCTCTTGGTCTAAAAAGCATAAAAACTGCCTGGCTTGGTCATTTCTTTTGGTCTCAATTTCCTTACTGGCCTTCTTGCACACTCTGTTTTTTTTCTCCTCTTAATCTGCCTCAAGTAAATGTCATTCTTAGTCCAGCTGGAGGACCTTGAAGGGTAGAGGACCAATTTTTCCTTCCCTACATCCCAAAGCTACACTGACAAAAATACAGGGAAAAGAACATGCATAAGTCTATTCACTGCATCACTATTTATAATAGCAAAAGAAAAGACCAAAAATCTATCAAATGCCCATAAATAGGGGACTGGTTGAATAAACTAAGGTATAGTCACACCGTGAAGTGTAGAGGGCAGTGACAACTACCTCTATATGTCCGTATGGAGAGATCTCCAGGATATTTCATTAGGGAAAACAGGCAAAGCGAAGAAAAAAAAAAAATGCACGGTTTACTACCATTTCTCTAATAAGGAGGAACGTGAAGTATACGTATAAACTATAATATACATATTTCATGTACATGAAAAAGCAATGGCAGGAAAATCTGAAAAGTAAACAAAGAAGCTACTTTGATGGGGATGGGAAGAGCAGGGTGGAGGGGACAAGGGTAGAAGCTGGAAACTACACTTCTTTAAATATACTTAGATTTCACAGATTTGATTGTTTGATGTTATGTTAATCACCATACATGACATCATTAGTTTTTGATGTAGTGTTCCACGATTCGTTGTTTGTGTATAACACCCAGTGCTCCATGCAGCATGTACAGGTATTCCCTGCTTCTTTAAAGTTTGAATTACTTGGATACCTGGGGGGCTCAGTCGGTTAAGCATCTGCCTTCAGCTCAGGTCATGATCCCAGGGTCCTGAAATCAGGCCCCACATCGGGCTCTGGCCCTACACTGGGCTCCGGCCCCATACTGGGCTCCCTGCTCTGGGGGAGCCTGCTTCTCCCTCTCTCTCTGCTGCTTCCCCTGCTTGTGCTCTCTGTCTCTCTGTCAAATAAGTAAATAAATAAATCTTTTTAAAAATTTAAAAAACAAAGTTCGAATTACATCACTTTGCTTTTATGAAACACCTACACGTGGACCTGTTTTTGCTAGCCAAAGTAAATTCGAAGAGGATTTTCATTTTTACAAAAAATGCTGAAAGCAAAAACGGTGTTCAGCGTCTGTTTTACATTTAGATGAACCACTTGAGAGGCAGCACACATCTTGGGCCGTGAGAATGATGCTGCCAAGCCCCTTCCCTAGGAAGCCCACACAGCATCTCAGCATCCAGCTGCCAGAGCTTTGAACCATGTGAGCGCGTGGGCTTTACCTCAATTGATTCTGTGCATTTGTTAGCAAGTTGTGTCTAAAGCCATCAGAAATGCATAAGGGAGGTGGTTTTGGGGGGATCTGGGAATACCCAAAATTTTTTTCCATATAAATTAATGGAAATTGTTTCTCTGCATTTTGGTTTATGAAAGATTTTATAGGAGCATTCTGCTTTCAGACAGTAGGGGAAACCTGTAAATAGTTTATATAATTATACAACAAAAACTTTATCTTAAAATACTAGTAAGGGGCACCTGGGTGGCTCAGTTGGTTAGGCATCCAACTCTTGATCTCAGCTCAGGTCTTAATCTCAGGTTCATGAGTTCAGGCCCCACAATAGGCTCCAGCGTGGAGCCTACTTTAAATAACTAAATAAATATATATATATTTTTAAATACTCGTAAAAATAAAAAGCAAATGACACATATAGTATTTGGTGTGATGGATAAACCACATAAAAATTGGCCAAAGAAACTTGAGAATGCAGTAATTTCATTGTCCATCCATAGTGGAATATACCATGAGGCCAAAAAGGGAAAGAAACCTACCAAAAATAATATGAAATTGTTTTCAGGAATCCTATCTTGTTCTTAGCTTTGTGTGTGTGTGTGTGTGTGTGTGTGTGTGTGTGTGTGTGTCTAGTTTTGAAGGCCAGTGACAAGCCCAGTGGCAAAGAGCATCCTGAGTGCCCACACTGTGCTCTTCAAATGCCATTTCCCACTAAAAACATTAGGACTCTTAGGAAAAAAGTACTGATCCCAGGTCTGGGCTAGGAAATGTGCAAGTGGTTCCTAGGCTGTCTCGTCATACTATAAAGCAAGGATGCTATCAAAAATTACTCAGACCATGGGGCGCCTGGTTGGCTCAGTTGGCAGAGCACGCAATTTTGATCTCGGGGTCATACTGGGTGTAGAGATTACTTTAAAAAATTACTCGAGGGGCGCCTGTGTAGCTCAGTCTTTAGGCGTCTGCCTTCGGCTCAGGACATGGTCCCAGGGTCCTGGGATCGAGCCCCGCATCGGGCTCCCTGCTCGGCGGGAAGCCTGCCTCTCTCTCTCCCACTCCCCCTGCTTGTGTTCCCGCTCTCGATGTGTCTCTCCCTGTCAAATAAATAAATAAATAAATAATCAATCTTTAAGAAAATATTAAAATTAAGAATTACTCAAATCTTATCAAAAGGACTAAAGAGTCAACTTGAAGAGGCTCTGACAGAGATGGGGCAATTTGATGATCCATAGAATAATATTTCCAATGGATTGAAATAGATCAAATATGTTGAAATCCACGAATTCATAACAATATCATCATGTTTAAAGAAGTCAGTTTTGCCTTTTGGGGAATGCTAGGAAATAAGTCCATCATTCTGAACATGGACAAATAAAGGGAAAGAATCAAGCATGCCTTTTGTGTTACGTAACTGGACCTCATGGAAATGAAAGAACTGTTGAGGGGAAGTTCTTTTTATAGGGTTATTCCATCTAATAAATGAAGAAAGAATGATAGAATTAGAATATCATAATTTGTGACCCTTAATGAAACCATTTTACTCTAGGCTGTCATTAGTGTCTGCTAAATCACAGGGAGAGAGAGAAGCAAACATAATGTGCCTTCCGATGTATGTTTACAACGGCTACTATGAAATAGTCCCATCCAAAAAACGAGGAAAACCTTAATCTGATCAAGCCTCTCCTTAAATATAAATTCATACAAAACACTGAAACTAGAAGAGCATGCTAAAGGACATCTTGAGGATTTAATCAAAAAAATGTATACTGTCCAACTCTGTTGGACAAAAGACTGCCCCTTTCTTAAACAACAACAACAAAAATTTCCCAGACAGAAACAGGAAGGTGGAAACTTTCACATTAAGCGAAACTCAAGAGATATCAAATAATTGCAATTTCTGAACCTTATTAGGATCTGATTTCCAAACAATTTTTAAAATTATGAGACCATTGGGGAATCTGAATACATCTGGTAATTTTTTTTAAGTTTCTAATTCCTTTTCAAAGTCTGAAAAAGTCACATTTTTAATGGACTTTATCTTTCAGACATACATACTCAAATTTTTACTGATAAAGTGATAGAGCGTCTGACATTTGCTTCAAAATAAACTGGGATGGGTGGGAGGGGCTTATAGATGAAACAAGATTTACACAAATTGGTAATTGTTGAAGGCACATGGAAGTTCTCTTTATCTTTGAATGAGTTAAAAATCTCCCACAACTGGGGATGCCTGGGTGGCTCAGTCCGTTTAAGCGTCTGCCTTCGGCTCAGGTCAGGACCCCAGGGCCTGGGTTTGAGCCCCACCTTCTGCTCCTTGCTCAGCGGGGAACCTGCTTCTCCCTCTCCCTCCCCTCTCCCTCTCCTTCTGCTTGCCCCTCCACCTGCTTGTGCTCTATCAAATACATAAATAAAATCTTAAAAAAAAAAAGAAGTAAAAAAAATTTTCCCACAATAAAAAATTTAACTTCTTTGTAGTTTAGCAACTACCGAAAGTATACTCTATACCAAGCACCCCGGTAAATAGGTTTTGTACATTCTCTTCTTTACTCCCCAAAATTACCTGCAAGGAAGCCAGTTTTCTTATTCTAATTTTTAAAAGTTTATTTATTTCTTATTTAAGTAATCTCTACACCCAACGTGGGGCACGAACTCACGATCCCCGAGATCAAAAGTCACACATAGGCTCTTCTGACTGAGCCAGACAGGCACCCCTATTCTAATTGTTTAAATGAGGAAATTGATGTGGCTCAGAAATGCTCAGAGACTTGCCCAAGGTCACAGTGCTAATAGGCATTGGGCAGAGGAGGGATCCAATTCAAAGTCTGTCTGACCACCATGTTCATGCGTAATAACCACTGCACACTATGGCCTCCTCCTGGTTCGCTCCTGATCCTTGATTCTACATTTCCACTTACATTGAATCAGAAATAGATCGGGGGAGACCAAGGGAGATAGCACACACTCTTTTCAGAAACACTGAAGTGGTAGCAAGCCTGGAATTAGGGAAGGTAACAAAAGGGTTTCAGACACACTGTGTCTGTAGAATAGCTACCTCTCCACCCCCATGGCACTCCCTCCTCACCTCATCTGCTACACTGCCAGTCACACAGCTGCGCCCCTTAAATGTTGCTGAGTCCTTCCTCAGTAAACTGAGTTTGGCTTCCTGTGCCATTAGTGACTAAGGTACCCCTGGGAGATTAATGAAACCACATTCACACAAGGCTGGGATTCAGACCCTTTTTCAGGAAAAAGAGGGATTCGGACCCAGTGGTCTTTACATTGCCTTCCGGCCCTAAAGACCTACTTTGAGGACACTAATTTCCCACTAAGGGAAATGGATGGCTCGTCAGGCAGCACTCAATGTCTGTCACAACAGCAACTGCTGAAACGTGTGTTATTCAGCAAGTTTGTCCCGTAAATACGAGACAGGGCGACATTGCGCAAATCAGTCTCTTTATTCCCACCCTACACCCCACCACTACCCCTCTGGCAGCATCCTCCTTGCTGGGCTGCTTGGCACAGTACCTGGTCCCCTCTCAGACCAGAGTCCACCCCCATGCATACCCCTGTGTCCCGCTGCATCTCACAGCTCCATCGCTCTGAGGCCAGGCTCACCTTTGGAAGAGCTGATGAGTTCGCAGGTTTTTTCCAAAGAAGCTGTTTGAGCTGGTGCTTTTGCTGTAACTGTAAGGAAAAAGTGTTTGTACCCTTTAAAACCTCTGAGCCAGGAAGTTCTGATTGGGTGGAGCTAGTGAAGGAAGAGTTTGCCTTTAAAGAGACGGAAATATTGCCCCATAATTTGGGGGCTGCTTTAGTTTTGCCAAGTTGAAACCTTTTTCTCCGTGTGTCTGTTTTCACACCAAAATTTCCAAAGCTATATTTGTTGTGTGGGGTTATAATGGTGGATCAAAAGGCCCTTATTAAATGACCCAAATCATGCACACAGAGCCAGCCACAGTGTCTGATCATCTATCCCAGATAGAGTGGGAGACTTTCGGGTGATTCTGGGAAGAAGGAACTCATATATGCGGCTTTGTGTTTCCAAATTTAGAGCCTGGGGATACTACCCAAGGATTGTCTGATATGGGTTTTTATTATAGTCTTTCATGAAGGTCTCAAGTTACTCATTCAATGGGATACCACCTCACACCAGTCAGAATGGCTAAAATTAACAAGTCAGGAAACGACAGATGTTGGCGGGGATGCGGTGAAAGGGGACCCCTCCTACACTGTTGGTGGGAATGCAAGCTGATGCAACCACTCTGGAAAACAGTATGGAGGTTCCTCAAACAGTTGAAAACAGAGCTACCCTACGACCCAGCAATTGCACTGCTGGGTATGTACCCCAAAGATACAAATGTAGTGATCTGAAGGGGTACACGCACCCCAATGTTTATAACGGCAGTGTCCACAATAGCCAAACTATGGAAAGAGCCAAGATGTCCATCGACAGATAAGTGGATAAAGATGTGGGTATATATACAATGGAATATTATGCAACCATCAAAAAAGCACCGAAATCTTGCCATTTGCAATGACGTGAATGGAACTAGAGGGTATTATGCTAAGTGAAATAAGTCAATCAGAGAAAGACAATTATCATACGATCTCACGGATATGAGGAAATCTTAATCTCAGGAAACAAACTGAGGGGTGGGGGGTGGGAGGGATGGGGTGGCTGGGTGATGGACATTGGGGAGGGTATGTGCTATGGTGAGTGCTGTGAAGCGTATAAGACTGATGAATCACAGACCTGTACCTCTGAAACAAATAATACGTTATATATTTAAAAAAAAAAAAAAGAAGAAGATAGTAGGAAGGGAAAAATGAAGGGGGGTGAAATCGGAGGGGGAGACAAGCCATGAGAGACTATGGGCTCTGAGACACAAACTGAGGGTTCTAGAGGGGAGGGAGTGGGGAGATGGGTTAGCCCGGTGATGGGTATGAAGGAGAGCATGTCGTGAATGGAGCACTGGGTGTTATAGCAAACAATGAATCATGGAACACGACATCAAATCTAATGATGTAATGTACGGTGACTAACATAACATAATAAAATAAAATTTAAAAAATAAATAAATAAAATGGAGCACCTACTTCAGGGCGTTGTTTGAAACTAAATAAACTAGTACATGTGGTACTGTTAGATCGGCACTTGGATCACAGTGATCACTAAGTGTTAAGTCATAGTAGGGACAAAAGCCCTGATGCTAGTCCCGGGTCCGCGATTATCCTCCAACAGCTGGCTTACGGTAGGATTTCACATCGTAGGGGTCTGCATCCGTCACCTTGGGCTGCCGCAACACCACAGCCTGGGGCCTTAAGCAACAGGCATTTATCTCCCACAGTTCTGGAGGCTGGGAAGCCCAAGGTCAATGCGCCAGCCAAGCCGTTTCCCTGGCGAGGATCCACTTCCTGGCTTGCAGACGGCCCCTTCTCACTGTGTGCACACCGGGTGGCATGAGGAGTCGGCTCTCTGCTATCCCTTCCTACAAGGGTCCCATCATGAGGACCCCACAGTCATGACCTCATGGACACCTAATTACCTCCAAAACTCCTTATCCCAAATACCGTCACCTTGAGGGTTAGGGATTCAACATATGAATTTGGGGGACAGGGACACAATTTAGTCCACAACAGTACCCGAATACATGAACAGAACTGAAGACCCTTCGGGGAGAGGAGAGCTTGGCAGATCCTTACGTCATGTTTTCTGTCCCTGCAGAGGGCCTGTCCTCACACCCTGCGAATGGCAGATATGAAAGTTCTAGGATTCTACTGACTTCTGGCCCAGCTTCTCATCCTCTGTCTATACATCTGAAAGTACTTCCTTCCTACATCTTCAAGAAATAAAAATCACAAACTTCTGCCAGGAACACCGCTTCCTTTGGCCAGAGATCAATGTGGGGACAGACACAGGGCTTGATCCAGTTTGTCATTTAGCAAGAAGGTCAAACAGATCATGGGTGAGGAAAGCGGCCGGGGATATTGGAGCCAGCTATCTTGTCACCAAATAAAATTAGTTAACTCCCCTTTCTAAGAATCCCCTTTAAGTGAATTGTTAGCTATCTCTCAAGCTTTCTGGGTTCTCCCCACTCACTCCTCCCCCAAAGGGCACTGCCTGAGAAAGAAGACTCAGCACCTCCACAGCCTGTCTACCGGGGCGAGGGACCTGGACTATCTCTATCCCTGCACTTATACGTCTTTAAGGAAATGGTCTTCCGGCTCCAAGGACTGGCAAGAAGAGCTACCTCCGGCAGTCTGAGGTCAGCCTTGTCACAAAAGAGATACAGGTGTTAGGTGTGCCAGTGTGCTTGGGCTGGATCCCTCAAAGGAAACACTGATCAAAGCCTGGTGAAATACAGACCAGCCCCCTAGAAACTTTTGCTCTCTTCCACTCTGATATATTCGGTTATTCTAATAAACTAACCATGACCACTCAGTCCTGCTATCAAATAGGTCTCCATTTCCTTCTAAGCCTTGTCTGAAGGCTCTGCCAAAAGCTATTGTTCAGAATTTGTATCTTCAAAAGACAAACACAGCCTCAGAGCTTCTGGGGAGGGGAGGACTGTAGGAGGTACTCCCAACTATTGTCACTCCAAGTAGACTCTTCAGAGCAGGTTTCCAAGATGGCGGCACTTAGTCAACGCTCAGACTGGGCCAGTGAGCAGAACCAGGACTGCTGAGACCCTTACTCCGGAAGCATATGTCCCTCATGAAATCAGACGACTGACTCAAGATCCAGCAGAGTGAGAATTAATTACATAGGACTGAATGAATGGATTAAGGAAATTTATTGTGGTTATTTGTTTTGAATATTGATGGCATTATTTTCAATGTTCTACTTGTATGGATATACGAGGAAACCTGATTTCTTTCTCCTTAAACTACCTCTAATCCACAATTTAGTAGACTATGAATTTGTCAACTGATATCAACCATTTTTTTTCAAACTTTTTTATACCAAACCAAATGAGTGAAAAATCGTTTTAATTGTAAAAAGTGAATTTAGAAAACATCAAGTTATTAAAATAATAAAATCAAGGCAAAATCCACCTAGTCACAAGACTAACATTAAGGGACTATTTTGTTTTTATTTTTGGGTTTTTTGCCTATTAAATTAGTGATTTATTTTTATTTTTACTTTTTTATTATTATGAACATATAATGTATTATTTGTTTCAGGGATATAGGTATGTGATTCCTTAGTCTTACACAATACACAGCGCTCACCAAACTACATACCCTCCCCAATGTCCATCACCCAGCCACCCAATCGCCTCACCCCCCAACCGTTTTAAAATGTTATCTGATCTTCACTTACCCTCAGCATTTCCCAAACAAATGCTTCTGCTGAGACTCGTTCACTTTGATGATGATAGAATCATTTGTATCGAGTCAGTAAAAATCTCTCATTTTACAAAGATACAATTGGAAAAACCAATTCTGCATGAAGATCATATGTACAGTGTGGTTTTTTTTTTAAGTGGAGGAGGGGCAGAGGGAGGGGGAGAGAGAGAATCCTAAGCAGACCCCACATCCAGGGTGGAGCCCGTTGTGGGGCTCAATCTCAAGACCCCAGAGATCATGACCTGAGCCGAAATCAAGAGTCAGATGCTTAACTGACTGAGCCACCCAGGGACCCCTACAGTGTGATATCTGAGAGTGATTTTTATTTAACCAAGGACAACCAGACCACTACTAAGGAGCAATGGTTGGTGTTGTATACGGAGCAAATGCCTACAAAACCTTCCCAAGAAAACATGACATCTGACTTCCAGGATCCCTGTCTCTCAGGAAATAAAGTCCACTCCCTGGCAGTTCAGAAAACTTGGCAGATTTTGGAGACCTCAAAAAAAAAAAAAAAAGAAAATTCACGGAGATGGATAGGCACAGCATGCCAATTTTATTGGAGAAAGTGTTTGGGTCTCAGTTTCCTACCCTTGGATAGAAGAATGAGAGAGGCTTTGAAAAGTCTGACTCAAGATGCATTTTGAAAATTTCCAAAAGAAGTCTGTTCTTTGGAATTAATAGCTGCTTAATACTGTTAGGCTGAGCAAATTCAAGGAGGTTTTTCCAGTTAAGATTCTTGCTGCATCCATGGAAGTCATCAGGCCATGCGTAATACAGCCAATCTTCTGGGACCAACAATAATTGTTGGAGACTGTTTATGATCACAAAGTAGACAACACCATTAAAATGGTCCACAATTTAGAAATAGGTAAGAGAGATTACTGAGTGTTCTTTCATTCTGTGTGATGCTGTGCTTCCTTCACTATGCTCTGAGATACTTTACAACTCTATAAGGAAAGAGAGGTATTTTGCATATTTCTGCCTTATAGATATGCAAATAATTTTCTGTCTAGTAGAAAGTGTAACTCAGAAGTTACATTTTACAATTCTCTTCGAGAGTCAACCCTAGATTCTCAAATGAACTTTGAACCAATTATAATATCCTACCGGTTCCCTCATTAACCAAGGAGGCGAGCAAAATCTTTGTTTATACTTGCACAAGAGTCTGTGATTTTGCCTTTTTTGTTTTTTTAAAGTAGGCTCCACACCCAACGTAGAGACCTACGACATGACCCTAAGATCAAGACCCAAGCTGAGATCAAGAGTCAGCCTCTCAGTTGACTTAGCCGGCCAGGAGCCCCATGATTTTGTTTTTGTTTTATTTTAACAGCACTGTAACAAGAAAGACAGGGAGAAATAGCAGGAGCAAAGCCTTGGCGGTGGAGCTTTACTGGACACAGGCAGAGAACAGCAAACAATTTGGAGAAGAGGAATCGTGACCAGCCAGCCCCCTTAAGGGCCTCCTGTGTTCCAGGCACCAGCCATTACATCATTACCACTTGACTCCTTACGACCGTGTAAAACAGATATGAACAGGAACAATGACTGATAATTTGGGTACAGAGAGCTCCGCTGAAACTACTGTATTACATTGCTTCTCAAGGAGAGAAGTAGAAGATTGGCTTTGGAAGAAAAGCTGAGACAGACTGTAATGATTGTTGAGTACCAGGCCAAGGAATATGGACTCTCAGCCCTAGGCAGTAGAAGTCTCCCCAGAACCAGTGACATAAGAAAACTATCCCAATGGGTTTACAGAGAACTGCAACTAGGACTGGAAAGGAAGAGATTGGGGGGTATTTTACCCTCAAACAGCATGCACTGTCCCTTGCTTACCACCCACCAGGTTGAATTGTGCCCTCCTCAAAGATACGTTCACATCTTAACTCCTGGTACCTGAGATGTGACCTTTTGTGGAATAGGCTCTTTGCCACATCATTAAGTTCAGTTAAGGTTGCTAAGGTGAGCCCTAATCCAATGACTGGAATTGTTTCAAAATGAAGGAAATGTAAGCACAGATACACAGAGGCGCCTGGGTGGCTCTGTGGGTTAAGCATCCAACTCTTAATCTGAGCTCAGGTCATGACCTTAGGGGCTGTGAGATGGAGCCCCTCGTTGGGCTCTGTGCTAGGTGGGGAGTCTGCTTCAAGATTTTATATATATATCTGCCTCTGCCCCCTGCTCCTGCACACACTCTCTCTAAAAACCAATAAACAAGCAAACGCAGATACACAAAGAATCCCATGCGACAAAAGGAGTGATGTACCTAGGAGACAAAGAACGCCAAGGATGGCCAGGAACCACCAGAAGCTAAGAAGAAGCAAAGAAGGATCCTTCCCCAGAGACTTCAGAGAGCGTGCGGCCCTGAGAACGTCCTGATATTGGACTTCCAGCATCCATTGCCATGAGACAATGAATTTCTGCTGCTTTAAGCAACGGTTTGCGGTTGTTACAGCCGCCCTGGGAAACTACTATAGATTTGGGGGCCAAGAAATGGGTGGCTGCTCTAAAATTACCTAACATCTAGAAGTGGTTTTGAAATTCCTTAATGGATAGAGGCGGGAAGAATCCTGAGGTACAGGACAGGAAAGGCCTAGATCTCCCTGAAGAGAATGCTGGTGGAAAGATGAACATAAGGGCACTTTGTGGTGAGGTCCCAGACAGAGGTGAGGACCAGGTTGCTGGACACCGGAGGAAAGACCGCACTTGGCACAAAGTGGCGAGAAGTCGGCTGCACTGAGTTCCACTGCAGGGTGGACCGTAGGCCGTGTAAGTCATGAACTGGAATGTTCAGCAGAGGAGGTTTTCGAGAAAAGTGTGGAAGGTGCACACCTTGCTGGTTTCTCCTTGCTGCTTCTCATAAAATGCAAGAGGAAAGAGACTGGCAACGCGTGCGCCAGCAAGGAGCACCAAGATGGCCAGCAACCAGCGGAGCCCAGGAAGAAGCAAGCAAGGTCGTCACCTAGAGCCTGCAGAGAGAACGCGGCTCTGCGGCCATCTTGCTTTTGGACTCGGGGCGACGAGAAATCAAGTTCGGCTGTTTCAAGCTCGAGGTTGGGGCAAATCTGCAAGAACAGGGCTAGGAGATGACTATGTCCCCTTTCTCCTCTCCTCCACCTTTCCCCCTGCCCGTGTTTTGTCCCAAAGATCTCCCCTCTGCATCACACCATGCGAGCAGGGTGAATTCTCTGGACTATGTTCTTCCTCATTTCCCACCAGGTATCTGGCCCAGATAGACCACGGAAGTCTCAGCGATGAGAGAAGAAAGCCTTCTCAGGAGAATTTAGATTTAAATCCTCTGGAGAATGTAGTTGTTGTCAACAATTTATGTAACACCAAAACAAAAACTAAAAATTTGTTTCTTCTAAAGAGAGATAGAGGGGCGCCTGGGTGGCTCAGTCGGTTAAGCCTCTGCCTTCGGCTCAGGTCATGATCTCAGGTCCTGGGATGGAGCCCCACGTCAGGCCCTCTGCTCAGTAGGGGAGTCTGCTTCACCCTCTCTTCTCCCGCTCCCTCCCCCTGCTTGTGCTCTCTCTCTCAAATAAATAAATAAAATCTTAACAAAAAGAAAAAAAGAGAGAGAGAGGAACTTAAGGCCTGGCAGTGCAGGTACAGCCTCCTGAACTCTTCAGGGGAACAGGCAGACTGTCCAGGTGGGGTGAGCTGAGGAGGAGGTGATGAGCCCCCTCGGCCTAAAAGGTAAATGCATACCCAGTCCCAGCAGCAAGAGTCAATCCCATGCTCTTTACACAGTACCAAAAACACTCAAAAGGACTATTTTATCTTAATCAGCACTGAATGTCTCCTGTTAATATATGAAATGCAGGCAGTGGAAAAGCGTGTGGGTCTGATTCTCCCCTTATCGTTGTCTATGGCTTCGAGGAGACCAAAAAAACCCCAACAAAACCATAACCCACGTGAGGCCCAGTATCTCACGTGGAGAAGAATGAGGAAGTCCTAGATTATCTAAATTGGAGGCCAACTCCAGAGTTGTATCATAGGAGAATACTGGGGCCTCGCCCAGCGAGGACAAATCCCCGGACTCTCCCACTGGCACGAAGCATGGGCCCGCGGACCCGCAGATCTTCTCACATGTTGGTTGCTTGTAGTTATAAAACCTCCACGGCAGAACGGGGCACCGTGGTCCTCAGAGGGAGAGCACGAGGGGGGCCCAGTCCCAGGCTCCTGGCTTGAGGGGTCTGGTGTGGGGGAGCAGTGCGAGGATGCACCTTCTTCTCCCACTGCTTTTGACTCCCTGGGGCCGCAGAGTAACGGACAGTTCCGGACAGTTCCCGATACCAGCTTTATTTACCACCTGGCACCAACAGCCAAAGGAGCAAGAAGCAAGAAAACAGGCAGGTTTCCCCACCAGGTTTCGGCTTCTCTCAACACACACACAGCTCCCTTCCTTCCTCGTCCACCTAGACTTTTCCTCCCCACACCTCCAAATCCCACAGCATTTGCTTGGCAGCACCTGGATTCTTAGGCATTCCACGGTGGAAGAGGCCCTGCTCCGGAGAACAGGGATCGAGGAAAGAATCCAGCGGCTGCCAGATCCAGCCCACAGCACTGAGTGACTTGCTGGGATTTACAAGTAAGTTTGCACAGTTGGTGCTATTACCTTCATTCCTTTCTTTTGGTTTCAACTTAACATCGTTTGCTGCTTCACTCCGATCTTCCTGTAAAGAGAGAGCGTCTAAGTGCTTTACTGCACATGCTAAATGTGATCAATAAAACGTTGACAAGGGGGCACGTGTTGGCTCAGTTGGCTAAGGGTCCGACTCTTGGTTTCAGCTCAGGTCATGATCTCAGGGTCCTGGGATTGAGCCCTGCATCTGGCTCCCCACTCAGTGGGGAGTCTGCTTCCCTCTCTCTCTCTCTCTCCCTTGCTCTGCCCCCTCCCCCGTGTTCTCTCTCTCTCAAATAAATGAATGAATCTTTAAAAAAGACTTTTACAGGGATAAAGGAACGATTGTAATGTGTCTGTCAGCACACCACAGTATGGCTTTTTCTTGTTGTTTCCATAATCCCCTACATTTCCGATAAATGAGCAACAGGGTGATTTATTGTAAATTCACGTGTGTACAGAAAAACATACATCTTATCTCACCCACAGCCATTTCCTCCCTCACCTCCCCCGAGTCTGTCTTCCTCACCACTTTGAGCTGTGGAAACACGACCACAAGATTAGGTCACGAACCCATGTCCTTTTTTTTAAGATTTTCTTTCTTTCTTTCTTTCTTTATTTGACAGAGAGAGAGAGAGAGAGCACAAGCAGGGGCAGAGGCAGAGAGAGAGAGGCAGACTCCCTGCTGAGCAGGGAGCCTGACTCAGGGTTCCATCCCAGGACCCCAGATCATGACCTGAGCCGAAGGCAGATGCTCACCCATCTGAGCCGCCCAGGCGCCCCCCAACTGTCCTTTTATTCCTGCCCAGTGCTGTGCTCCCAGGGCACTGGAGGAGGACGGCGGGCCTGGGAGGAATCCCGGGATGGCGATGGCACTGGTCTCTTCCTGGGACACTCTCCCCACCCCTCCGCAGGCTGGTGCTGGCCTGAGGATGAGCTGCGGGATTTCCTGGAAATCTCCAGCCTGCGCTGGGGCCGGGGTCAGAGCGAGCACTGCGGTTAGCACTTTTGACTCTGACGTGCACTGAACAAAATCAGCTCTGCTCTAAATCGGTACAGGTGCACGTGGAGGTGGCTATCTTTCAAAATTTGAACAAATTTTAACGCAAAGCCCAAGTAGCTAAGAAACAGCTGAGCAGCCTCATTGTCTTCGACTATTATTTGTCAGGAAGACATATAACTTGAAAATTGTATTTACATGACTCACTTGTAGGCTTTCGAAGAGCGCAAGTGACTGGAAATGGAGGGCGACGGCCGCGTTTCTCTCCCCTCTACAAGGATGCGGTATTTGCACTTAGCAGGAGAGCAGGTCTGCACGTAATCCTGCCACCTGGCTCCCCACTCAGCGAGAGTGCTTTCAGCTACAACAGAGAACAACAAAAAAACTATACAAAATCCTGCCACCCAGGAAGAAGGAAGAAGAAGGGAGCAGCAATGTAGCCGGGGTTCTATCTAAAATGGCTGACGCCCTTCCACTTCCAGAACGCACCGTGAGGACCCCGGCAGGCTTCTTACCGGTGGAGAAGCCACAGCCGGTGAAACTCAATTAAAAAAATGATTAAAGTCCCTAGGAGTTCTCCTAAGGTCATATAGCAAATAAAGAAATATTCATTCAGGGGCGCCTGGGGGGCTCAGTCGTTAAGCATCTGCCTTCGGCTCAGGTCATGGTCCCAGGGTCCTGGGATGAGCCCCTCATCGGGCTCCTTGCTCAGTGGGGAGCCTAATTCTTCCTCTCCCTCTGCCTGCCGCTCCCCCTGCTTGTACACTCTCTATCTCTCTCTCTCTCTGACAAATAAATAAAATCTTTTAAAAAAATACAGAAATTATTATTTTTAGAGCAAAATAGAAATTCTGCAGTTGAAAAGTATAATAACTGATATGAGAAAATTTACTGGTGGGGCTCAATGATAAATTTGAGCCGGTAGAAGCAAGAATCGGTGAATTTGAAGATATAATAGTTATAAACATACGTGAACTTCACAATCAAGGCCTCAAACACACAAAACAAAAATAACAGAAGTCAAGGACAAATAGACAATTCAACAATAAGCTGTAGGCTTTAATACCCCACTTTGAACAATGGGCACAGCAACTAATCAGAGGTCAAAAGAGAAAGAGAAGATGTGACCAAGACTATAAACCAACTGGGCTACCACTGGAACACTCTACCCAACAAAGTAAAAAACACATTCTTTTCATGCACACAAGGAATGTTTTCCTAAATATGATCAATAGGCCATAATATGAGCCTCAATAAATTTAAGAGGCTTGAAAACATACAGTGTGACAGGGGTAAGTTCTTTTACGTCAGCCTTGGCAATAATTTTTTGGATTTGACCCCCAAAGCAAAGGCAATGAAAGATAAAATAAATAAATGGAATAACATCAAAGTCAAAGCTTTTGCACAGTAATGGACCATCAACAACATGAAAAGGCAATCCACTGAATGGGAGAAAATGTTTGCAAATCATATATGTGATAAAGGGTTAATATCCAAAATTTATAAAGAACTCATATCATTCAACATCAAAAAACAAGCAATTCAAGGGGCGCCTGGGTGGCCCAGTCAGTTAAGCTTCTACCTTCAGCTCAGGTCATGATCCCGGGGTCCTGGGATCGAGCCCCACATCGGGCTCCCTGGTCAGTGGGGAGTCTGCTTCTCCTCTGCCCCTCTCCTCCGCTCATGTTCTCTCTCCCTCAAATCAATAAATACGTTCTTTAAAAAAAAAAAAAAACACCAATTCAGTTAAAAAATGGGCAGAGGAACTAAACAGACATTTTTCCAAGGAAGACACACAAATGGTGATAGGTATGTGAAAAGAGATTTAGTGTCACTATCATCAGGGAAATGCAACTCAAAACCACAATGAGATCTCACCTCATACTTGTCAGAATGGCTGTCATCAAGAATACAAGAGACAACAGGTGTTGGCGAGGATGTGGAGAAAAGGGGACCCTCGTGCACTGTTGGTGGGCATGTAAATTGGTGCAGTCACTGTGGGAAACAGTATGGAGGGTCCTCCAAAAATTACAGCTAGAATTACCATGTGATCCAGTATGGGAATACAATCATGGGTTACTAAGTTATAGGACCGCATAGCCCAGCAGAGACCTGCTTTCTGTCTTGTTGAAAACAACAGGACATGCTTTGCTCATCTAGAACAGGCTCCACCAGATTTGGGGGATTCGTAGGCTTGCCTGCCTTTGCCTTACCTATGGAAACTCATCTCCAGAAATGGTAAAGTCTACCCTTTGAATTGCTTTAGATTAATTGCCTTGTTTGCTTCAAGAACCTTGTAACCCCCTGCTCTGCACTTTCCGTGAATTCCTATGATGTATGTTACTTTGTTACCTGAAGTCTTTGTATTAATAAACAGGAGAGTCTAGGAGTGGCTCAGGGACTCTATCCTCAGGCTCCATCTCACCTCTCTTGACTGATCCGTAGTCTGGAGTAATTATTTCTGCCACCGTGGGCTTTGCTGGTCGAAGCCCACAAGATAGGAGTCGGAATCCTCAATCCAACAATCCCACTACTGGGTATTTCTCCAAAGAAATTGAAAGCAGAGTCTTGAAAAGATATCTGGATTCCCACGTTCCCTGCATTATTCACAACAGCCAGACCTGGTAACAACCAAAGTGTCCATCTGTAGATGAATGGATAAAAATCTATCTATAATTTAATATAATATTAATATAATTTATTTATAATCATATATATATAAAATTATTCATCCACAAGAAAGAAGGACATAGTGTCCCTCGCAACAACATGGGTGGAACGTGAGGGCATTATCCTAAGTGAAATACGTCGGACACAGGACGACAAATACTGTATGATATCGCTTCTCCATGGAATTTTAAAAAACCAAACTCACAGAAATGGAGAGTGGACCGTTGGTTACCAGAGGCTGGAGGAAGGGAAATGGGGAGACATTGGTCAAAGAGTACAAAGTTCCAGTTATAAGATGAGGAAGTTCTGGGGGTCTAATGCACAGCACAGTGGTTAGAGTTAATACCACTGGATCATACATTAAAAGTTGCTAAGAGAATAGTTGATCTTAAATGCTGTCACTCAAAAAAAAAAAAGCAATGGCAATGATGTGATGTGATGCGGGTGTTATTTAATAAATACTACAGCGGTAAGCATTTTGCAATATGTAAGTGTATCAAATCAACACATTGTGCCCTTTAAACTTACACAGTGTTACAATTCAATTATATCTCAACAAAGCTGCGTGTGGGGGGGGGATCCGGTGGAGGGTAGTGGGTTGGCTCTCGTCACTAGAGAGAAGAAGCTAGCAAGAATGGGTAAAAATCAGACCCCAACCAATTAGCTTCAGATGAAGTTAACTCCAGAAAGTTTAAGTGAGTTAGGCAAGATCACAGAGTGGATTAATGACCTAGCCAGGTCCGGGGCCCATATCACCATATGCTGTTGCAGCCTTCTCTCCACACAACGGCTGGCTATTTACTCACCTCTCTCATGACCCTCCTGAGAGAAGAAACAGCAACTTGGGTCAGAGAGAGCAACTGAGGCTAGACTACGCCTCGTATGAAAAATCTCCTTCCTCTGCCTGCTGTCTGATCTTTAATGACTGGAAAAGTCCTCCTTTTCTTTAAGAATGACAGGACTGGCAGATAGGACCATGCTGGTGACCCTGTCCAACCTGATGTCCAGTCGAGGGAAGGAGACTCTCAAGAGGCCATTTCATAGGAAAACACCTAAAAAAAAAAAAAAAAACCCAAAAGGCAACTGGAGGTAAGATTAGTGGGCAGAGGTTGGAACTGAAACAGGCCTCAGAAATCTCAACTGCTCTTCTCTGAGGTTACAGCCCCGTACTGGGGGCAAGATGGGGGTTACAGGGACCTTTGGAAAACATGGCCCCAGTCCAAAGCAGGGGTTGGGTTTCCCATCGGAAAGGCTGGCCACGGTCCTGTCCCTTTAAATTGACACCCTCCCTCCGGGGGCTCTGAGCTCTGAGAGGCTGGGACACTTCCTCCCCGTGCTGGGAGGGGCATCCTTCTGCGCTCACAGCCAAAGGGAAAGCACTAGGCCAGGGGCCTCTCTGCCGCCCTCAGAGCCTGTCACCACTGCTGCGGGAAAGGTGAGCCCACAGGGCAAGGGGGTCGCCTGGGGAGTGGGAGCTGTGAGGACTTGGGGGCCTGTGTGAGCTCACTGAGCGAGCACCTGCCTTCTACTACCGCTGAGGATGAGGAAGGGGAGCGGGCTCTAGAAAGGTAACTTCGCGCTTCACACTTCTAGGCTTGGAAGGATGCTCTGACTTTCAAAGTAAGTTCAGAAGAAGTGCTAAGCATCTTCTCCAGTCGTGGCCTGCACACACTCCTATCTGGGACTAAATCCTTTCTCCTTCCCTACTCCCCCACTAGTAATAAAGGTGTTTGCTAGAAGGACTCCAGGAGCAGAGCACACTGGAGAAGCCGGCAGACACTCCCCGAGGGCAGATGCAGCAAAGCTGAAAGATATTTCTGAGGACAAAGAAACCGGTCTACCCTCAGACTGTGGTACAAAGTGAAAATTATGTCTATGAGCTGGATCCTCCTCAAACGCTCCACCTCCTCAGCCCTGTGTGCGACAGGGACTAGCAGGAGCCAGCGACCATGACGAACACCGTCTTCAAACCCTTGCCCTACACGTGCCCTTACACGTCTCTCCCCCCAGCCCGAGCCGCCCAGGGCTGTGTGGGCTGCGAGCCCGCTTCCTACCCTCATCCCCACTGGAAATGAAGGGCTTGGACGGGGTGAATGGCTCAGAAACTCAGAGCACCCACCAAAGGCATTAGAATCACTCAGGGGGGTGGGGCGAGACATACCTTTTTTGGTTTTGTTTTTTTAAGTACAGATCTGTGAATCCAAATGTCAAAGAAATAGATATATTTTAAAGGATCCTTAGATATGTCCAAAGGATAGCAGGTTCAGAAGCACTGGACTAGATAAATCATCTACAATCCCATTTAAGATAACAGGAGTCTCCATGTTTTACATTCTTCACTGACTACACAGCTTTGTAACCCCGGATTTCAGCTTTCAGAAACTCTGGAAGAACGCTCCAAATCCCAATCCAAACCCTGTGGGAGGTTCCAAAGGGCCCAGCAGTTGCGTGAATATTCTATACCACAGCCTCTCATTTCCAGCATGGACAAGGGCTTCCGGCTTTAGCTACATGCTTGTTCTTTGCACTGAATCTTCTGGCTGTTTCTTCACTTCTGCTCTGGGGTCAGTTATGGGAGTTCGCTGATTTGTATGCACAAGACCACTCCTCACCTAAGGCGTGTGGGGTGACCTTTACTGAGGGCTTTGGGGGGGGTGGCAGGGTGTTGCTGCAGAAACACAAAACACTTTGGACTGAGTACCAGGCAAACCTGTCACCTGAGTCCTCTGGCCAGAGACAAGTTATCCAGCAGCCCCTGCCTCTGCTTTTCCTCATGTGGTGCCCACGGGACAGAACACGGTCACCCACAGTAAGCAGGTGTCGCCATGAAGAGGTAGACGTGAAATGGATGGTGAGGCACAGACAGGACTCAGACACGTGGGAGAGAATCAGTGGTCAGAGGAGCAAGCACACAGGTGGGAAAGGAAAGGTGCCGAATCCCGCTCTCTGCGGAGCAGCCCACCGAGTAGGGGGCGAGCGGGACAGGGCGCCGGGGAGGCGGACGGAGGATGGGCTGCGCGCCTGTGTCCAGGCTCTCGTGTGCTCAGACAAACGTCATCGCGAAGTGTTTCACTGTATTAAACCACGTGGGAATTGGGTATAATCACTTAGTCGGAGAGGCCTCAGATTTGGGGCAAGACCATCAGGAGCTGGAGGGCAGTGGCCCGTCTCCCCAGGCGCACAGATCAAACTTGGACAAATGACACAAGCCCAGTTACTCGGTTTGCTGAGAGCAGATCACAGGCTCTTCAGATCAGCTTGGGAGGGATGTTTTCTTTCCAATTTCCACAAACAAAATGCAAATTCTCTTCTTGTTTTTGCCCCAGGCCGACTGCCCTAAGGTGGTTCCTAAGTCGCTGAGCAAACTTTCCGATGCTCAGGGTTTTCCAAAGTCTCCCCTGGCTGTGGCATCTCCTGGGAAAACTCAGAACCTACAGCTTATGTCACTGACACAGAATCACCTGGGAAAACATTAGCATCTAAAGCTCACTCTCTGATACAGAGGACCTGCTATCATCTGCCCTCTGCTTTTTCCATTCGAGGTCCCTGAAAAGTCACCAAATGCTCTCCCGGTACCGGGCCAACGCCAGCCAGGTCCTCCCAGGGTGGTTCTTCCCCATATGCTGATGTCAGGGGAAGGCAGGAGCCTTCACCTTTTCACTGGGGTACCACCAGCGTTTTGGACCTTGCCTGACCCACGTAGGTAGTTATACCTATTTGATGGATGGATGAATGAATGAATGAATGAATGACCAAATTGTCTTTGGGGCTCTTTCAGGCAAATGGGAGGACGGAAGATGGCAAGAGATGAAGAAAATGCCTATGGTAAGAATTTCCTCGCGGTGTGTACTGGCCTCGGGGGTCAGCTCTGGGGAACAAGGGGATGTGCCAACTCAAGACTGAACAGACACAAGTCCCAGAGGTGTCTCCATGCTGGGCTCAAACAGCAAGAGCCCAGATTTGCCTTTGTGCTGCATCTCCGCCCCGCCCTACTGTGAGATATTAAGTGCTTTGACTAGTCTGTGCCTCCCAACCCAGAGGGTAAACCGAGGATGAGAAATCTACTCTGACCCCCACACAAGAGGAGGTGGGGGGAATGAGACCAGGGACTAGAGGGAACACGATTTACCAGGTAGAATGTGCTAGAGAACAAGGATGGGGGCTTAACAGGTATCTTCCTGGCAGCAGGTGTGAGAGCTAGGGAGGAGGAGGGCAATTGGAAGGAGGGAAGAAGGAAAGAGACCAGCCCCCCTAATCCTCTGAGCAGCCCCGGGAGAAACAACTCTCTGTCACCACTCCCATCTGTGCGGAAGACGTTTAACACTCAGATGGAGCAACTTCCCCACGGTTACACGGCGGGCACACGCTGCGGCTGTGATTCCAACGCGCGGTGGCCGGGACTGCACACAGCCCCTCACTCCCAGGCCTCCGTGCCCTCCCGCCTCTCCTGGCTGGGACGCGGGAACGGCGCCCGGGAGAAGCATCCCAGAGGCCAGGGCAGGTGTCAGGCGGCAACAGGTCTGCACCGCGTGCGGGCCCAGACAGCACGTCCGCGGAGTCAGGGCCTGCCATCACGGAGCGGTGCCCTCCAGAGAGATGCGCACCAGCTGCTGGAGCGGGGCCAGGGGCCTGTGCTGAGGCCAAAGACGCAAGAGACATGGGGACAGACGCCCCGGGGCGGAACAAGCTCTGACCAGACCCCCTAGGAAAGGCTCGGTCGGAGAAGCAGAAGCCCAAGGCCTGGTGCTCTGCCGTGTTCCACAGGCGCCCCCGGGGCCCCGGGGAGCGGGAGGCGGGTCCGAGGCGGGCAGCCCACGCCTGCTGTGCCCTCACAGGTTCCGAGGACCCGGACGACGCGCCGCCCGCGCACGAGCCCCGGCTCAGGCTCATCCTGGCCGGCAAGACCGGCGCGGGCAAGAGCGCCACGGGCAACAGCATCCTGGGCCACGGGCGCTTCCCGTCCAGGCTCGCGTCCACCCCGGTGACCAGGACCTGCGCCCTGGGGAGCCGCCGCTGGGCCCGCTGGCGCGTCGAGGTCACCGACACCCCGGACCTCTTCAGCGCCGACGGCCGCCGCGCCGACCCGGACTGCGCCGAGCGGGGCCGCTGCTACCTGCTGTCGGCGCCCGGGCCGCACGCGCTGCTGCTGGTCACCCAGCTGGGCCGCTTCACCGCCCAGGACGAGCAGGCCGTGCGCGGCGTCCGCGAGCTCTTCGGGGCCGGCGTCCTGGCGCGGGCAGTGCTCGTCTTCACCCGCCGGGAGGACCTGGAGGGGGCCTCGCTGCACGACTACGTGCGCGACACCGACAACCGCGCGCTGCGGGCCCTGGTGGCCGAGTGCGGCGGCCGCGTGTGCGCCCTGAGCAACCGGGCCGCGGGCGCGGCGCGCGAGGCGCAGGTGGAGGAGCTGCTGGCGCTGGTGGAGCGGCTGGCGCGGGAGCACGCGGGCGCGCCCTTCACCAACGCCGTGTACGGCCTGGCGGAGGCCCTGCGCCACGCGCCCCCCGACCTCAGGCTCCGGCGGGTGGCCCAGCTGCTGGCGGCCGGCGGCTCGGCGCGGGGGCGGGGGCGGGGGCGGCGCTGGCTGGAGGTGGCGCCGCGCGGGTGGCGGCGGGCGCTCGTGCTGCTCGGGGGCGCGCTGCTCCTGGGCCTGCTGCTCTGGCGCCTGAGACCAAAGGCCTTGCAGGAGGTCAGTCCCGACTGACAGTCCAAGGACGACTTCGGCCCATCGACTGATGATCACTTCGCCGCTCGTGCGGTGTGCCTTCGGGGCCCACAGGCTCTTCTTTCCTCCTTCCCTGGCGGGGATCACCTAGGCAGCGTCCCGCCGGGGCCCGGCTCCCGCAAAACCTTCCGCTGGGACGTGGCCCTCCCACGGGCCGCCCTTCCAAGGAGTGGGAGCCTGGCCGGTAAGGCACGAAGTACTTGGCGCTGAGGAGGAGTAAAATCTCTTTCCCACCTACTCAGCTCCCAAACACCACACCTCCTACAACCATTCCCTTGGGCACTGAGGTTTCAGCATATGAAACATACTGGGGGCACACCAACAGACCAAAGCAGACACGACCCTCCCTACTGCCTATCTAGCTCTTACATACAGCTGCACGTCCGCCTTTGGAATCCTTCTGGGTTTTATTATTCCCTGTGAAAGAGATGTCAGGTTCATGCATGTTAATGTTTCCTTCTGATTAATCAGTCTATTTACTTTACAGTAATGTACTGCCAAAAAGACAAATGTAACTATACTGAAAATAATGTTTTCCAATTTTCTAGTACTGATTATGGTTCCTGTCTTACCAAAGTGAAGTAGAAGTTTGGGTAATGTCTTCAACGTGGTTATTGATCTGGACTTTTATGCAAAACAAACAAACAAACAAACAAAACAGGCTCTTCTCAGACAATGCAGAGGAGAGGGAGCCACAGGCCCACCCACACAAGCCTCAGAGCACCTGAAATTAGGAGGGTATGCTGGTCCTGTAGAGTTTTGTCGGGGTGGGCCAGCCCAGGAAAGTGCTTGAACGCCACATCATTAGAAAATCAGACGCCATCCTTGGGTTGTGTCACCAACTGATAGGATTTCCTTATTTCTATTTCAGAATGTGACAAAACACTTTAAAGGAAGTCCTTCTCTTTAAATCAGCCAAGCTCTAGTCAAGATTGGACGGCAGAGGAGGCACCTCCTCACCTGGCCCAGGGTTCAGGGGTGGGGAGAGAAGGTGGTTGTGAAAGGGGCCCTAGAGCCATCCCAGCTCCACCTGGAGAACGAGGGGCTTACACACCTGTGCTCAGATGCCCCCGTTTAATGGGGTAGCAGGATAGACATCGGGGTGAGCGGCGGTCATGAGGCCTCAGGCCCCTGTGGCAGTGAGCTGGGCTCTATGATGCGTGGCTGGGCAAAATTCTATGAGTGATCCCCCTCTTTGGCATCCTCAGCAGCCCTGCCAGGTTCACACAGGGGCTCTGAGCTAGGGATTCGAACAAGCTCTAACAAGTTGAAGGAGCAACTTGGCAACCCAAGAGGCAGCAGAGAAGGGGCTGGGGTTGAGGGGATGGCCGGCATCCCCAGCTTGGCCTTCCGGGGCCACGTGTGCATGAGCTCCCACTATTGGCCAAGGCTGCTTACCAGTGGGGCTGATTTTGAACCTGTTTCTCTTTCATTTTTCTACTCTCTTACATACATGTGTCCACATGTCGTTACCTACTGTCTGTCTTGTTTGCAGATGGAAATGTGATTTTAAAATAAATAGAAGTATTATGACTTTTAAATTCTCATATGCAAATATACGCTTGAATCAAAGGAAGGCTTCGACATCTATGGGTAAAATGCCACGTGGGGCATCGTAAGGATGTGGCATGTGGCCTGGGGGCTTGTGTTTCAGAGCCGTCCCCTATTTACCTGCTCCATGACGTTATGCCCAAGGGCATTCAGCTTTTTCTTTTGAGATGTTGATATTAATATTAATCTTTATAGTTTTCATGTATGATGAAACAATATGGTGAGCACTTCATAGGTTAAATTCTATAAGACTGGGGTACAGAATCAAAAATTCCAAGAGGAATCTTTTCATAACAATACATACTTACAAATAAATAAATTTCATAGAAAGATCCATTTCACACCCATAAGTACATTTCTTATTCATGATAATAAACACTGCACATTATGTGTGTGTAGAGCTGGGAGCTGGCGGTAATATAAAGTAGGGTAGGATGAGTTGCCAGAGACTTACAAGGTGCAAAAGTGAAAAGATATATATCCAATAGGTTCCGTTTCTCTAGAGAACCTAATACAGGCAGACCTACTGAGAAAGTCCCAGTCCCCAGGTTCAGGTGCACAAGCCACGCCTAGGCCCGAAGCCGGACCAGGACAAGAGATGCCACCGCCCAGCCACCACCACGCCCATGCCAGCACCTGCCACGTGAGCACTGAGTAATAAGCACTAGCCGTCCACGACGGGCCTGGAGGAACACTGGGAGGCACAGTTGTGTAGATGTGACTAGAAGCTGAAGGTGGACAGGATGAGAACACTCAGTAAAACCATGTGGCATTTGAGTGCCCACCCTAAGCTCAAGGCAACTCCAGAGAAACACAGGGCCTAAGCTGCTCCCACGGTAATTACAGCAACATCCCAACCCAGTCCAACTCCTGGGCGGCTGACTCAAACCCCACACTAACAGCCTGGCAGAAGAAAAAGGGGGTCAGTATCCAGGCATAAGTACTATTGATTTCATTTCCTACTTTCCTTCTACGTATGATGTCCACAATGTAATAAAATTATGAAACTTTTTTTCATAAAGCAGGAAAAAATAATGAAAAACAATCAACAGAACAGATGCAGAAATAGTCCTGAAGCTGGACAGGGATTTTAAAATAACGAGGATTGAACAAAAACTGGACAACATGAAATAAAAGATGGGGAAATTTCAACAGACAGGGGAAAACCACAGGAATCAAATATAAGTGGTAGAAGTAAAAAGCACTAAGACAGATGAAGTGGTCCTTCGAAGGCACAGCAACACAGTTTCTTCAACACAGCTGATGAAGGAGTCAGTGAATTTGAAGATAAGAGAATAGAAATTCTCCAAACGAAAACAACAGTTAAAAACGAGTGAGAAGAAGAAAAACAGAACAGGGTCCCAGAGCTGTGAAAAATTCAAACAGGTAACAGGTGTATCCAAAGTACCAGAAGAAGAAAAAGAGAGAGAACGAGCAGAAGAAATAGTGAAGAGATAATGGTTGAGACTGTTCTAAAAACAATGAAAGACACCAAGACACAGATTCAAGAATCCCAGGGAAGTTCAGGCAGGATAAATACAGAAACAAACAACTAAAAATCTAGGCACTTCACATTCAAACTGTTAAAACCCAAAGATAAAGAGAGAAACTTAAAAATAACTCGGGGGCGGGGGGGAAGACAGATTATATTAGAGGAATAAAGAGTGTAAGAACAGATGATTTCTTGTCAGACCCTGCAGTCCAGAACACCACTGAGTGATATTGGTATATCACCGAAAGAACAAAAGTGTCATCCCAGATTTCTATGAACAATAAAAATAGCGTTCAGATGTGAAGGAGAGCTAAAGGCTGTCTCACAGGAGCTTAGCTGATTTCCTGTCGGCCCACCTGCAGGACAACAAATATTGGAAGAAGTTCTTCGGGCCAAAGGAGTGAATGTGATACCAGACAGAAATCTGTAGTTACCGAAAGAAATAAAAAGCTCCAGAAGTGGCAAAAAAGAAGATAAATAGAAAGTCCATTTTCTTACATTTTATAGCTCTAAAAGATAACGGTCAAAAACAAAACGAGTCATAGTGTTTTGAGGAACCTACAACGTATGTAAAAGTCAAACATATAACATAGGAGGACACGCAGGAGGGAGAAATTGTAAGTATCCTAGTGTAGGTTTCTTAAACACATGTGAAGTGGCCTAATATTACTGACATGTAGACTGTGATAAATGGTCTAAACAGCCCTGAAAAGACAGGGACTGCCAGACTGGATTAAAAAGCAAGACCAACCATACGTTACTTAAAAGAAACTCACTATATATAGAACCAATGTATTCATTTTCTTTCGGTGCCTCACAAATTACCCCAAACGTGGCAGCTTGAAATAACACACGCTTATTAGCTCACAGTTCCTGTGGGTCAGGAGTCCAGGCATGGCCTAACTGGGTCCTCAGCTCAGAGTCCACAAAGCTTCAATCAAGGTGTCAGCCATGCAACCGTTCTCATCGGGAGTTCAGGATCGTTTTCCAAATTCGTTCAAGTTGTGGGCGGAATTGAGTGGCTTGTGGTGGTAGGACTGCAGTCCTCCTGGAGGGTCCCAGGCTGCCCCTCTTGATAGGGGGTTCCCAATAAGGAATATTTGCTTTCTTCAAAGCCAGCAGGAGAAGCTCTTGCTTTTCAAACTTTTCTGATTAGGTCAGGCCCACCTGGTATAATCCCCCTTTGACTAACCTAAAACCAGCATTTAGGGATCTTAATTCCATGGCAGAGTCCCTTCACCTTTGCCATGGGAAGTGGCCTCCATCCTATTCACAGGTCTGCCCATGCTCAAGGGGAGGGGATAGTCCAGGGCACGTACACCAGGAACAAACGGAGCTTGGGGCCCATCTTAGAATTGTGTCTACCACAACCATATAGATGGGTTAAAAGTCAAAGGATGGGCAAAGAAATACCATGAAAACCCTAATGAAAAGAAAGCTGAATCACTATATTAATAGAAAAATAGGTTACAAACAAGGAATATGATCAAAGGAAAGCGCGCCTGGCTGGCTCAGTCAGTTAAGCAACCGGGACTGTTAGTTTCAGCTCAGGTCGTGATCTCAGGGTCGTGAGATGGAGCCCCGCATCGGGCTCTGACTCAGCACGAAATCTGCTTGAGATTCTCTCTCCCTCTGCCCCACTTGCTCATGCTCTGTCTGTCTCTCTCTCTCTCGAATAAATAAATAAATCTTTCTTTAAGAAAAAGATAAAGACAGACATTACAGAAAGATAAATATGTCGACTTACCAGGAGGACTTCATAATCCTAAAAATGTGTGCACCTAAAACTTCTTCAAAATACATGAAGCAAAACCTAAACTAATCAAAAGGACAGATAAACCCAAAAGTGCACTTGGAGACTTTAACCTCCTTTCTTAGTATTCAGTAAAACACAAAGACAGAAAATCAGTAAGAATACAGGAGGCATAAGGCTGGAGACTTTCCCCTTAAGGTCGGGAAAAGGCCAGGATGTCCACCCTTATCATTCCAGTTCAGCATCCTATTGGACATCCAGCCAGTGAGATGAGGAAAGGGAAAACCACCACCACCACCACCACCACCACCAAAAAAACAAGTCATAAAAAGTGTAAAGGAAATAATAAAGTTCTCTTTATTCAGAGATGACATGATTATTTATGCAGAAAACCCCCAAAAGGGAAAAAATATTCCAGAACTAAGAAATTGGCTTAGCAAGGTAGGAGAATGCAAGGTGAACATGCAAGGATCCACTATCAGCAGTGAACCATTGGAAATTGGAATTAAGTCATCAGCACTCTTGTAGTAGCATTAAAAACCATGAACTACTTTGGGATAAATCTAAGATTTTAATGCTGAAAACTACCAATGTTGATGAGAAAAATCAAAGAAGACCTAAATAAATGGAGAGATAGCCTATGTTTGTGGATAAGAAAATTCAATATTATTAAGATGTCAATTCTCCCCTAATTTCATCAACAGAGCAACGCAATCTCAGTCAAAATCCGAGTGGGATTTTTGGTAGATATTCACAAGCTTCTTCTAAAATTTATACAAAGAAAACAAAGAACTACCACTATTTTGAACAAGAAAAAGTTGGAGGATTCACACTCCCTGATTGCAAGATTGACTATAAATCTACACTCCTCATAACTGCGTGTAACAAATAGTATTGTCAGGGCCTCTTACTTGAGGAGTGGTCGCACTTTCTCCTGAGAGCACGGAAGTAGTGGGCTGCATCCGCTTGGCCACAGAGCAGCCTACGGTCTCCTCGTCTTTGCAATCTCTCGGAGGACCGCCTGTGATACACATCGCATTCTGGTTTCATGCCTGTTCGAAGATAAAACTGGTTTTTTTCTCTTCCATGTTAATGGAGAGGTTTTCCGAGTTGGCAAGAGATTGTTTTAAATTATATTCCCCCCAAACTCTCAGACGATGATGATTAGGTGATTCTAAGCCTACCTTCCAATAGCAACAGAAAGGAATCTGGAGATTCTCTAGGACAAGACCGGGCCCTGCCTAAGCACGTATTGTGTTCTGATCTTGCTTTGCAACGTAACAGGTTTTGGCTTATTTGTTTAATTCTAATTCCAGTGTAGTTAATACACAATGCTGTGTGAGTTTCAGGTGTTCAATATAGTGATTCAACAGTTCTAAACGTTACTCACTACTGCTCATCATGTTAAATGTACCCTGAATCCCCATGACCTGGTTCACCCACTCTCCACCCACCTCCCCTCTGGTAACCATCAGTTTGTTCTCTATGGTTAAGAGTCTGTTTCTTGGGTTATCTCTTTGCTTTCTCTGTTCATTTGTTTCCTTTCTTAAATTCCACATATGAGTGAAATCATAGGGTATTTGTCTTTCTCTGACTGATCTTATTTGCCTTACACCCTTTACATCTGTCCAGGTTGCGAATGGCAAGATTTCGTTTTTATGGCTAAATAATAATCCATTGCATATATACCAGATCTTCTCTATCCATTCATCTATTGCTTCCATAGTGTGGCTCTTTAAATGATGCTGCAAATACAGTAGGTTGTCTTTTAGTTTTGTGGATTGTTGCCTTTGCTGTGCAGAAGTTTTGTATTTTGATGGGGCCCCAACAGCTTCCTATGGCAAGAGAAACAAAAGCAAAGTAATCGTTCTAGATTCATAACTGTAGCCTTAACTGGGCAATCAGTAGACAAAGAGAAGAGCCACAGCCTCCCAACCCTCCCCTCCCCACCCACCCCCACCCCCACCCCCAATAAATGGACCCAGAAGCTCCAGACCCCTAAAGCCCCTCAGGGCTGGTTTGTCAGAGGACAGAGAAGGGGCAGCCAGCACAAGGGGTCTGGCAAGTCCTTCAAATCCCGTCCTTAGAGCTGTTCTTTCAGCCCCTCCGTGGACCAGCACAGCCTTTCTGTCCCTGGTAGGCAGGAGCATGCATTCTAGAAACAGAGCCTTGACCAGGGGTCTGGGGAGTCCCGCGGAGCAGGTGCTCCTGCCATAGGGGCTGAGGGGAGTGGCTGGCGCCCCACTAGGTCATGGGGGCGTTTCTTAACCTGGGGGGGTCCATCACTGCCTTCAGAGCCTCTACTTCCACGCTCTGCTTATTTCAACGAGTCCTAAAAAGCAAATGGGAGGAGGCATGGCGACCCTGGCAGGCTGGGGCAGGAGTCGACCCGTTAAGGGAGCCACATGCCCCTTGCTCCCTGCTCTCCCGGTGCTGAGGGCAGCAGTTCCGCCGCCGACCCCGGGGGTCTGTCCTGGTCGGAGCGGGGGGGGCCGCGCTCGCTAAGCCCCTTTGCCTTCTGGCCCCCAGGCCCAGCCCTGGAACCTAAGGCTTCACTCACAGCTCCTCCCCAGCCGCACCCCCACCCCCACCCCCACTTCCTGCGGCGCCCTCTCCGCCTGGAGAGCAGCCCCGAGAACCTGCAGCCGCCCCAGAGGCGCCCGCCCGCCCCCCAGAGCCGCCTGCGCCCCGAGAGCCTCGGGGAGAGCTGCCCGCTCCCCACCGCCCAGAGCTGGCCTGCGCCCTGAGAGTAGCCTGGGGAGCCGCCGTCCAGCACGGAGCCCGCAGCGCTGAGCCTGGTAAGGGGAACCCGGTGCAGGTCTCAGCGTCTTTGGGGGTCTGAGGGCCCCGGGTCTGGCTGGTGACTCTGCTGTGATCTCACCCAGGCTACCGCCCTTGTGGGTTCGCCCCGCACTGGACCCGGCCGGTGATGGTCAGAGTTTCGTGCACAGTGGACTCGGGTGGCCGGGAAACAGGGTGGGAACCTCTGATCCTGTGCTCACAACCCAGCGATTTCATGACCGAGTCTTCGTCCAAAAGGTCTGTCTGGAAGAGGAAGATGGATTCTCAGGGTTCCAAATGGCAAATATGGAGTCATTATTTTCCCACCACCCGTGAACCCAGCCTTTCAAAGGAGACTCCTCAGGGGACATTGTCTCTTGACTTTGCTCTGGAAGCCATTCCATTCTCTCCCAAATCTCCCTCCCCCCCCCCCCATTTCCTGTGACAGGAGGAGGGACTCTATTCTAAGGCAAACAGACTATGCTCAGGGCATATGGGAACAATCCTTTTGTCTGTTAACCCTTCAGTGAAAGACACATCACAACCTCACAATGACTAAAGTACCCAACAAGTGACACTCATACCAGGAAATATAGGGACTGGGCACTTGAGTGAAGGAGATATTTATGAATAAGGCACACAAGAAATATTTTTATCCTTCCCAGAACAGCATTAGAGAGCTTGCTTTCTCAAGTTTGATAAAATAAAAAATAAAATCAGGCTCATATAATTTAAAAATCAGAATGTACATTATGTTTCTTTGCCTTAAACTCTTACCTAAGCTACACCCTCCTACTATCCCTGTCCGATGCTGTCATCATCTCCGCTTGCTCGCTGCTTGCCACTCTCTGCTGACACCTGGTCCCGTTTTGGAGGCGATTAGGCAGAATTTTCCTTTGGAGGAGAAATCTGCCTCCATTCCCCGTTCTCTCACTTTTGCCTACTCTGAGATTGACACATACTGCATTCCTGCAGCTATACGTGCTTCCTCCAGTCTTTTCTGATGCTTTACCATCCTGTTACTATTTTGTCTATGACTCATTTTGGCTTTTCTGTCAATATCATTTCGGACTCACCTCTGGACACGTTCTTTTATAAGATTTCATTTATTTGTTTTGTTTTAGAGAGAGCATGCATCCAGGCAGGGGTGGGAGGATGAGGGAGAGAATCTCAAGCAGACACCACACTGAGTACCGGGTCAGGCAGGGGGCTTGATCGCACGACCCTGAGATCATGACCTGAGCCAAAATCAAGAGTCGGACCCTTAACCAACTAAGCCACCCGGGCGGCCCTGGACACTTTCTTATCTGTTAATATCTGCCTAAAAATCTATCCCTCAGGGGGAACGTATGTCTCCCCCTGCAGTCTGACCACTCAGAAGGTGGCTCAGGAGAACCACCTGGGCTGCATCTCAGCTAATGTAACCTGAGGTTCACTGGCATTTTGTGTCAGCCACATTACTCCATTTGGGTCTCACTTAAGTCAAAGCCTCAGATTGTTTTAAACTGAAATGCTTCAATTCAGAGCAACTCCTGCCTCCTGCAATTTTATTTTTGAATAATCTTTCAAAAAAAAAAAAGAAGAAGAAAAATGTGCACTCGAGGTTTTGCCATACAATTCTCTGTGTTCATTTTAAGGCAGGCTTCCAGCCTGTCAACATCAGTTTATGTCCTGACTGCGGGATGGTAACATTGTATGTGGTGTTCGGAGAGGCTAGTGGATTTGTTTAGAAGAATCTCTTTTACCCCCTGTGGAATCAAGGAGAATTTGCAGGCCAAGGAGCACCCGCCCTTTTTTTAATCTTAATTGTGTGGCAATCTGGTGACCTTGGGCAGGTCATTTGATGTTCAATTTCCTAATATGCAAATATTGTTGACAGTTCAACACCTATTTTGATCACATCACAGGGAATTTAGAAGGACAATTAGAATCGCGGACAGGAAAGAACTCTGAAGGTTACAGATGGCTGCAGAGAGGATGCTTCCAATGATGAAGCCCATTGTCAACATCCTCACCTCTATCGTGGTCTTTATCACATGAATTGATGGATTCCAGCATATTTTCTGAGGTTCCCAAACCTCAGAAAATGCCATCTAAAGTACAAAAGATGTCAGAGAATTTGAGCAGTTTTAGCAGAAGCCAGATAATTGACCGGAGGCTAGGACAGCCCATGGAAAAGGGTGAGGAAAATGCTCTTCTCGGGGCTTAAGGAAAGGAGGGAGCAGGGGAAAGGAGGGAGAAGGAAAGGAAGAAAGGAAACAGGGAAGGAAGTTATCTTAGTACATTCTGATAACCTGGAAGTGGACGGTTTCCCCCAAGGAGGGCCAAAAAAATCCACTGCATGAATGGAAGAAGGAGCAAAAGTTATTTCATTATAACAGAAGCAACCCGAATAACAAATAAACTATGAAAAACATTTTTCATTCAATGGTAATTAGTAAAATGCAAGTTTAAACCAATTCAGATGTCCTTACTTACGCCCTTAAGAGTGACAAAAAATTAAGTCTAACGTCACCAAGTTCAAGTGCAGGTTTGGGAATTCTCCTCTGTGGCCGGTGCCAGTGGGCGTTCGCCCAACCATCCTGGGGTCGTACTTGGCAATATCTAGTCAGGCGGCAGCTGTCTGCCCCAGGTAATTTGTTGCACGTGTGCGCCGGGGGGCAGAGATGGGATTATTCTGCAGCATTGTTTGTAGAAGCAAGCAGGTAGTTTGAAACAGCTTAAACGTTTGCTAATAAATAATTGAGGGGCATCTGGGTGGCTCAGTCCATTAAGCGTCCGATCTTGATTTCGGCTCGGGGCCTGATCTCAGGGTTGTGGGATCGAGCCCCAGGTAGGGCTCCACGCTCAGTGTGGAGTCGGCTTGAGAGTCTCTCCCTCTGCCCCTCTCCCCACTCGTGCTCTCTCTAAATAAATAAATAAAATCTTTAAAAAAATTGATAAAACGTTACATACATAACATCATTTACATAAAAAATTGCAAATAGAACACAGTACTATACACCATCTCTAGAGACATGTGTATGTAGAAGTATAAATAGACAAACGAGTATGATCCTTAAAATCCTCAGAATATTGGCTCCCTCTGAAGGAAGGAGGGAGGGGGACTGACACTGGGGAGCCGCAAAATGTAAATGGAGCTTAATGTGTAATGTTTCCACTTCTCGGTCAAACAGAGCAGCTGCAGCAGATGCCGAACTATTTACATTCGTTCATGGTAAACGGTGGCCATTTGTGGTATAACTTTGTGGACTTCACCCCTTAATAAGGGGGTTTCACAACCACATGACCTTTAAAACTGAATAAATGCAATGCAGCCTCAGAGCTCATCTTAATTACCGTTGCGTGTCTCGTGCACCCTTGCCTTTTCTAACCCCAAGAAGAAAGACCCAATATTCTGTCTCATTGCAATGAAACTTTCATGCCAATCAATGGTTGTGCCGATTTCTGGTTAAATCGGCTGGGATACAAAAATGATGATATTGGGAGACCTCAGAGGACCCAGAGCCCACCAGGAAAGAAGCTGGATTAAAATCTGAGCAGGCGATGAGGTTATCTTGAATTTGTCCTGAATGTTGATTCTTTCCCTTCCGTTATGGCACCACCTTCTCCCTGATGGGTGTGTGGGGTGGGGGTTGGAAGGGGTAAGGAAGGTGTCAGTGCCCGGCTCTCTACCACTCTTTCCTCTGCTGTCAGTCCCTGAAGGAGTCCTTGTTCCCACTCTGCCCTCCCACTGGAAGGAACCTTGTGCTTTCCTCTTTGCCCCTGGAATGTCCATCTGACAGCTTCTGGGACTGGAAATTCTCAGTACTTCAGACAAACCAATGCCATTTACAGCAAGGCAGGTTTTTTCTCTGTATTCTAGCGAGTTCACCTACTTTGATCGCAAACACTAATAATAATGTCCCGCTCCTGGTTCCACAGAAGAATGGTTTTTTTCATTTCACTTCAAGTTGGAGAAAGAGAATCAACTGATTTGTTTTAAAATATTTCCTAATTTCCTGTAAGTTGCAAAAACAAAAGCAACAAGTGCATTGCGTTAACATAAGCTAGCTTCGCCTGGGGTTTGCCCAAAATTAGTCATAGGTATTTGAAAGTATAAAATGAGTTCAAAAACTAGCAATGGAAATGGCTTATCCTAGGATAATTATTCTTAGATGTCTGCATTAAAAGTGTTCTCAGGCCTTAGCAACTCCTATATGAATACTTGCTTTTATTCCTTTCCTGTTTTCTATTCCAGAAGACGATGGAAGGGCTTCAGAGGGGCAGATACGGAACGATGGCTGAAGGTAAGGAAGCCCGGACGTTCTCAGGAGCTCCGGGCACCCGGGAGAGTCGCCGTTCTCTCTCCATCGACCCCCACCTCAAACACAGGGATAGAAACCCTGTTATTTTAAAGTGAAGAAGAGGGGCATCTGGGTGGCTCAGTCGGTTGAGCGTCTGACTCTTGGTTTCAGCTCGGGTGATGATCTCAGGGTCCTGGGATCGAGCCCCGTGTCATGCTCCATGCTCGGTACGGAGTCTCCTTCATACTCTCTCTGTCTCCTACCCCTCATAATCATGCTATTTCTCTCTCTCTCTCTCTAAAATAAATAAATAAAATCTTTAAAAAATAAAAATTAAAAAAAAGTGAGGAAGAAAGAGGCAAAAATCACTTGCTCTCTACCTTCCCTGTGGTCATCACCCCATCCACTGTCACCCACACGTGATTGGTGGGAAATGTGGAAGTGAAACTCCCAAGTCAGAGTCTGAAGGATTTGGAACCCGACTGTGAGAACAATTTCTCTTTCCTGGTCTGCTGCCAACTGGAAAGAGGAAAAGTTCCCGTGGAGATTTAGGAATCATCCTTGTTACCAATACTTAAGGAAAGGAAGTACCAACACAGAGTAGAAGGAATAAACTAAGAGAGTTTAGGAGGCTGAAATGAACTTAATTCATTTGAACTCATAAGAACTCTAAAAGTCCTGGGGTTCTCACCCGCCTTCACCCCTTGAAGATTGTACTCTCGGCTCAGCGTCACCCTCCCCAACACCATTCTGTAGACATCTCCTGCGATTCGGTCGGCCAGATCCCTCCAACCCCTGTGCTTCTAATGCTCCTCACTCTTCACCAGCCTCCCATCCGGGGACATCTCCCAGACTTTGTCCTTGACATTCACGATCTTCTGTCATCTCACTTTTTAAGATCCAAGTGCCCACCCCAAGAGCAGAGACCCGGGACAGTCAGCTGGTCCTTGGTGGGAGGTCACTGCACCTCTGACCTCTGAGCTGTCCTTTTCCCCTGAGGTTCGGATGCATGTGTTGAGCGCTGCTGTGGGGGTATGATGGGGATGTGGGGGTGGAGAAGAGGGGATAATATTTTCTCACTTGTGGCTTCTCGTCCCCTGCCTCCTTCTAAACTTATATTTATGTAGCGTGAAATTGGCCAAAGCACCATCTGTGGAAAAGCATGGGGACCACAGTCCTTTTCCCCGAAAAGCCCTGTTTTCCCCTGTTTTCCCTGCTCTAGAGGAAGTGCTTGGAGATCCCAGGGCGCTTCCTCCCTGGGCTGTGGGTCCAAGCATGAGCTTCTAACGTAGGTTTTCTGTGATCCACGGGCATCCGAAAGTTGTATACACACTTTTGTAGGTATTTAGATAGGATTGATTTGGGGGAGGGAGGTCCACAAGTTTCATGAGGTATCATGAAGGTCCAAGACCCGAAAACCGTAAGAATCACTAACTTAGTGGGACACAAAAAAATTGTTTTTATAGGCAGAGAGGAAGATAACTGGTTTGCAACATCCACCTCACTGAGGATCGTCCTGGTGGGCAAGACGGGCACTGGGAAGAGTGCCACAGGGAACAGCATTCTCCGCCAGCCAGTGTTTGAGTCCAGGCTGGGGACCCAGCCTGTGACCAAAACCTGCCAGGGCGAGACAGGGACCTGGAACGGAAGGAAACTCCTGGTGGTTGACACGCCCTCCATCTTTGAGGCAGAGGCTCAGACCCAAGAGATGTACAAGGACATCGGGGACTGCTACCTGCTCTCTGCCCCGGGGCCCCATGTACTGCTGCTGGTGACCCAGCTGGGGCGCTTCACTGCCCAGGACACGGTGGCCGTGAGGAGGGTGAAGGAGGTCTTCGGGGCAGGAGCCATGAAGCACGTGGTGGTCCTCTTCACCCACAAGGAGGACCTGGACGGCGAGTCCTTGCACGATTACGTCACACACACGGAAAACCAGAGCCTGAGGAGCCTGGTGGGGGAGTGTGGGAGGAGGTACTGTGGCTTCAACAACATGGCCACCGGGGAGGAGCAGAAGGCGCAGCTGGTCGAGCTGATGGCTGTGGTGGGGAGGCTGGAGCGGGAGAATGAGGGCGCCTTCCACAGCAATGACCTCTTCTTTGAAGCCCAGAGGCTGCGGCGAGGGGGCGGCTGTGCCCGCGGGGAAGAGCACAGGCGCTACCTGGACAGGGTGCGGGCGCAGCTGGGAAAGCAAAGGCGACACCTGAGAGACCCCAGGAGTAAGTGGGCCTGCGGGGCGCTGCTCAGAGTCACAAGAGGGATGTTTTCTTGCAGTGGGGTAACTGTTGTCCTCATTATATGCATTTTGATTTTTCTTGCCGCTTTAATTAACTTGTGTGTTACTCATGGACACTGAGCATTTTCAGTGATTTCTGCAATCAGCTGACTTATCTTTTCAGAGTCGCCATGTCTGTGTCAGATTCTTTGTTTTTTACATGATTTCACGTTCTTTTGCTCTTCGTCACATCAGACATACTGTCCGTCTTCTTCAAGTGCTCTTAGGTCAATAAAGTCCAAAGGAAAAACTATTTTTCTTTTTTTGTTTTGTTAAAAATTGTGACGGTACACGAGAAACTAACTGTCCGGAAGTGTTTGGGGACGTGCTGGGAGGCAGGCGGTGGGGGGTGAAGCCGTGGGGATGCCCCACCTCTGGTCCCACCTTTGTGCCGTCAGGCTGTTGAGGGGAGACAGGTGTTTTATGAAAAGCCGGTGGCATCTTCCTTATTTTATTCAGAAACCTACCTGATTTCATCAGAGTTGGTCACAAGAGCTGATGCCCACCCCCAACCCCACCCCTGCGAGAGAGAATGATGAGGATGGAGGTGGGGGAGAGATCCCGAGGTGAGAAGAGGCCGGGGAACAGGTGCAGGAGGGAGCCTACCATGGTGGGGCAGGAGAGAAAGGGGTCAGTGCAACAGGGTGGGGGCTGAGCCTTAGGAAAAGCAGTCACTTGGAAATTCTCAGTGGTTGGAAATAAAGGAAGAGAATAATATTCACTCCTTCTCATAGAAACAGAAGTAATTTGGGGGAAAGAAGTTGGTGGAAAGCCTGACATCCACTGTTTCCAGACACTGGAGTAGAGTTCCCTTGCCTCAAAGCAAGAAACGGGTTCCATGTCCCCTCGCTTCAGTTCCCCGTCTCCCTGGACCCATGCATCTCCTGCCTGGGGCTTCCTGTGTCCACACTCTCAGCTGACCAAAGAAGGCCTGTTTCTGGCTGACTCAGGTGAGTCTTCCTCTTCAGGTTTACCCTTCTCGGTCTCATGTGGTGTGGCCTGACTAGGGGTCCACTCTGGCCCCAATTGCCCTTCATTCAGGGAGAGGGTTTGGGGAGCTCCATTTTGACCTTGATTCCTGCTACACTCTCTACCGCAGCATACTAGGGGTGCTGTGCTTTGGATGCAAAGGTGATAGTTTGCCCAAATGACTCCATTCTCTGTGTGTATATGCTTTTATTCAAAACTATGGAGGAAAGAAGGGGCTCCTTGGCATTCTGAATGGAAACAGTGACATCTGGAATAGCAGTTCAAAAATTACTAACACGCTTACTCTTTTGTCTTTCTAAGCGTATGACCATGGCTAAAATCCGTCAGAGGTATACTTTTGGGTTTTACAAACTGGATGGAGGAGGAATCATATCTGAATGCAATTTGATATGCATTTCTTTCCATATGTGTGTGATTAGGCATCTTTTCATATGTTTTTCTGCTGTCTTCTTTCGTCCATTTTTACAATGGGTTGCTGCTCCCTTACCTTTCAATTTCCCAGAAACTTTACTTATTAGGCAGATTAGTCATGTGTCTATTATATGGCTTATAAACGTTATTTTCTAGTTTGTTATTCAAATTTTACTTTGTTTTTGTTGTTGTTGTTGTTTGTTTTTAATGATTTTATTTTTAAGTAATCTCTGCACCCAGTGCGGGGCTCGAACTCACAACCCCGAGATCCAGAGTCTCACACTCCATTAACTGAGCCAGGCAGGCGCCCCTTTACTTTGTTTTTTAACAAAGTAGATGTGTATTGCTATTATGTAGGCATATGAATCCATAAATTTGTGTGCTCTGGTTTTTGAGTCATACTTAGAAAGACCTTCCACATGGATCAATTATGGTGGAATACTTTTCTGTTGCCTTCTGGACCTTTTTTCTTTGTGCTAACATTTAAATCTTTTATTCATTTGTAATTTATTCTGGTGTTTATCAAGCATTGATCCTGCATTTCTAGCATAGACTGTACTTCAGGTTACTAAGTAAGTGAAGAGGGAAAGCATATCCTAATACAAAATTCTAGCTACATATTGGAAAGGAAATAGGAGAATAGAATATTACCATTTTGCAACACTTAATAATGGTTTATTCAGTGATCATCACTAAGTTCCCCCTGATGGAAACACAGGGCACTGTTTATGAGTAACATTGCCAAAAATACTGAACTTGATTCTGATGCGTCTGATCCAACCAACCACAGCTAAGTTCCAACTTACAGAAATGTATGAGACAGAGGATCATATTAAATGACATCGTGAGGATGCAAACAGCAAAGTTCAGAATGTGAGAAAGTCAATAGTACAGATGTCCGGTGTCTTCCACAGATAACTCTGCAAAAGAAGACAGGTGGGCGGGGTCTTCTGTTTCAGGGCATGATGGAATAACCGAGGTTATTATTTACCACCCATCCTGTAATACTGTGAATTATAAGACATATGTATTTGATCAAATGACCAAAATATATTTTTCATATGTATTTGGTTTTTGTCCATGGTTCATGGCTCACAGCTCCTAAACCCCTTGAAATTTTCTGTCATACTGGTGATAAAGGTGTCTTTGTTATGTTAATGAGGGCGACTTTCAGACCCACCAAGGTGGGGCACTGGTTGTCCAGAGGACCAACAAGGTGATTAGAGGATTGGAACTCTCAGTCCCAGCCAGACTTCCCAGGACCAGAGAGGTGAGGGGTGGAGGTTGAATCAACCAATGGCTAATGACTAGGTCTATCAGGACTATGCATCGAAGCCTGCACAGAAACTCAAAAGGTCTGGGTTTAAATATAAAGACACAGATAGGTTAAAGTCGACGAACTGGAAAAGATAGAGCGTACATGAAGTATACGAAGCCTGCAGTGGCTATATTGCTATCAGACAAAACGGGCTTCAGAGCAACCCCATCTCTCCTCCAGGGATAAAGAAGGACCTTTCCCAGGGATGAGGAGGTTAATTCATCAACAAGACACAATAATACTGAAAGTACGTGTGTTAAAGGATTTTCTCCTTCGGTGCCCGCGGTTCTCGGTCACGCCCCTTCGAAGAATGAAGAGGGAGACCAGGCAGAGTGGTGGACAGCAGAGCAAGGGTTTATTGAGTTTAGCAATAGTACAAGCTCTCAAAGAGGGAGGGGACCCGAGAGGCTTGCCACCGGAATTTCTAAGTCTAGGGGGTTTTATGGGCTTGTTGGCTCGATGTTTTAATCTGATTAACCCTCCCTGTGCCTGTCATCCAATCAGGTTTCCGTCATCTATCTATCACGCAGGAAAGGGTGGAGGGCTCCTTCCAGGGTGGTGTAAAATCCTCTTACAAGTGGTTTGCTCTTAGGGCGGGGGGCCCCTTGTCCCTGCCTGCCTTTCTTCCAACTGTCCTTCATCGCATGCACCTCATAAGTAACCGAGTTTCAGAAAAACAAGAAAACTTCAAAATTAAAGAAGTAAAACTGGCAGAAGTGAATGGAGAAACAGACACATCCATGGTTATAGCTGGAGATTTCAACAGTCCTTTTGCAACAGGGTGTATTATTTCCTTTTCTCCTGAAAACTGAGCAAGATAAGGGAAGAGAAATCGTGTTTCATAATTCAGATTTCTTCCCATTGAACTCTGACTTGAGATTTCACTTCCACATTTCCCACAGTCTCATCGTTGAGTGGCTGGGATGGGGTCTGGAGAGGAGTGTGGAGGGACAGACGGAAG